>NW_008351633.1:7491-8753 GCF_000622305.1 Nannospalax galili | reverse complement strand
AGTAATCTGGCCAGAGTGCAGAGAAAAATGAGAACTCTCATCCACTCTTTAGGAAATCTAATTAGATGCAGGTAGTATGCAAAACAGTGCGAAGCTTTCTTTAAAATAACAAATTTCGAATCACCAAATGATCCCGCAATCCCACTACCTGTGTATATAGCCAAAGGAATTGAAATTAGTGTGTCAGAAAGATGTCTGGACTCACATGCTTATCAAAGCACTATCCACACCAGCCAAAATATGGAATTCATCTAGGAATCCATTGATGAATAAACATATTTAGACAATGGAATATTATTTCACCATAAAAGAGTGTAATTCTGTCATTTGTAGGAACACAGATGGAACGGGAGAATATTAAGTAAGTCGACATATAAAGACAAAAAACAATGCTCTGATAAATGTAGAAGTTAAGACAATTTCAAAGAAGAGTGATTATGGGTACAGAATCTAGCAGTTGAAGATGGGGAAGAGAGAATGGGAAATGGGTACAAGGATACAAAACAGTGAGAAAAAATTCTGGTGATTTATAGTACCGTAGGATAATTATAGACTACAACTCACTGAGTATTTCAAAATAGCTAGAAGAGAGGATTTGGAATGTACTCCACATAAAGAAATTATATATTCCTTAGGTGACAGATGTTAGTTACTGTAATCTGATCATTACATATTGTATACATGTATTGAAATATACTGTACGTCATACATATGTTGTTACTTTGTGGCAAATAAAAATAAAATTTAAAAAATGGATGGACTTGTGGGGTTTGGGATGAGAAGAATATAAAATAGGATTGGAAAATCGGTAACTTCCTAGGCTTGAGAGTCACATGAATGGGAGGGGAACTTCTTTGGCAGGAATCTGATGAGGATTAGCTGAGATTGTTCCCTTTCCTGACAAGCATAGTTCCTAGATTAGGAAAACAAAGTTGCAGGTGGTAGTGTGTGCCTGTTGTCCCAGTACTCAAGGGTCTGAGGCAGGGAGAAACTGGAGTTCAAGGCAGCCTGAGCTACAGCACAACACACTGTCTCAAAACCAAACATAAACAACCAAAGATAAAGGTTGCCCAACATAGCCGAGTAGGTCAAATAGTCCTTTTCCTTCTCTCGCTCCTAACTTCATTTAAACTGGCATAGTAATATTTTGATACTGCTTTTGAGGTAAATAGTGGTCTGTGGTGAAGAGAGGAAAGGGTTTTGGCAGTAACTAAAATTGGCATCAACAGATGACTGGAACTGTTATTTAATCACCAGAAAAA
>NW_008351633.1:0-7316 GCF_000622305.1 Nannospalax galili | reverse complement strand
TATTTAATTACCAGAAAAAGTACTTTAAGGAGAACTCTTCTAAGGCCAAAATTACCATTTTTGTTTGAATTTGTCTAACATTTAGATGAATTATTTCCAAGAATTAAGGTTAAATTATTTAGTTCCTTGGGAATGTAAACTTAGGATCATGAAGAAAACTCCACAGCTCAAAATTGGGGATCAGTTGGGCATTTTACTCGTTTTACCCCTCTATGGCCACACGCATAGGTAACACCCACTTTAAGCATTTCTTCACACAAAACCCTATGCCATGCCCCAAGGCACAGATAATTGCAACGTTTGTATCCCCTTCTCTACTTTCTCAGCACCATGTTCTAGGAAAAAGTAGTTTTGAGTGTCCGGGTAGGAAAGACAATTAATACTTTAATATTATGTATTGAATAAAAGAAATATCCATCAGTAACGACTAGCTTCTCTTAATCTGTAAGAAATGTGCCACCAGAGACAAAAGAAGGGATATACTAAGCCAGAGGCCAAATGCCTTCTCCTGCCTCTGCCCCTTCCTTTACAACAGCTGCCTTCTAAGATCAGAAAGCCACTTCAAGAGACATAAGGCATTCTTTTTTTAAAGTTAATTTTATTTATTTTTATTTTATGTGCATGTGTGTACGCCTGCAATGACCGCGGAGGACAGAAGAGGCTGTCAGGATACCCTGGAACTGGACCATGCTTCCTGGGATTCGAACTCGGGTCTTCTGCAAGAACAGTCAGTGTTCTTAACCGCTGAGCCATCTCTCTAGCTCCCATCAAGCATTCTTAAGTTGCAGGCTCCCTAAGTCAGCTTCTGAAGACTGGGGGGAGGCGGGGGGTTCGGCTAAACAGATTTGGAGTAGGCAGGCTGTGCATTGAGCAGCCCTCACTTTTAAAGCCCTACACACGGTGAGAGATGGTTGTTCAAGGTCGCCTACCGCGTTTTCGGGGTGGAACCCCAGGACTCGGAGCTTCCCCCAGCAGTGTCCCTTTTGCCTCACTGCAGCTAACCCAAAGCCCTCCCACCCCCCAAAACAAACCCAAAGACAGTATCTCAGAAATCCGGGAGGCAATGAAGAATTCTCCCAGAGGTGGAAGGAAAGCTCAAGGATCTCCTCCCAAGCCAATCATGAGAGGAAAGCTTGACACGCCTCTTTCTACCTTCCAATCAGCATCTACCTCAATGAGCCCGTCCCACCGCTTCGGGGAAACCTCCTTTTACGTTTCTAATAAAACGAATGCAAGGCTTTCTTCCCAACCTTCCCCTAGTCATTCTAGGCCCTCCCGAGAACTGTGCTGAAAAGAAGAAAGCTGGACATAACAATAACAAAGCTAGTCAGTCTCGTGGTGAGAAGTGGAACACGGAAGTTCTAGAATCAAACTTGGGAGTTCTGAGGAAAGAAAGGCGGGTTCCAGCAGACAGACTACAGTCCCCAGAGGGCCGTGCGCGGACGCAGCGCGCGCAACGAAAGGAGGTGGGGCATCCAAAGGCGGAAGGCCGAAGGTCACAGCACTTCCTGTACCGGCTTCCACAGCAAGTGGGCGGGACCTGCGAGGGTAGAGCTGCGGTCTCCTGGCTCAAGAGCTTTGTCGGCGGAGGGGGCGTGGCCCGCGCGGAGACTGGTGGGGTGCGAGCCGGGAGGGACGTGGGTGACGCGTCTCCTTCCAACTCAGCCGTGTGTGAGCTGTCGAGGCCGCGCCGGTGATTGGCTGTTGAGAGGAGAGTACGCGGCGGCCTTTGGTCGTCGGCAACACGGAGCGAGGGGCGGGGCGGCAAGGCAGTGGCCGCGGCGGGAGGAGGCAGGAGCGGGCGAGCGCGGCCACAGCGGCGGTGGCGGCAGTTCCCGGAGTGTCGGTGTGAACCGCCCCTGTCCACACTGCCGTGGGCCCCTCGGGGAGGACGGCCGGGACGCGAACCCCCGCGGAGCCGCTCCCCCCGGCGCCACAGCCCTTCGGACCCTCGGCCCCACAGTTGCGCTCCTGCTCCGGCTCCTCCATCTTGGCCTCGGCAGTGGCTGGTGCCGGGAGGATGTGCCGCCTCCTGGCCGGGGGAAGAAGGAGGAGAAGATGAAGAAGTACCGCCGGGCCTTGGCCCTGGTCTCCTGCCTGTCTCTGTGCTCCCTGGTCTGGTGAGTAGCCGCGACCTCGCGGGACTTTGCGTGGGTGTTGAAGGGTCACACCCCCCAAGTCATCTGGGTCCTTCGGGTGCGGGTCCGCGGGTCCCCCAGTCTCCAAGCGAAGTGCCGACGGCCCCCTAGCTCTCCCTGTGAGATGTTGGTAGCGTGTTTTGGAATTTACGGGGACTAAGTGGGAGAGAGGGGAATAGAGGGGATCACTTTGTGCCTTTGTGCTCCGGTACTCAGCACTCGGTGGGGCGGTCTAGTGTTGAGAGGTGCTGTAGGGGAGTTAACTCAGTGTTACTGCCCGTCATTTGCTTTCATTATGAGGTAAGGGCATGAGCAAGTCAGGTGTGATGTGTTCCAGACCTGCGATTTGGAAAACGTGAGTCGTCATGAGGGTACGATTCATGTAGAAACAGTTCTGGACAGTCTCCGATCAAGAGTACTTTTGGGGGCTGCTGTTCTTGGAAACTTTGGGAGGAGGGAACGTTATGAAGGCCTTTCCGGTTGGCTTGGTGGAGACAGTATCTCAGAGGTAGTGTGTACAGTAGTGTTTGGTATTGCCCCTTGGTAATGGGAGGAGGGTCCGCAGTATTTTGCGACCCGTGCTCTTCCTTGACCCTAAAGCTTTATGGGGTTACGGTTAGTTTCCAACAGATCTTGGGTATTCCAAGGATCGTGCTTGTAAGTCAAAGGATTGCTACAGATGTACTTAGAAAAAGCCATTCTTCATTTTCTGAAGAAATTTTCCCCGGGGAATTTCTTCAGAGATGTGTGACATTTGGTGATCAAAAAGGTGTTTTTTCAGTCAAAGTGATTTTTCTTTTTCTTATATCAAAATCTAGACAGATTTACATATTTCTGCAAAGGACCAACAATATTTATAATTTTATGGGTGTCTAATGAAATCCACAGGCACTGAAGTTATAGTTATTGCTCACATAGAGTCATATATAAATAAGGGAGCACACTTGTCTCCATGAGAAAATTTAACATGGAAAGATTACAGAAACATTGGACAACAAAAAGTTTGATCTCTTGTCATTCTGAACCTTTTAAATAAAGCCAATGTCATCCATTCCCCTTGCCTTTTTGCTTGTTTAATACCAAGTGGAACCTGTAGGAGGAATCCACTCCCACCATTTTAGATTTAAGTTTGGAAATGCTGAAATCTTCGATTCACTTCTCCCCTTTCCTTGGAGCTGCCTGATTTGTTCATTCTGTATTTCCTTTCTCCCCTTGATCTTGTCCCTCTCTAGACTATGCTATCATCAGTAGTTACTGGTGTGGCTGGTAATTCAGAGGCTACACTTTCAAGTCTAAAATGCCCCAGTGTTTTTTTTTTTTTTTTTTTTTTTAAATTAAATGGTGAAGATGAAATCAAGCATTAGAATGTGATTCTTTAAACTCATTTGCAAATTTCAATGAATGGTTCTTCTGTTTTAAATGAAGGGGAATTTCTGTCTTAAGTTGACTTCAATGTTTTCTCAACTTTATACATTAACAGTAATTGAAAAGAGTAGTCATAAAGATCTGTAATGTTTATTGAAAATGAAACATTGATGTTGAGGATTTAAGTGTAAAGAGTTTAAGAAACTTTAGCTCAGAAAATAATTGGGTTTGTATATCCGAGATTTGTTTGGATTGTCAAACTTAGAGAAACTGTAATTATTCTTTAACAAAGCCATTGAAAGGATTAATATTTATAGGATATTTAGGCTTGAGGGGTTTTAAAGAATGACGTTAGGGAAGAGTAATGGTGAGGTGATTAGCAAAGTTAAATTTTATTCTTTTGAGATTATTTTTTGGAAAGTTGAAATTATGGCACTGACTTTATTGGAGATTTAACTTTTGTTATACTTTGGTCTGTTTTGTTGTTTCCTAACATCCCCACACCCCCTAAATGGAAATGGGTCCTTGACATCCTTATAGGGTTAGACAGAAACTCTATAAAGAGTTGATGAGTTTCTCTTGTAGCCATTTTTGTTTTCTCATTTAGAAATTGTCCCCAAATTTTCTCTACTTCTATTTTGTAGATTGTGATGTTTGTTCATATCATAATTTTAGTTTCTTTTTTTATTTATTTATTTATTTATTTTGGCATACTTTATATAATTCTTGGCTAAGTAGTACAGTGTATTCTAGGTATAACTATATAGTATAGCTCCAGAACAGGGCAATGGTAGCTAGTATTTATTGCCAGTGTCTTTCAGGCATGTAGTTTGTACACATTATAGCAACTTTTACAGAACAGCCCTCTAAGGTAAGTATTACTAACTTTATGTTGTATTTTATAGGTGTATAAGTAGTGAGGCTAAGGTTAAGCCAAAAGCTGTTAGATTTTGGAGTTTAGATTTGAACGTAGGCCACCTGACTTGTAATATAGGCTTGTAATTATCTTTTGACTATAGACCAAAAGACCCGTGTTGTATGTATGGTACCATCACTTACCAGTGATGGCTCCCTGGACATGTTATGTTACTCCTTTGAACTTTAGTTCTTAGACCCTCTGAATGATAATATTGGTCCATTTCTACCAAAGTTGTTAAGAGAAGGAAATGATGAATCTTTGTAAAGCAGTAAGAGCATATCACCTATATATTTCATTATAAAATCATTCAACAATGTTTTTCTTGTGATTACTGTGTATCAAATGTTACAGCTTTTGAAAACTTAAAGATGGGGTGACCAGCTCATCTTGGTTTTATTTTTTTTAACTTTTTTAAAATTTAATTTAAAAAATTTTTGTATATGCATATATTATCTGCATGTAGGTAAGTGCATCCGTGTTGTGCAGTGCCCGTGGAGGTCAGAAGAGGCTGCTGGATCCTCTGGGACTGGAGTTACAGATAGTTGTTAGCTACTGTGTGGGTGCTGGGATTCGAACCCGGGTCTTCTGCAAGAACAACCAGTGTTCTTAACCGCTTGACCATCTCTCCAGCCCCTTGATTTTATTTGCATTATTTTTATTTGTGTGTGTTTGTGTGTGTGTGTGTGTGTGTGTGTGTGTGTGCGTGCGCATAAGTGTATTGCCTACATTCATGTAAGTGTACTCATGTTGTGCAGTACCTGTGGAGGTCAGAAGAGGGTGTCGGACCCCCATGTGGGTGCTGGGAACCAAACCCAGATCCTCTACAGGAGCAACCAGTACTTTTAACTATGGAGCTCTCTCTCCAACCCCTGATTTTAGTACTGAAACGCTGATACCTAAGAAGCCTGTGTTAGTCACTTATTATTTGTATAACAAATTACCAGAAATTCAGTTGCTTGCACATAGATAGTTTCATAGTTTGGGGGGCAGGGCAGAAGTCCAAAATCAGTTTCAGTGGGTCATAACAGTTAAAGCTTAAACATGGCTGGTATTTCTGGCAACTCTGAGTGGAGACTCCATTTCTTTGACTTTTTCAGCTTCTGGGTGTTGTGTGGATTCTGAATATTCTGTTTCACATCACTTCACTTCAACTTCTTTCCTCAGTCCTTAAATCTACTGGTTCATCCTCCTGCCTTTCTCCTTCTCCTATAAGCACTTGTGATTATATTGGGTCTGCTTTAGTCAATCCAGGAGAATTTTCCTATTTCAAAACAATTTACTGAGATCTGCAAAGTCTTTCACACACACACACACACACACACACGCAATACTGAGTACAGTAAAGATTCCGAACTCTTTGGGGATGTAGTGTTCTTTGACCTATCTTGCTCCCTCAGTCGTGGGCAATTGAGGTTGATCATCATACTGAAGAAAAAGATTTGATCCAACCTTTGTGTTCCTAGCTAGTAAAACTTTGTGCTTGTGCCTTTAAAATGTCTTGTTTGTTACATACAAATGCCAGTAGACATTAGTATATATTAGTGTACTTAAAATGAAAGATATTTAAGAAAGATGAAAAAGAAACTATTTTGTTAATAGCATCCTTTGATTAAAGTTGTAATTTTCAGTGAGAGCTGTGTGATTGACTAGATTATTTTATATCATAATGTAGATGAGGAATAGGTGTGCTGGTTAGGGTTCTTAGCATTATTATTTTCTTATTGACTTAATCTTGTGTTGTTACCATTACTATTGTCTTTGCTGTTTTTTTTTAAACGCTTGCATGTTCTAAGGGTCTGTTTTTTTATTTTTAAAAAATATTTTGTTATTTTTATTTTTTATGTGTATGAGTGCTATGCCTGCATGTAAGTAAGCGCACCTGTGTTGTGCAGTGCCCACGGAAGACAAAAAAGGCTGTCAGATCCCCTGGACCTGGAGTTACAGACAGTTGTTAGCTGCCGTGTGGGTGCTGGGATTCGAACTCAGGTCTTCTGCAAAAACAGTCATTGTTCTTAACTACTGAGTCCATCTCTCCAGCCCCAAGGGTCTGTTTTGTTAAAACAAAATAATCCCTAGATTTACTTAACTGGATACACATATAGATGTAAACCTGACTGCTTGTGAAACCTGCATTTTTTTCCCTTGGATTTCTGACTATAGTCCCTGTAGCTTTTGATCCTTATATTGATCTTAGGAAAGATTTAATTTTAAAATAACTAAACAAATCTTTTCTTCCTATACCCCTAAAGATCATTGCGGAGGAGGTAATGTTTAGACTAACAGAAAGAGCTTGACATTGAAACAGTTCCAATATATTTGACAAATGTAATAAAGGTTCTTACAAAGGACATTAGGGACCTCAAATGAAGAATTTGTATTCTAGAGTATTATACTTGTGGTTCTATCACAGATGGCATGCTTTTGGGTCAGTTATTTCTGTGAACCTTAGTATTCATCTATAAAAGATTGACAGGGTGGATAATTCAAGGAAGGAGAATTGTGTTCAAGCAGAGGGAACATTTTTGGTGTGCCTTAACTAGAATGTTGACCAGGTTCGGGCAGAGATGAAAAGGGAGACTAGAGCTATGAACTCTGATTTTAACCTGGCAGAGGAAGAGCACATGAAATAAATTAATGAGAAAAAAGAGAGGTCATATTGGTCTTTTAATTAGATTGCTATGGATGATAGAATGGATTGGCTGATAGACTTTGGTAGGGGGTGGCCATAAGTGTGGGGACAGTGGAAGATAACTGACAGATATGTAAATCAAAGTGTTGACCTTTTTGACCTTAGAAGTATGCCTATCTAGTTTTTATTGATGGAAGAGATTTTCCTCCCTGGTTTGTGATTGTATCTCTGTATTCTTAATTTTGCTATTTCTATGATAATTTTT
>NW_008351632.1:0-1267 GCF_000622305.1 Nannospalax galili | reverse complement strand
AAATTCTCATGGGAATTTTCATCATCTCTTGATATTTTTCATGCACCAAGGTCATGAAATTCTATATTGATTCATTTTATATGGCAGTGTGGATAATAGGAAATCATTCAATACATAAATCATATAATTGTAGTAATGAGGGGGATTAAGCACAGTAGGTTACCTGTAATAAATTATCCAATGAAATGATTTGCAAGAGTGTCATATTAGATGAGAAAAAAGAAAAAGTATTGTAGACTGCATTTTAGTGTCAAATTCGTTCTGAGAGGAGTGGAGTGTCAGTGCTCAGATAAGCACCATGGTAAAACAGTTAAACATGGAGACTCAGACTACGTATTCAAGATAACTCTGTGCCTATGCCTCCATCTCTATAAGGTAGTGTGTGTGGACGTGTATGTGTGTGTGTGTGTGTCTGTGTGTGTCTGTGTGTTTCAAAAAAATTGTAAAGTTTTTTTGTATTTACTTGGGATTGAAAAAGATAAAACACTTCACAAATGACAGCTAACATCTGCTCATAAATATATAAATGCAATTTTGTTATCTTCATCATTAAAGAATTGACATTTTTATTCACCTTTTAAAACAATGCAGAAAAAATAAGATAAAAAAGACCTTGGAATAGTTGATAATTTAGAAAGAAACACCTTTTCTGTTTTAAATTAATCTGATATTCATAATAGGTAACACAACTGTGTTGGATAGCTTTAGTGTCAACTTGACACACCTGGGTTGAGGGAGCCTCAGTTGGGGACCTGCCTCCATTGAACTGGCCTGTGGCCATGTCTGTGAGGCATCTTCTTGATTGTTGTGTGATGTAGGATGGCACCCTGGGCAGGTGGGCCTGTGTTGCATAAGAAAGCAGGCTGAGCTGGGGCCAGGGGAGCAAGCCAGTAAGCAGTGTTCCTCCATGGCCTGTGCTCCAGCTCCTGCCTCCAGGTTCCTGCCCTGAGTTCCTACCTTGGGCTCCCTGATGAACTGTGAGCCAGGAGATGTAAGCTGAATAAACCCTTTCCTCCCCAAGTTGGCAGTGGTCAGAGTGTTTTGTCACAGCAATGAACAAACAAACTAGGACAACAACTAAATGAAATCTGTAGATTCCATCTGTGAATTTTTTTTTCAGAGCATTTTGTGGAATAGTTGATAAATGTGATTTTTTAACTTAAACAAATGAAAGATCCTAAATAATAAATTCTGACATGTTGTGTTTTAGATATACGGATTCCTATGTTTGTTGCCATTGAGGTAATTTGTGTGAATGAAGTAAATT
>NW_008351631.1:288-519 GCF_000622305.1 Nannospalax galili | reverse complement strand
CCATACAGTTGGCCCAAATAAACCAATTTATTTTTACTCTTAAGATCGTTTAAGGATCTGTTCCTTGGGGGTCACAGGGGCTTGGGAGGAGCCCCTGGCTCCTTTCTTTTACCAGTTACATCCATGTTAAGGTCAGTTAAAGGTCCTGCTCCACCATGGCTGGAATCAAATGTTTCCTCTCTGTTGACCCTCCTCTTTGTAGACTGGACACTGGTTCAAGTCCATCTGGTG
>NW_008351631.1:0-275 GCF_000622305.1 Nannospalax galili | reverse complement strand
CCATGAACAAGAGGACAGGTGACTCACCACAGTTACAAGACATTTTGAGAGCTGCTCCATAGTCCCCTGGAACTTAATCCATCTTGGATGGCAAGGAGCAAAAACTGTCCTTTAAATCCCTCTGACCAGATTAGTATAGGCCTCAAAGTATGGCTATTAAACATCCAATAGGGTTGGTTTCACCAGTCTGGTACTTTTGATTACCATGTGCTATGTAGATAAAACTTGGGGAAAAACCAAACATTCTCAGATAAACCTTGACTAGACATTTATTT
>NW_008351630.1:0-706 GCF_000622305.1 Nannospalax galili | reverse complement strand
GTAACTCAGAGGGGCATTATGTTGGTTAGACAAGTACACGCACACTACACACATATACACATGCCCAAAAAAAGGAGTTTTAGAGAGTCAACATTAGTTGACTTTCAGATTAAAAAGGAAAGGTTTTTTGTTTTTTTTTTGGTGTTTTTGAGACAGCTGGCCTGGAACTTGCTATGTAAGGCCTGGAACTCACTATGCCAGCTGGCCTGGAACTCGCTATGTAGACCAGGCTGGCCTCAAATTCACAGGGATCTGCCTGTCTCTGCCTCCCAAGTGCTGGTATTAAAGGCATACAGGAAAAGAAAATTCTAAAAACAGGAAACAACTTATTTTCAAGTTAAAAACTTGTTAGGGCACAGTAGCTACACTGATGCAGACACACACTGGGCAGGCGACATGGGGAGACCCCAAGCAAGCCCAAGATACATACATTCACCAGGTATGTATCTCTAGCAAATCACTTGAGTCCGTTTTCAGACTCCTTGTGTATCTACAAAGTAGTATCGTGCTGCTCTGTAGCCCACAGATCTCTTTGGAGAACTACATGTGTGTACATGTAAAGCCTGCAGGTGTTTCTTACACAGGAAGGCCGACATGCTACACAAGCTACTGCCATCAGTGACGACCGGCAGCCTGGCTTTCAGGAATTGTGATATAAACTTTTGCATTAGGCACTCCTACCTGCTTTTCAATCATTGGCAACCAT
>NW_008351629.1:0-653 GCF_000622305.1 Nannospalax galili | reverse complement strand
AGACTGGTGGCGACTGGGTGACCCTCCTACCCTTAGCTGTCTTCCGCGCTCTGAACTCCCCCTATGTGCATGGATTAAGTCCATTTGAGATAATGTATGGGGCCCCTCCACCCATAACTCAGCGAGTTCAGCTCTCTAGTGTAGAGGACCCAACCCCTGAATATTTGAGTGTGTTGCAACCTCTTGCCAAGATACAGCAAGAAATTTGGCCCCTGTTCAGAGCATATCACGAAGGTGAGAGAATTCCGAGCACGGAACATGGCGTAGTCCCAGGGGACATGGTCTGGGTCAAAAGACACAAGGTGAAGACTCTTGAACCCAGATGGAAGGGACCTTATGTTGTGCTATTTGCCACCCCCCACTGCCTTTAAGGTTGATGGGTCCCTGGGTCCATCACACCCACGTTCAGAAGGCCTTGCCTCTCAAGGACCCAGAATCCTGTGTGAAGGAGTGGGAGGTGCGGCAAAATCCTGCTAATCCCTTAAAGCTACATCTGAGCCGGACATGAAGGGATTCCTGCTAATGACCTCACTCTTATGGGCCCTCCAGAGAACAGTGGTGTCAGCGGGAACCCGGAGCATCAACCCCCACCAACCGGTATGTCAGACATGGATCCTGTGAAGCAGTGATGCCTATGAGGAATGGAACCGCAC
>NW_008351628.1:282-541 GCF_000622305.1 Nannospalax galili | reverse complement strand
TAGAGAAATGTCAGAAACCAGGATATTCTTTTTTTTCAATTTATACACTATATTCATTACAATACTGCAAAATCAAGAAAAAAAAACATGAAAAGTCACCTAACACCTCTTTGCCTTTTAATGGTTAAATAGTCAAAATGGTCCCAGTAAAATGGAAACATGAGGTGGGTAATCATAATACCAATTGTGAAGTTCTTCTAATTAATTATTAACTTTCTCTTTCTTCCAGAATTCTACTCTAGCTATAACAACAGCTCAT
>NW_008351628.1:0-241 GCF_000622305.1 Nannospalax galili | reverse complement strand
AATTAAAAAGTACTTTGCTCCATAAATATTCATTGACTTTGACTTAATTTTACTTAGAGTTATTAATGTCTTTTATAATTTATTTATGAAAAGTACAAAACAAATCTTGAAAGTGCCAAAAACATATTCACATAAAACCTTAGCTAGTTTTCAAAGATTTGATGTAAGATAGATCAAGCACTTAGAGACAAGATAGATTGCTCCCTCTTCTGGTAAATATATATATATTTTTTTTTTTTAA
>NW_008351627.1:0-281 GCF_000622305.1 Nannospalax galili | reverse complement strand
AAAATTTCAAACTATTAAAATTAAAAAGAATGAGTGTGGTGACTGAGTGGGTCTTCGAGTCTATGCCATTGATGTTCACATCTGTTTTGTGCCGGTATCATGCTGCTTTTCTTTCTAGGGCTCTGTAGTGTAACTTGAAGTCAGGGGTAGTGATATTTCCAGCCTTACTTATTTTTACCTTACTTATTTTTACCTTATGTATATGAGTGTATTGCCTGCATGTATGTGCATGCACCCATGTCTTGCAATGCCATGGAGGTCAGAAGAGGGCTTCAGATTCC
>NW_008351626.1:0-549 GCF_000622305.1 Nannospalax galili | reverse complement strand
TATTCCAAGAGGAAGAGAGAAAGGGAAACCCATTCTCCCCACCTGCTGGCACGTCAATAGATTTCAGTGTACCCGAAATGGACTTCATAGTATCAAGCTGAAGTTAAAATTAGGATTACATCCCCCCACCGCCCCACCCACCCGCGGCATTAGTGCCCTGAACCCCTTTTGTATTAGGTTATATTGAGAAGCCAAGGATAGAGAAGGCGCCAAGTGGCCTTTTCTCAGCAAGATTTACCAGATTTGAGAGTTTCAGTCCGTTCTGAAAAGACAGAGACGGTGTGTATAATTTGATTCCGCAACTTCTTCAGAAATGTCTGGTTGTGAGTGGCCAGCTCTGAGAAGTTGCTCAGTTTGGAGGCAAACTGCTCCGCAGGGTGGGATGCAATCTTTTCCAGCTGTGCAGTGCTGGCCCCCTCTATGCCCATGGTGAAGATGATCACGCCCTCGCGCCAGAGGTTGGCAGCTGCCTTGGTCACATTGTCTTTGGAAGCTCTGTGGGTCACCAGCACAGCAATCTGGGGTACCCCCTGATTCTTCCGACTACCC
>NW_008351625.1:0-597 GCF_000622305.1 Nannospalax galili | reverse complement strand
ACTGCTGTTACAAAATAGAGCTACTATAGATTATTTACTGTTAAAAAATCAAATGGAATGTGAACAATTTCCAGGAATGTGTTGTTTTGTCTATTTTTTCACATACTACAGACCAACAGATTGAAGATCTGTGAAAAGATATCAATAAGATGTCTGAATTTTCTATACCTTGACAAAAATGGTTCCAATGGCTTGTTCTGTTCTTTGGCCCTATAGCAATTGGCGTACTTCTTCTTATGGGAGCTCTAATAGCTATGTGCTGTATTATAAATTCGATTAATAATACTATGGCTTCTATGACCACTTCCTACTTACTTTTAAAAAACAAAAAGGGAGGAGATGCAGGAAGCCAGGATGCCAGGCATTAGGGTGAGATAAGCCTAAAACTTTTAAGTCCAGGCTGCATTCTCTGCTAAAGGGAGGGACGCTAAAAACAGTAGCTCTGGTAATCCCTGTCCTGCAGAACACTGTGAGACTGGCAGGAGACAGTGACCTTGTCATAAGTGCAGGCTCCCTGTTCTATGGGAAAGCAACTTGGTCAACATGCCTTAGCTCATCTCCTTGTCCTGAACAAATAAGTCAGCTATCCTTAGCTAA
>NW_008351624.1:1155212-1163090 GCF_000622305.1 Nannospalax galili | reverse complement strand
AACAATATATATATATATATATATGAATGAAAGCAGACTGTGCACAGGCCAGAGAAGCAAGCTAGTAAGCACCATTCCTCCAAGGTGTGCTTCAGCAGCTGCTTGAATTCTTGCCTTTCTTGAGTTCCTGCTTTGGCTTCCCTCAGTGATGGACTGTGATCAGGACATGTAAACCAAATAAACCCTTTCCTCTTCAAGTTGGATTTGGTTAGTGTTTTATCACAGCAACAGAAACCAAACTAGGACATACTTCTGCCCACATATTGATAACAGTCAAGCAGAGGAGGACAGCTAATAAAGGGGTACCAAGAATGGGGTTAAGAAGAAAATTAAAAAATTATGGTAACTAGGCAGACTCAGCAAACACCTGTACTGTAGGCCTAGCTACTGCAGAGGCTAAAGCAAGATCACTTGAGCCTCAGAATTTGGGGCCAGTTTGTGCAACATAATGAGAACCTGTTTTTAAAAACATACAATGGGGGCTGGCAAGGTGGCTTAGCAGTTAAGAGCAGTGACTGCTTTTTCAGAAGACCCTGGCTCACTTCCTAACACCCACATGGCAACTAACAGTGGTTTGTAACTCCAGTTCCATGGGATCCAATGGCCTCGTCTCACCTTTACAGGCATTGCACACACATAGTACACTTACATACATGCAGGCAAAACACTTGTACACACAAACACACACACAAACAAATTTAAAAAAATTTAAAAAGTAACAATAGTTGGTACTGGAGAGATGGATCAGTGATTAACAGCACTTGATACTTTTGCAGAGGACCTGGGGTTTGGGTCCCAGCACCCACACTGGGCAAACCACAGCCTCTTTGTAACACCAGTTTCAGGGGGGAATCCCAACATTCTTTTCTGGCTTCTGTAGGTACATACCCATGTGGTGCACATAAACTTACATAGGTACCCACACATACACATAAATAAAATGAGTAAGTAAATCTTAAAAATGAAGAGCCAGTAACAAGAACCGAAAAAAAAAAAAAAAAAAAAAAAAAAAAAAAAAACACTCTTCCTCCCAGAAAATCACAATAATTGGCTTGGACAAATCAATAAGATCAAATATTATCATCCCTACCTCCCAGTGCTGGGGCTCAAACCTTGTACCTCATGCATGCTAGGCAAATAGTGGTCTGGAGACATCATTGTAGTGTGGCAGGTACATTTCATTTGTTCATAATAGCAACTGATTAATCAAAGATTGTACTACCTTTTTGGTCTACAAATATCTGACTTATATAGTACATTTGATAAAGATTCCACCAATTTAGAAAAGTTTAAATATTTAAAAATGCACTGTAAATTTCTAAACATTTAACTCATCAGCTCCTTTCCTGATACTATTATAATATTAGCATATACATTATCATGAGTATATGTGCTGTTTTATTGATGGACTCTAACATTACCATAGATGTGGTCTAAATATTGTATTATTGGATATATCATTTGTCATTTGATGATTATAAGTATTACATCACTCATTAGGGCCTTTCTCTTAACAAGAACAATGATTTCTTGGATTGGTTTTTGATACTCTTTGTTTTTAGTAAGTACTGGAAAAGAAAAAAAAAGTTTGAGAAAAATTGGTTAAAAATTTAAGCACTGTAATAGCATCTGTTAGTATGGTTAAAACATTATAATAGCATGCTGATAATCTGTTTTGTAATTTGTAAGAAACAAAAAGATTATATCCATTCAAAATTTTGAGTATTCAATATTGATTTCTAGGGTGTTGTAGTTCTAGTAGAGCTTGTACTAAGATGACAGTGTTTGCAAGTTCAGCTTCATAGAGAACATTTTTCTTTTCCTCTTCTTTTTTAAAACTGCAAACTCAGTACAGTACAGTGTTTGTCATTCTATGTGACAGGACACCCAGAGTTATGTTGACGAATATCTTGGGAACGAAGTTAGGAAGAAAGTACATAAAGAGTCCACCTGTAACTGAGGCCAGTTTGAGTGATACAGACAACTTGAAATCAGAGCAACTTTCTTCATCATCTGATGTCAGCTTAGAATCTTGTCAGAATGTAAATCTTCACAAGAGCTGTTTTTTATCTGAAAGGTATGTCTAGTGATATCTTTATTCAAATACATTTATTCTTTTATGACAGATATGTTATTGGTAAATATGAGGTAAATTGTGCTTTAACTCCTGGCATGACTTTTCTCCCCTGCTGGATAGAATGGCTGTTGGAAGCAGCAATCCATGGCTAGTAATCAGGTTCAAAAGTCATTCTTGAATTTTGGAAAAATGAATGAAAACACTGAATGAAAATTTAGTTACCTGTTTTAGTATTCACTTTCATTTATCTTGTATAATTGAAATCATTCTATTCCTCCCTTCTTTTTGCTCCCTGTCCATCCTTCCACACATCTGTCTGCTCATCTGTCCATCCATCCATCATTATTTACCATACTTAGACCAGGAGAGCTGTACCTAGCATTTAGTGCTCAGTAAATATTTACTCAATGAATGGCTAACTATATTCCTCACAAAAAAGGTTTGAGATAGCCAAATTCCATTAACTAATGTGGCTTAGTATATTCATTTAAAAAATACATATCTTAAATTTCTTTATTTTATGATACATTAAGAGACAGTCCACTGTGGAGAAAGAATTTGTGAAAAAGGTTAATGAATGTTCACTTGTAAATCCTACTTGATTTTTGTTTGGAGACAGTTCTTGCTAGGTAGACCAGGGTTTGAACTTGTGATCCTTTGTCTCCTCTTGAGTGCTGGGACTATGTGTGTGCATCACCAAGCTTGACTTCTAGATTTTAAACTTTCACTTGCTACAGACTAGTGAAACTTATTTTTTGCTTTCAGCCCATAGAAAATATACAGAGCTTTTACTTCAGCAAATATTTGTTCTTGACTTAATGTTTTTTTGCTTCCTGACCTAGTCATAATTAACTTCTAGTTTGTATATTCATTGTAAGCCTAATACATTATTTATAATTCCCTCTTTAAGGACCTGTAATAAATTTCTTACATCTCTAACAAATAATATATTTTTTGGTCTTTTTGAGACAGGGTTTCCCTGTAGCCCCAGAACTTTCTATGTAGAGCAGGCTGGCCTTGAATTCACAGAGATCCACCTGCCTCTGCCTCCCAAGTGCTGGGCTTAAATGCATGTGCCACCATGTGTGGCACAAATAATATCTTTTAAAACTCTTTATTCCTTCTGAACTTCTGAATTTTTGTTCTTTTAGAAAATATTTAATGTTTTATTATGTTCTAATTAATGAAGTATCAATGATACTTTATTTTATTAGGTCTCTGTCCAAGGTATCCTGAAGAAAAACAACTTAGGGGAGAAAGTTTATTTTAGTTCACAGTTCCAGGTTACAGTCCATCACTGTGAGGAAGTCACAGTAGCAGGAGCTGGAAGCAGCTGCTCATCCCATATCCACAGTCAAGAGCAGAGAGAAGTAAATGCATGCGTGCACTCTTGCTCACTTGCTTGTGCTTAAGTTGATTTCTCTACTCTTACACAGTTCAGGAACCCTTGCCTAGGGAATGGTCTGTTTCTGTATCATTGTAATTAGGACAGTCCCCAAAAGACATGCCCACGGGCTACCAACCCAGTGTAACCAGTCACTTACAGTTGCTTTAAAAATATTTCTCCTTCTCCAAGTAAGAATTCAGTGGTATTAACCAGCCACTAAATTTATAATGTAAAATTGGGTATGTTAGAAATATATTTATTGCCAGGTGTGGTGGTGCACACCTTTAATCCCAGCACTCAGGAGGTAGAGGCAGGCGGATCTCTGTGAGTTCAAGCCAGCCTGGTCTACATAGTGAGTTCCAGGACAACTGGGGCTACGGGGAGACCCTGTCTCAAAAGACCCTCCCCCCACCAAAAGAAATACATTTATCAGGACTGGAGAGATGCATCAGCAGTTAAGAGCACTGGCTGCTCTTGCAGAGGACCAGGTTCCTCTTGCAGAGTACCAGATTCCATTCCTAGCACCCACCTGATGGCTGACAACTGTCTGTAATTCTAGTTTCAGGGGATCTAATGCCTCTCTGACAGCTGCAGACATTGTATGCATGTGGCACACATACATGCAGGCAAAACACTCATATACATAAAATAAAAATTAATAAGGTATAAAAAAGGAAGGCATTTCTTGCATTATTCTGTGTTGGTTTCTGCCTTCTCTAGTTGATTGAAAGCTTCTTAAGGAGATACTTCATGGCATATTTGTGTTTATATTCAGTGCTTACTCAATGCCTAAAAATTTCATTGCCTTGGTTAATGCTCAAGACATTTAACCTTGAGTCTTATTTTCCTGAGCTATAAAAAGAGGAGTAATTTTGAATGCACTTTCTACCTCACAAAATTGTTGCATTAACTTTTATATCTCATTTGTGAGAATTTTTGTTTACAATAAAATATAAATGAAAATGTTGTCATTGAAGGCACTTTTTGTAGAGGAAATGCATGATATACTTTGCCATGGAATACAAATTATATTGGTGTGCATTTATGCCATTAAGAAAAATAGCTCTATTGTGAGGAATTTATGAAGCTGTCAAATTGTAAACTTTACTTTTCAGGCTTTATACTAATCTGGGGCTAAAGATGAATAATAATAATATAAAAATTGTATTTGTTTCCAGAATCTATTCAGTGGAAACCCTTGTTCTCTTCAAGTTCTTTCTAAGTAATCATGAAATTTATATTATTATTTGTTTCTTTCTTTCTTTATTTTTGGTCTTTTTTTGGTCTTTTTGAGACAGGGTGTCCTTGTAGCCCCAGGTGGCCTAGAACTTGCTGTGTAGACCATAGAGATCCACTTTCCTCTGCCTCCTAAGTGCTGGGATTAAAGGCGTGTGCCACCATGCTGGGCCTGTTTTTGGTCTTTTTTGAGACAGAAACCCTGTACCTCCAGCTGGCCTGGAGCTCACAGAGATCTGCCTGCCTCTGCCTCCCAAGTGCTGGGACTAAAGGCATGTGCCACCACTCCTGGCCAAGTTATTTATATCTTTAAAAGAGGGATAATAATATACATATTCTTCAGTCCGTGTTTAGATTTAAGTCAAATCCAAAATAAAATGCCTGGTAATAGGTAGTAATCAATACTTTTGGTCCTTTCTTATTGTTGCTAATACAAAAAATTCCATTAAAGGCTATTGTGCTAGATGGTATTTCTGAATCCCCTATTAAGGAACGACATCTGATCTGAGACCACTGTTGACATTAGCACCATGGCCAAAACTTTGTCACAGCTTTATCAGCACCAACATTTAGTTTAGGAGGAGTACTGAGCGCCTTAAATTAAACCTTGGTTCTTGCTTTTCTTAAAATGAGTGCTTTTTGAAAGGAGAATTCAGAGTACTTAGTGGAAGTATGTTGCAATTATGGCTGTATCATCACTTTACAACACATACCCGTACAATTGAAGTATATAAGTTGAAGATGGACTAGACTCAGGATGTGACGCCCATTGTACCTTCCTCCTCTCAGACTCTTCTTTCAAAGCAGAATGAGTTAATAGAAATTACTTAGATCTTCCCAGGAGACACGATGTTAGTTCATTATTGTTATTATTGTTCTGTGATTGTAGAGAATGTGGTAAGATGCCAACTCTTGTTAAATATAATATCAAGTACAAATACACTCTGTGAGTGGAATAATACAGGTTGTAGCCATGGAAACTAATGTTTCCTCTGAAAACCTAGTGCTTACTTGTGCACTTGATGGTGCATATAAGCAAATGTTCTGTGAAGATTAAAAGCGTTACTTTAGCCTTATTCTGTCAAGAACTATTACTACTGCCTGTTACAGACAGCTTGAAAGAAATCTGTTTTATAACAGAAATCAAAAAATGATAAAAAAATCAGTGGTGAATAGAAAATTTAAATTAAATGCTCTCTTTCAAGTAGCATATTTGTTTTTTTCAACAGGACAGTCAAGAACTGTTACTACTGCCTGTTACAGATAGCTTGAAAGAAATCTTTTGTTTTATATCAGAAATCAAGAAATGATTAAAAAAGAAACTAGTGGTGAATAGAAAATTTAAATTTAATGATCTCTTTCAAGTAGCATATTTTTTCAACAGGACAGTTTCTATTATTTTAACATACAAACCTTAATTTTTCTGTTTTAAATTAATCCTGTAAAAATTTTAAACTAGCATTTATTAAGCCTTTAGCATGATACTATACTATGGAAAATTCTGTGTGTGTACTACTTCCTTTAATTAGTACAGGCTGTGGCTTTGGCATTTTGTTTAACTCCCAATACCTTAGTTTGTCTTCTGTAATAATAATATGTATTATATTGGATGAGTAAATGAGAAGATAGTCACCTGTCATTTTATTCTTTGAGTTCCATTGTTTTAGAGACAACATATAAATGAGAACAGCTAGTGTTTGTCCTTCTGTGCCTGGCTTATTTCACATAGCATGTTTTTTAAACTTTTTATTGGATCAAGCATTTCATACAGTGTGTTTTGATTATGTTCTGATTACCTCCCCATTTCTACTTTCACCTTTCCATCCCCCTCCCAACTTTATGACCACTGTTAGCATTTGAAAAACCCCATCCATCTTATACAACACATCTGAACTGGGTGCCACAGATGTCATATTTCATTAGAATGTCAGTGATATATAATTCTTATGCACAAATCTGCCAAAATAAGGACTCCCTTTCCTTTTTATGCGGTTTTGGGTCAGAATACACCCAAGTTTCTTGGAATGGCATTTTCACATTTGCTTTCTGTTTCTTACTCACTGCTTAGTAGGGATTTCTCTTTTCATCAGCGATCAGAGATGCTTGAGATTCTTCATCAAAGTCAGTTGTTTGCAATCCAAGTACATTCATGTTACACTTTGGCTGTTTCTGGGCCTTACTTAGCACACTTACCCCACTGTGGTCCAGGTCTTATCTAACAGGTTGATTCTGCAAAGGGTTTTACTGTGGGTAAAAGCAGAAGGTAGGTCTTCACAACAAACAGCAGTTGACTTACTGGCCTCCAATCCAAGTTCTCAGAGTGGCATTTGGGATATTTCACAGCTTCACCCAACAGCCTACACCAGTGTCCTCTAGTTTACTTTCTGTAATCTGTAGATTTCTCAGGTTCCTATTGCTGTTACAGATTGTAGCCAGATCATGGCAGCTGATGGATGATGCTGCTGGCCCAGATTACCATGGGTATGCTGTGCAGTGGCTGTTGGCAGGCCCAGCCCCTGGGCAAGAAAGGTACATGGGTTGTGGCACAGTGGAGTGGTTGCAACCCCCTCCTAGTTGCTTCCACTGCCTGGCCCTGTTGCCCAAGCTTGGAGGCCAGGGGTGGCTGGTGTCCCAGTGCCATTTTAACAGGTGTGAGTAATAGCTGTAAGGTTTTAATTTGTATTTCCTTAATGGTTAGTGATGTTGAACATTTTAATGTATTTTCTGGCCATTTCCATCCATCCATCCATCCATCCATCCATCCATCCATCCATCCAATCATTCATCTTCCTTTCTGTGTATATGTGTATTCATCCATCCATCCATCCATCCATCCATCCATCCATCCATCCATCCAATCATTCATCTACCTTTCTGTGTATATGTGTTGTGTATGTGTGCAAGTTTATGGGCGTGAGCACCTGTACACTTCTGCATGGAGGTCAGAACAGGGTGTTGGGTATCCTCTTCTAATCACTTTCCTCTGATTCCTTTGAGACAGGGTCTCTCCCTGAAACAGGGGTTCATGTTTCTTGACTAGCCTAGAAGCCAATAATTCTCTTGTCTTGGCCCCTCCTTGGATCTGGAGTTACAGGGTAGCTATGTAGGACACCTGGCTTGTTACACAGGTGCTGGGATTCTGAACTCTGATCCTCATGATTGTATAGCAAATGCTGAT
>NW_008351624.1:1152799-1155200 GCF_000622305.1 Nannospalax galili | reverse complement strand
TCTCTCTCTCTCTCTCTCTCTCTCTCTCTCTCTCTCTCTCTCTCATTGTGAACTGCCATGTGGATGCTGGGAACCAAACCAGTCTCCTTTGAACAAGCAGCACTGCTCTTCATTGCTGAGCTACCTCTAGCCCCATTACTTAGACTTCTTTTTAAAAGAAATTATTATAATTTTTTTGGCTTATTTATTTATTTATTTATTTATTTATCTATTTATTTATTTGTGTATTTCATACAGAACATCTCAAACAATCTTAATCATCTTTATACCCCCATCCCAAATGGCACCCTTCCATTCTCCCCCACCCCCACTGGAGCCCATATATTCTGTCATCCCTGTTACTGCCCGCTATTTTTTCAGTGCTCCCAGCTGTTCCCCAGTGTAAGTCTATCCTCTGAGTCTAGTCAGCCTATCTAGAGTCCCTTGTTTTAGGAGAATCAGCTCTTCCTTATCTAGTAGCAATCAGTTGCCAACATTCCTTTAGATAAGAATGGGGTCTGCTGTTCATTTTCCCAGTTCTTTGCTGGGTTACTATCTGCCTGAGTTTGATTGGAGCTTGTGTATGCTGACACCATTGCCATAGAATCATAAGAACAGGTTCCCAGGAGCTTGCACGACTCTGTTTCCATATGGTCATGCACCTCCTCCCTGGCTCTTACAATCTCTCACTCCCCTTTTCTGTGATGGTCCCTGAACCTTGGGTGGATGAAGTTTAATAAAGGGGTCCTGTCTGAGGACCATTACTTAGCAGACTCTTGATCTTTACCCTTTGGTCATTTGTGACCTTTTGTGTTCCTGGCCCTCCACTGCATGAGGGAGCTTCATTATTGAGAACTGATTCCTTAGTGTCCTCTTCTTTATCCATGTTTTATGTTCCATGAGCCTTAGGTGTAGAGGTTGCATTATAGATGTGTCCCTTAGGCCTGAGCAGTTCATAGACAATGTCCAGGTGTGACCAGTTGTGGTACTTGGTAATAGTCTCTGACTGCTGCAAAGTGAACTTCTTTGATGAGTGGTGCCTTGGGTATTTGTCTGTAAATAAAAGAATACACATTTTGCACATAGTAAGAAATCACATTTGTCTAGCAATGTGAGAGTTTTGGAGTTTTCTCTAAGATCTATGACCACTCCAGCCAGGTGTATTTGGTTATGTTTACAGTACCACACTTGAGTTTCCTCCCTTTGAGCAGATTTTTATTCAAATTAGGTAGCATTTGATTGCCCCCAAGACAAAAGTGAAACTACTGCACCAATGGAATATTCTGTGCTGGCCATTGATGTGGTTATTTGGTCTTAAAGCTGGTGCTGGATCATCCATTGATGTTTTCCCTTGGCACTTTCATAGCGTTCTCCAAAGCTATGAGAGCTAGCCTTCCAGGGAAGTGGCTTCCGTGTCAGTTGCAGCTCTATTTCTCCAAATCCTGTGTCTGATATATGTTCTGTCTTCGGTGGTAGGAACTTACCTACAAGTTCTGGGATGCCATCAAGGGCTGTGTCAATAACCCGAGTAATTTTGAGAGTCTCTTGGACTACCCTGGCCAACAACTCAAAGGAAGGTATCTCCTGTCTGGCACTGTTTCTTGTTATGTACACATGGACTCTTAGTGATCACTTTACTCTTTGATTATACTTCCCTTTTGGGTGTGTAAGACCATACAGTTGGCCCAAATAAACCAATTTATTTTCACTCTTAAGGTCGTTTGAGGATTGTTCCTCAGGGGTTACAAAGGCTTGGGAAGAGTGCCTAGCTCCTTTCTTTTACCAGTTCTGCCTATGTGAAGACAAGTCAAAGGTCCTACTCGACCATGGCTGGCTTCACTTGGAAGCATGGTGGAAATGTTTCCTTTGAGTTGACCCTCCTCTTTGTAGACTGGACACTGATTTAAGTCCATCTGGTGGGGTCTCCATGGCCTCCCTGAACAAGTGGACAGGTGATTCACCACAGTTGCAGGACATTTTGAGAGATGCTCCATTAGTCCCCTGCAACTTAGTTGACCTTGGAGGGCAAGGAGCAAAAACTGTGATCCATCTCTTAAGTAATCTTTCCCTCCTTTTTTTTTTTAACAGAAAAATTCATTTTTAATGCAAGTGACATTAAGATGTTTGCACGTGTTTCTAATCTCTATATAGCTGATTATTACTAGTCATATTCGGTTACTTTCTGAGCTCCTTGGCATCTGAGCATGGATATAAAGTCGTCAGGTAGATTTCAATGGTAATGTTTTTCACATCTACTAATTATTAAGTAGCAAATTTTTATGCTTTGAGAATTATTATTTTTTATCATAAAAAATTTTTAATAACTACATGATTAGAAGAAGCATTTCACTACAGATTTAACATATTCAGTAACACACTCCAGAGCAGGAGTACATCTCTTTCACAAGAGGGTGTAAGTATC
>NW_008351624.1:1125289-1152737 GCF_000622305.1 Nannospalax galili | reverse complement strand
AAAAGCAAAAATCTACTTGCTAATGTTATGTATGTGCTCATGACTGAGATGAAGAAATAGCAGAATTGTAGTGTAAGAAGTAGGAAGCCTGCTCAATGACTACCAGGAGATTAGGCGTGATCTGCAGGCAACTCTAATCTGTATGTATCTGATTATTACTTGTCATAATTGGTTGCACTTGGATCCTTGGCGGCTGTGCATGTCTATAAAGTCATCGGGTAGATTTCAATGGTAATGTTTATCACTTCTACTAATTAATATGACATAAATTTCCATGCCTCTTCCTCAAATATAATACATTCTAAAAAAATTTGTTGATTTTTTTTGTATGTGTATATCACACAGAACATCCCAAACCATCTTATTCAACTATACACCCACTTTCCAGATGGCACCCTCCCATAGCCTCCCTCCCCCAACTAGAACCCTTATGCTCTGATATCCCTGTTATTGTCTGCTGTGTTGTTGGCACCCCCAGCCCTTCCCCACTACTTGCCCTTCTGGTGAATCTAGTCAGCCTATCTAGAGGTCTTTGTTTTAGGAGGGTTAGCTGTTCTTCATCTAGCAGCAGTCAATTGTCAGTATTCCTTTAGATAAGATTGGGGTCTGCTGTTCATTTTCCCAGTTCTATGCTGGGTTACTATCTGGGAGTCCCTTTGGCCACCCTGGCCAACAACTCAAAAGAAGGTGTCTCCTATCTGGCATTGCTGCTTGTTATGTAGCCTTTAGATATGCATATGGACTCTCAAGAGATTATATTGGCTCCTTTAATCTTTGGTTATACTTTCCTTTTGGGTGTTTAAGGCCATACAGTTGCAAGTAGTGGGGAATGCCCGGGGGTTGCCCACAATACAGCAAACAGTAGCAGGGATATCAGAGTATAAGGGCTCTAGTCATGGGAGGGAGGCTATGGGAGGGTGCCATCTGGGAAGTGGGTGTATATGAATAAGATGGTGTGGGATGTTCTGTGTGATAGACATACACATACATACAAAAAAGTCAACAAACTTTAAAAAACATATTTGAGGAGGAAGCATGGAAATTTACGTCATGCTAATTAGTAGAGGTGGTAAACATTACCACTTTTTGCTCCTTGCCCTCCTAGGTCAACTAGTTCCAGGGGACCATGAGCATCTCTCAAAATGTCCTGTAATTGTGGTGGGTCACCTGTCCTCTTGATCAAAGAGGTGGAGAAGACCGCACCAGATGGACTTGAACCAATGTCCAGTCTACAAAGAGGAGGGTCAACAGAGAGGAATCATTTCCTCCATGCTTCCAAGTGAAGCCAACCATGGCTGAGCAGGACCTTTGACTTATCTTCACATAGGCAGAACTGGTAAAAGAAAGGAGCCAGGGGCTCCTCCCAAGCCCTTGTGACCCCTGAGGAACAGATCCTCAAACAACCTCCTTTTTTTTTTATCACAAAATTCTTTAGAAATTGTTTGAGGACTAGCAAGATGGCACAGTGGGTAGAAGTGCAAACCTAATGACCTGAGTTGGATCCCAAGATCCCATTTGGGAAGGAGGGAACCAACTCATGAAAATTGTCATCTGAACTCTACGTGCATGCATGGCTGGTGTGCAGCTGCACACACACACTCATACACAACTGAAAAAACCCAGAAATTATTTGAAAACTTAATTTTCTCAAATAAAAAATAAATGGCCACTACTATACATATACAAATTGTTTAGGTCTCTGTGTGTGTGTGTTTGTGTGTGTGTACACATGTGCACATGTGTATGCATGTTGCTAGGGATCAAACCTAGGGCTTTGCAAACATACATGGCCATTCCTTTTATACAGTTTTTGTTGTGAACTGTTACCCTAGAGGATATTTCTTTTGTCAAATGCTTTTTATGCATCTATTAAATGATCGTATTTTTTTTTCTGTTAATGTGATATATCACATGTATTGATTTGCATGTATTGAGCCAATTTTTATACTCCTGGTATGATTCTCACTTAATAGTAAATGTGCTTTAAAAATCAACGATTCTTTGAAAAGATCTAATAAAGTTTATAAGCTGCTAGACAGGCTAAAAAATGCAGTAAGACATAAAATTAATTTCACAAAAGGGATCTATAGAAAAATAAGAACTCAAATGATCTCTGTTTGTAGATAATATGATCCTATACACAAAAGACCCTGCTGAAGGTTGGTGAGATGGCTCGGGTTAAACTGCTTGTTGTACAAGCATGAGGGTGGGAATTTGGGTTCCTAACACTCACATCAAAGATTCCAAACACCCATGTAAAAACTGGGTAGGCATGGTAACCTGCCCGTAATCCCAGCAGTGGGGAGATGGAGGTGGGATCTGTAGGGCAAGCTCATTAGCTAAACTAACCAAATCAGTGAGCTCCAGGTTCAGCAAGAGACTCTGCCTCAGAAAATAAAGTGAAGAGTGGTTGAAGTAGACCCAACCTCTGGCCTCCAGATGTGTGCACTTGTATGCATTCACACCTAGACATGTGAACATGCATCCATCCATACATGCATAACACACACATGCAAAAACCCCCCACCAAAACAAAAGACACTAACAATTCCAACAGAAAACCCTTACATTTGACACTCCTAGTAACATAGAATACAAAACCAATGTACAAAAATTAGCTTTTCTATATACCTATAACAAAATTCTAAGAAAGTAAGAAAAAAATCTGTTCACAAAAGCTTTTAAAATTTTTTTTATTTATTATTTTTATTTTATGTGTATGAGTGTATTGCCTGCAATGTGTGTAAGTGCACCAGTGTCTTGCAGTGCCCACGGAGGTCAGAAGAAGGCATCAGATTCACTGGAACTGGAGTTACGGAAGGTTGTTAGTCACCATGTGGGTACTGGGACGTGAACCCAGGTCCTCTGCAAGAGCAGTCAGTGCTCTTAACCACTGAGCCATCTCTCCAACCCCACAAACGCTCTTAAAAAAACATTGTGATAATACCAGTCAATGAAATGAAAGTCTTCTACTTTAAAACACTGAAAAAATTCAGATATTTGAAGATGGAAAGACCTCTTTTATTAAGGATTGGCAAAATTAATATTGTGAAAATAGTTACATTACTGAAAGCCATCTACAGATTTAGTGTATTAACCACCAAAATTTGAATGACATTCTTCGTAGAACTATAAAGAATGATTCTAAAATTCATATAGAAGCACAAAAGATCCCAAATAGTGAAAGCAATCCTGAGGCAAAAGAATAATGCTGTAAGTATCACAATACCTGATTTCTACACTGTAGAATCATAGTAACAGAATAGGATCTCACTAGCTTAAAAACAGCCATGTAGACCAACCACCATACCACCCTGAATGTGCCCCATATTCTCTGATTTGGAAGTTAAGCAAGGGTGAGCCTGGTTGGAATGAAAATAGTGGAGAAATGAGCCCATGCAGCTACAGCCACCTAATTTTCAAAAAAAGGTGAAAAATATCATACATTGGAAAAGAGATGGCTTCTTCAATAAGTATGTATATGCATGCACATGTCAATGTCCTTGGAGGTCAGAAGACAGCATTCGATCTCCTGGAGCTGGAATCACTTACAATTGTAGACTACCTGATGTAGTGTTGGGAACTGAAATCCAATCCTTTGCTAGGGCAGCAAGACTTGTTAACTGCTGACTCATCTCTTTATCCCTACTTTGTCTGTTTTTGTGTTAAATTGTTGATATAAAACTCTTTATGAGTTATATCATTTGCAATTTTTTTCTGTTGCTTGTTTTTTACCCTGTTATTAGAGCCCTTTGATGCACAAAAGTTATTTTTTATGTGCATATGTGTGTGTGCATCGTGTGTGTGTGTGTGTGTGTGTGTGTGTGTGTGTGTGTGTGTGGTGAGAGAGCTAGAGGCTAAAAGTTGGCTGTCTTTCTCAGTTGCTTTCCACCTTGTTTTTTTTGGTCTCCCTGTTGCCTCAGATGGCCTGGAACTATGTAGACCAGGTTGGCCTTGAACTCACAGAGATCCACCTGCCTCTGCCTTCTGAATGCTGGGATTAAAGGTGTGTGCCACCATGCCTGGCTTCCACCTTGTTTTCTAAAAAGATTTTATTATTTTTATTTTATGTGTATGAGTGTATTGTTTGCATGTATGTAAGTGTACCCGTGCCGTGCAAAGCCCAGAGAGCTCAGAAGAGGGTGTCAGATCACCTGGAACTGACGTTATGGACAGTTGTTAGCTGCCATGTAGGTACTGGGAATCAAACCCAGGGCCTCTGCAAGAGCAGCTAGTGCTCTTAACTGCTGAGCCATCTGTCTGGCTCCTCTCCACCTTTTTTTTCTAAAATAAGAAATTATTTGAGAGAGAAAGAGAGAGAGAGAGAGAGAGAGAGAGAGAGAGAGAGAGAGAGAGAAGGAATATGTTTGCTTTGGTGCATGTGTGGAGGTCAAAGACAACTTTTGGGAGTTGGTTCTTTCCTTTCATTGTTATGCGAATTCCATGGATTGAGCTGAGGTTGTCTGGTTTCTACAACAAATACTTTACCTGCTGAGGCATCTTACTGGCCCTCCACCTTGTTTTGAGACAGGTCTCTAAATGAACCTAGAACTCATTGATTTGGCTAGGCTGACCTACCATAAAGTTCCAAGAATCTGCCTGTCTTTGCCTTTTCAGTGCTGGGGGTACAGGCATACATGTCCATGCTCAGCTTTTTATGTGGGCCTTGGGGAATCACTTGACTGAGTCATATCACCAGCATTAAAGTTTTAAATTTAAGTATTTTATTTATCTTTGTTACCTACTTCTGTTCTATCTAAGAAATCATCACCAAATCCATTATATGTATTTCCCTCTGTTCTCTCTTTTATTTTTTGGTCTTTTTTGAGACAGGGTTTCCCTGCAGCCCCAGGTGGCTTGGAACTCACTGTGTAGACCAGGTTGGCCTTGAACTCACAGAGATCTGCCTGCCTCGCCCAGCTTTATCTTTTAAGAATTTTATGGTTTTCTGTAAGTTTTTGATCCACTGTGAGTAAATGAAGGACAGAAGGTAAGGAATCAAATTCTTACCTTTTGTATGTAGTCCTTTCGTGTGCTCAGCACTTGTTGAAAAGACCATCCCTTTCCTTTGAATGGTCTCTGCACTATTTTAAAAAATCTTTTGACCATATATTTGAGGGTTTATTACTAGGTTTTGTTTTTAATTCCTTTGATCTATATTCATCTTCATTCTGGCACCACAATCTTTTCTTTATACATTAATTTTTTAATTTATTTTATGTATATGGGAATTTTGCCTGCATGTAAGTACATCATGGGTGTACAGTGCCTGCTGAGGCCAGAGAGGGTGTCAGATCCCTTGGAACTGGCATTACAGATGGTTGCTAGCTACCATGTGGGTGCTAGGGACTGAACCCAGGTCCTTTGCAAGAATACCCAGGGCTCTTAACAGCTGAGCCATCTCTCCAACCCCTTTGTACATTTTTATAACTTTAAAATATATTTTCTTAGTTCCTTTTATGATGTGTTATTTTAATTCATTTTTATACTAATATACAAACATATAAAAGTGGTTTATATTGAAGAGATAGTATATAATGTTCAAAGCATGGATGCATTGTATAATGCTTAAATCAGATTAAACATATTTATCTTCTTAATATTTTCAGTATTTCTTTGTAGTGGAAACTGGACTTAAAGTATCCCTACTTCATTTTTTTTATAAGCGATAGAAACCAGAAGTTTTTCATTCTTTTTTTAAAAATTTTCATTTTTATTTTATGTGTATGAGTGTATTGCTTGCATGTATGCACCCATGTCTTGTAATGCCCAAGGAGGTCAGAAGAGGGTGTCGGATCCCCTGGGGCAGGAGTTACCAACAGTTGTTAATACCGTGTGGGTGCTGGGAATTGAATCCAGGTCCTCTGCAAGAGCAATCAGTGCTCTTAACTGCTGAGCTCTATAGCCCCCAAACCAGCAGTTTTTCAATATTTCCATTTTTCCTTATTTGCCAGGAACAATCTTTAAATATGCATGAGTCTTCCATGTACATTTCAGTATGAGATAAACAAGTTCTGCAGAACACTTGTCGATAATTTGATGAAATTTTATTATTTTTGTTTGGCTTTGAAAATAATTGAGTCCTCATTTTTATTTTTTGTTCCTTGTAAATATTTAATGCTTAGTACTTGGTCATGAAAAGCTGTATTGTAGTATCTTCCTTCTATGCCCATTTACTTAATGATTATAGCTTGCAGGTGAAGGCTCATTTGTTCAATGTGTATTGTGATAGAAAAACCAAGAACAGTTATGCCATTTATTTCCTGAGGATGAGAAAACAACAAGAAAGGGACTGGAGAAATGGCTTAGCAGTTAAGAGCACATATTGCTTTTGCAGAGGACCCAAGTTTGGTTCCTAGTACCCTCATAGGCCTGCAACTCCAGATCTGGTGGCTCCAACACATCTGAACAATGAGGGAACCAGCATTCATGTGTACATACTCACACAGAAACACACATAGATACATAACTAAAATTTTTATAAAAAGAGAAAGCAGTAAGAAAAATGACTATTTGATCTTTTAAAATCATTTAGATCACATTGTAGCCTTATTTATAGTGTTTAGTGATGTTTTGCTGTGAAGATAAGAAAATGAACTTTCTTTTAGGCTTTTATCTTTTTTCTTTTTCTTTTTGAAACAGGATCTCCCTATAGTGCCCAGCTGTCCTGGCACTCACTATGTAGATCAGGCTGGCCTTGAACTCAGAGATTCACCTGTGTTTGCCTCCTGAGTGCTGGGGATTAAAGGTGTGTACCACCATCCCCTGCTCTAGGCTTTTATCTTTAAAAATGCAACTTGCTAGCAGAGTGGTACTTAAATGCTCTTACCCTGAAGGTTGATTGTTAAGACTTGAAGATTGACTAGAATGAGTTGACATAATTAAAACTTTATTTGTAAGTAAAACTGAGTCTTGATTTTGAATATTTGAGATTTTAGTTTCTAATTTAAAAGTAAAGAATATTATATCAAAGTCAAAATAAAGAGAATGGGTAGTGTAATCATCGCAGCAATTTTCTTTTACCATGGTACTGCATTGGTAATATTTGGATACTGTAGCCTTGTAATTGATAATACATTTAAAAATATTCTCTATCATTTCTCTAATAGGTTATGTTACTGGTCTTGTAGTTCACTTTAGTTACCTTGGTTGTGAATACCTTATGTTTTAAAATTTTACAAACTATTTAAAATTTTTGTTTAAACACAGAGGATAATATGACAATACATTTACTTAACCTTAACTAGTATTTTCTTTATATATACCAAATTTGTCTATATTATTAAAAGAAATGTAATGGAAAGTAAAGTTTCTATTTATATTGTACTTTCTGAGTCTTTTACCCTCCTCCTTTTGAATAATCCACTGTCTTAAATAGGTTTGAATTCTTCTAGATCTAAGTTTTATATTTTATTACAAAAGTATGGCCTTTTGTATCAGGATAATTTTATTAAAAGGGTTATGGAAAAATCTGTTTCCACTCAGCATTTCATTTTGAATATTTTGCTTATACATTAGGTTTTAAATTATTTCTACAGATAAAATTTTTAGCATATTCCAGACGTTATTTTGTTCTTAAGTTTTGTTATATGAACCATATTTTAAATATATTAACAGTTAGCTTTGGTTTATAATTATTTTATTACACACTGGTTGATTATCAGGGTATTTGTGTTGTTGAAATTTTACTGTTTAAACTTCTTTGGCTTATTTAATTTACATAAGTTCATTCTTTTGCTCATTTTACATAGTGTTAATATCTTGTCTTTTAAAGTTAGAACAAGGATGAAAACTCAAATCTGAGTTCAGTAGTTTTTTTTCATTGCCTATTAGAACAGTATTTCATGTGAAAAAATATTTTTAGCCTATTGGATTTTTTTTTCTGAATACATGCCAGTTGTTTTCTAAATTCATTTGACCCTTATTAGAAATGAGTGTAATGCAATTCTGTTTTTCAGGGTTTCAAAACCAAGTAAGACAAGAGATAACATTTCTGTAAAGCAGTCTGCATATGTGAAAGAAAAGCAAAGAGGTGATGATGATGGTGTTTCTCTTGTGATGTCTGATATTCAGCCTAAAGGTTTGTGATTGCTAGAAAACTGTTAGAATTAATATTTCACTTACTATATTTGCAACATTTTTTTTTGTCTTTTTGAGACAGGGTCTCCTTGTAGCCCTAGCTGTCCTGGAACTCATTATGTAGACCAGGCTGGCCTCAAACTCACAAAGATCCTCCTGCCTCTGCCTCCCAAGTGCTGGGATCAAAGACGTGCGCACCACGCCTGGCTATTTGCAACAATTTTTATGTTGTAAATATTTCATCTTAACATCGAAAGGATACATGAAAGTAAAAGGAAATTATTTAGTATTGCAGAGCATCCATTTCTATACCTTAGTATGTATTTCTTGATTTATTTGCCAATTGCAAAAGATAAAATTTTGTTTTTTTTCTTGTGTGTGTGTGGGGTGAAAGTATGCCTATAAAGTTATGTTAGGTTTGTTATTCAAAATGTTGTTTCCATGGATATTGATGTCACTGCTACCTGGATTTTTATTAGCACCCTACCGTCTATACTCTTACTATAAAATGTCTACAGTCTTGGTATGAAATACATTCTTTATTGATTAGAACTCTTTTAACTCTCAAAGGATGCCTGACTAAACCAATATTAACAAATTTGAAGGCAAATATATCCTGGACTTACATAAACATTCTTTGTAGGTCTCCTTATGTGTATAATTAATGATCTTATGACCTTTTCCCTTCTCTTTTAAGACTTAAAAAACTTTTTTTTTTTTTTTTTTGGTCTTTTTGAGACAGGGTCTTCCTGTAGCCCCAGTTGTCCTGGCACTCCCTATGTAGACCAGGCTGGCCTTGATCTCAAAGAGATCCACGTGCCTCTGCCACTTGAGTACTAGAATTAAAGACATGCACTACCATGCTAGTTAAGACGTAAAAACTTTTACCATAATTTATTAAAAACCAATTTAGTATCTTAGCGATTTGTGAAACTAACACCTGTATAGACCTCTTAGATAACTGATAGCATAGAACAAGTTGAAGTATTTTATTTTCTGTATTTTTTTTATTTATTTAGTTAGTTTTTTTGAGATAGGGTTTCCTTGTAGTACAGCTGGTGTGGAACTTCTTATGTAGATCAGGCTGGTCTCCATCTCACAGAGATCCAACTTCTGCTTCTGGAGTGGTGGGATTAAAGGCATGTGTTACTATGCCTGGTTTATTTATTTTTATCTTATGTGTATGAGTGGTTTTGCCTGCATGTATGTAAATGTACCACATGTGTATAATGCCCATGGAAGCTGGAAGAGAGTGTTGGATCCTTTGGAACTGGTGTTACCAACAGTTAGCCACTATGCTGGGAATCCAACCTAAGTCCTCAGCTAGAGCAGCCAATGCTCTTATCTACCGAACCATCTCTTGAGCACCAACTTGTTTAATTCTTAAGGGAGGAAATAATGATAGGTTTCTACTCAGAGGTAAATGACGTTCTTTCCTTTGGGAGGCAACAGATTTCCCTTAATGGGTTTTGAATGCTACTGAAAACACAGTTTAGGAAAGTGTATTTAAGGGCTCTGAACATGAGATGTTGCAAAAGCCAGTGAGAGACAGTTGATGGTGCTGAAAACCCAAATTGGAGTCAGTTCAGCATTCCCAAGTCTGAGGCTGAGAGAACTTCAGTGCTCACCATCCTGCCACCCTCACTCTTTCCCAGATTAGCATGGGATTAGTACTAAGGGAAGAAGGAGAAACATGGTACAATTTTTTGATGGGAGCAACAGACCCAAAGCAGCAGACACTGTGGATACAGAAGTGTGGTGTTTTCAACATTTCCTGTTCCCTCATCACATCATGGAGGATCACAGAAGTTTGTGGTACAACTTGCTGTAGTTTCTTGATGAACCTTAAAATGTAAGCCCAGTCACAGCAGAGAGTGACTGACTCACAGAACACCAGAGACAGGGTTGTAATTTGCAACTCAGGGAAATCAGACAGGGAAGTCTGGCAGAAAGTTTTCTCTGACCACAAAAGGCTCCTGAAGGACACACTTAACTGAATTTGTTTGTATTACTGAGACTAGCAGCCCTCTCCTCCTTCTCTAGAGACTGATTAAAAAAGAAACTACAATACAAGGGGCAGGAGAAATCATACCATTGTGTATATATACACCATATTTTCATTATTCAACTGTTGATGGATAGGTAGGTTGATTTGACTTCCTTAATATACTGTGCATTGAGCAGTAATAGCCATGGATATGAAAGTTTCTTTGTGGTATGAGAAAGAATTCTTTGGATATATGCCCAAGAGTGGTATAGCTGGGCCTATATTTATTTATTTCTATTTATTATTTTTATTTTATGTGTATGCGTATATTACCTGCGCGTGGGTAAGTGCATCTGTGTTGTGCAATGCCCGTAGAGGACAGAAAAGGCTGTTGGATCTCCTGGAACTGGAGTTATAGACAGTTGTTAGCTGTCATGTGGGTGCTGGGATTTGAACTCAGGTCTTCTGCAAGAACAACCAGTGTTCTTAACCATCTCTCCAGCCCCTATTTATTATTTATTACAATTTATTTATTTATTTTTAAAAATTATTTTTACTATTTTTATTTTATGTGTATGAGTATATTGTCTGCATGTGTGTAAGTGCATCTGAGTCAGGCAAAGCCTGCAGAGGTCAGAAGAAGGCGTTGGATCCCCTGGAACTGGAGTTACAGATGGTGCTAGGAATTGAACCTGGTTCCTCTTCAAGAGTGGTCAGTGCTCTTAACTGCTGAGCCATCTCTCCAGCCCCTATTTTTATCTATCTATCTATCTATCTATCTATCTATCTATCTATCTATCTATCTATCTATCTATCATCATCATCAATCATGTATCTATCTATTATTGGTCTTTTTGAGACAGGGTCTCCCTGTAGCCCCAGCTGGCCTGGAACTCACTATATAGACCAGGCTGGCCTTGAACGCACAGAGATCCACCTGCCTCTGCCTCCCGAGTGCTGGGATTAAAGGCATATGCCACCATGCCTGGCTTAATTTTTATTTTTTATTTGTATGAGTGTTTTGCTGTGGTGGCTATACCAGTTTACACTTTTACCATCAGTGAATAAAGCTTCCTCCTTCCCCACATCCTTGACATTATTTGTTTGCATGATGATAGCCATTCTGACTGGGGTTCATTGGAATCTCAGGGTAGTTTTAATTTTCATTTCCCTGATAGCTAAGGATGTTGTAACTCCTTAAAAAATATTTGAGGGGCTGGAGAGATGACTCAGTGGTTAAGAACATTGAATGTTCTTGTAGAAGACCTGTTTTTGAATCCCAGCACTCACATTTCTAGGGGATCTGACATCCTCTTCTGTCCTCCATGGGCATTGCACGACACAGGTGCACTTACCTACATGCAGGCAATACACACATACACATAAAAACATAAATAATAAATAAAATATTAAAAAAATTTGATGTCCATTAAAAAATATTTATATATGTGTATGAGTGTATTTCCTGTGTGTATGTTTTACACCTGTGTTGTGCAATGCCAGGAGAGGTCAGAGGAGGGTGTTAGATACCTTGGAAGTGGAGTTTTAGATGGTTGTTAGCCACCATGTGGGTGCTAGGATTCAAACCTGGGTCCTCTGCAGTCAGTTCTCTTAACCACTGAGCCATCTCTCCAGTCCCCCTGATGTCCATTTTTTAAATGTTAGCATTTGTACCTATATACTTTCATCTTAGGACTGCCATGGCTTTCTCTGAGATTCTGGTAGGTTGTGCTACCATTTTTACTTGATTCTAGAAATTTTAAAAATTCCTTTTGGATCAGCAGAATTAACATTGCTCCAAGTCCTATGTCTGAAGTATCTTTAGCAGTAGGGTCTTACCTTCGAGTTCTGGGAGGCAATCAAGGTCTATGAAAGCAGTCTATATTGTTTTGGGGAATCTTTTGGACTACCCTGACCAACAACTAGAAGGGACATTTTCCTTGCCTAGCACTGTAATTTTTGTTATATAGCCTTCTGCTATACACACACACAGACACAAGCACACACACACACACACACACACACACACAGACACAGACACAGACACAGACACACCCACCCACACATTTCCCTTTGGAGTTTCACACCATGTAAGCATTATCTCTTTTTCCTTTCCCCCTTGTGTAGCTCTCTCTTGCCCCTCCTCAGTTTAAAGTAGCCCTCATTTCCCCTTTGATAATGCCTGTGTTGTACTGTCCACTCTCTGGAGTTCCTTCCCCTCTCCTTCCATGGTCCCTTTCTATTCTCCTGTGATTACTTCAGGATATATACTCACATCCAAGGATTTGGAACTAGGATCCACAAATGAGAGAAAATGTGCTTTGCTTGTTTGACTGAGTCTGGATTACCTCACTTAGTATTAACAGTTCCATTCATTTGCCTGAAAATTTCATTGTTTCATTTTTCTTTACAGCTTAAGAGAGCTCCATTGTATACATGTCTCATATTCTCATCATTCATCAATTGAGGGACATTCAGGTTGTTTGCCTTTCCTAGCTGTTGTGAAAGAGTGGCAACAACCATGGCTGAGCAAGTTCCTCTGTAGTAGGAAACCGAGTCCTATGGGTGTGTGCCAAGGCTATAGCTGGATCATATGGAATGTGTTTTTAGTTTTTTAAAGAATTCTAAACCAAACAACAACCAAACCCAAAAAAGTACTGGGCATGGTGATGCACACCTTTAATCCCAGCACTTGGGAGGCAGAGGCAGGCCTATCTCTGTGAGTTCAAGGCCATCCTGGTGTACATAGTGAGTTCCAGGACAGCTGGGGCTACAGGGAGACCCTGTCTCAAAAAGACAAAAAAAAAAAAAAAAAAAAAAAAAAAAAACAAACCACCAAACGAACCATAACAAAACAAAAACAACCTCAAAAAGCCAGGCATGGTGGCCCATATCTTTAATCTCAGTACTTGGGAGGCAGAAACTGGCCCATCTCTATGAAATCAAGGCCAGTCTGGTCTACATAGTGAGTTCCAGACTCTCTCTCTCTCCTCTCTCTCTCTCTCTCTCTCTCTCTCTCTCTCTCTCTCTCTCTCTCACAAAGAATTCTCCACACTGATTTCTATAGTGGCTGCAGCTGGTTTGCAATCACACCAGCAGTGAATGAGGAATCCCCTTCCTCCACATCCTTGCTGGTATTTGGTGTCATTTGTTTTCTTGATCTTAGCCATTCTGACTGGGGTAAGATGAAATCTTAATTTGCGTTTTCCTAATTACTAAAGATGTTGAGCACTATTTAAGGTATTTCTTAGCCATTTTTATTTCTCCTTTTGAGAGCTCTTTGTTCAGATCTGTAGCCCATTTGTCTTTTACTGTGATTTTTTTTTTTTCGGTCTTTTTGAGACAGGGTCTCCCTGTAGCCCCTGGTGTCCTGGAACTCACCATGTAGACCAGGCTGGCCTTGAATTCACAGTGATACACCTACCTCTGCCTCCCAAGTGCTAGGATCAAAGGCATGCATCACTATACCCAGTTTGTTGTGATATTTTTATTTAGAAATGGTAATTTGATACAGTATTTATTTTAGAAATTATAGCTTTTCTAAATAGTGTTTTGATGATTTGTGGGAAGTTTATTTTCTTGGTAGAAGGGATAGAATATTTTCTTTACTTTTTTTTTTTTTGGTCTTTTTGAGACAGGGTCTCCTTGTAGCCCCAGTTGTCCTGGAACTCACTATGTAGACCAGGCTGGCCTCGAACTCACAAAGATCCACCTGCTTCTGCCTCCCAAGTGCTGGGATTAAAGGCGTGCATCACCACGCCTGGCTCGTACTTTTTTTTTTTTTTAATTGAGTGATAATTGTAAAGTTGAGACCAATCATAATTAAATTAAATGAATTTAAGCTTTGATTAAAGGAGGCTTGCTTTGCTACTTTGATATGTAAACTCTGAGTTCTCATATGATACTGGTTCAGAAAGTAAGACAATTTAAACCTTCAATTAAAACATATGGAAGATATTTTTGTGTAGTATATGTTGTTAACTGAAGTAGGAAACATTTTTAGTGATGATTGGCACAGGCTTCAAAATGATGCTGTTAACTTGAAAAGGAAGTACTTCTCTATAGAATGTCAGATTTATTGAATACTTTGAATTAAAGACTTGATAATTAAAAAGAATAAACAAGCTATCAAGTAAGTTGATTTCTTTGTGAATGGTCATGTGCCATAGACAGCTGGTGACGAAAGATATTTTTGGCTCCTTTTCAAAGAATAGTAATCAATGTTTTACTCTTTTAAGTTTCAGGCCTTTACTTTTAAGTCAAATATATGATGACTAGTTTTTAAAATCACAGTGAATTATATAAACATTTTTAAGACATAGATTTTCATATTTTAATAAGACCTTTTTGAGATATTACTACTAAGTGTATTTATATTAATGGAAAATATGGTTGATTATTTCATTTTTATTACTCTGTAAAAGACTATTTTCTCCCTACATATTTTGTAACATCCTTCACATATGTTGTGTAATATTTACTTTATATAAACAGGTTAATGTAGGATATATGTTATATATCACTCAGTGCCATTGTAGACTTTTGTTTTAATTAGCTTTGGAGGCAGACTCATCTAAAAGGAATTACCTTGAGCTCATCTAAAAGGAATTTTTGTGCATTTTTGTCCATAATTACGGTTTTTCTGTTTTTTTTTTAAAGATTCTAACAGTGGAAATAGAGGTTGTGATTATCTTAAAGAGGGGAGCAGAAACAAGAATGCTTCATATTCTGATTCAAAAATGGAACCCACTCCAATTTCCAGAATGACAAAGAAAAGGGTTAGAAGTAATTTACATGGTTCTCATAAATCTATGTCTTCTTTGGATAAATCAACAGAACATGCAGTAAGTAGAGGTATTTAGGTGTCAATGAAATAGTTTTGTGCTGTGATAAAAATGAGTTCACTGTAGCCAAATAATGTTCTTTGAGCTTTCTGATTTTTCTTTCATTATTTTTTAGTTCTTTTTTGAGACAGCATTTCTCTATATCCCCAGCTGGCCTGGAACTCATTATGTAGACCAGGTTGGCCTTGAACTAACAGAGATCAACCTGCCTCTGCCTCCTGAGTGCTGGGATTAAAGGCCCACCACCATGCTCAGCCTAGTTCTTTTTAAAAAAGACTTATTTTTATTTCATGTGTGTGAGTATGTGCCTTCATATATATGTGTACCCACATGTATGCCTGGTACTGATAGAGACCAGAAGAGAGCATCAGATTTCCTGGAACTGGATTTATAGGTGGTTGTGCACTGTTATGTGGGTACTGGGAGCTGAAATTGAATCCTCTACAAGAGCAGCAAGAACTCTTAACCACTGAACTATCTCTCTAATGTTCATTTTCTAGTTCTTTACAAGTTTTTATTTTTAAAGTTTAAATTGCATTTACTTATTTGTGTTTGTGTGTGTGTGTGTGTGTGCACGCGCACGTGCGTGCACATACATGTGAACATATGCATGTGGCAATCAGAGGGCAATTTGTGGGAGTTGGTTCTCTCCTTCCACCATGTGGGTCTTGGTAATCAAACTCAAGTTGTCAGACTTGGTAGCAAGCACTTTTATCCACTGATCCATCTTGTCAGCCCATTGAGCTTTATTAAAAAAGTTATTTTATATAAAACTTCAATTCATAATGCTATATTGGAGCAAATTCCAAGAATTGTGTATAGTATTGTGTATGACTAAAAGAAAGTATTGTTGCTTTTTACTAGATACCACTTTTATTTTCTTTCTTTTTTCCTCTTTTTATCCAAATCCTATTCACTTTCTCTGTGAAATTACTATCAAATTTTTATCATTAGTATTTACTTACAATTTTAAACCTATTATTATCTGGAACTTAGGGAACTTATTTATAAGTAATTATTATTCTTTGTATTACTTATTTTTGAAGATTTTTTGTATTAAATTTTTGTGCATTTCATACAGAATATCTTAATCATCTTTATACCTCTCCTCCATTCCCCCCTCTTATCCCCACCCTCTGGATTTCATGCATTCTGTCATCTATGTTAAGACCTTTTGAGTCAAGTTTGTGTACCCAAATGTTCCTCAAGTTCATCCACTGGAGTCTAATCATTAGAAGAAACATTAATTTTTGATCACAGTTTCAGAGATACCAGTCCATCATGTTGGGTAGCATGTGGCAGAGCAGAGCAGCTCACTTATGGCATCCAGGAGGTAGATAAAATGCCTGTGCTAGCTTTCTCCTTTTTCTGCGTTTATTCCATCAGTCTTCTATGGGGATGCCCTCATGCACTCAGAGCTGTGCTTTACTAATAATCTCTGAGGTTCTTCTCAATCCAGTGAAGTTTGCAACCAAGTTTAACCATCACACTAGTCAGTTAGTTGTATTGTAATATCATTCAGGGAAATCTGCTATCTAATTTCATAGTTCCTAGAGAGAAATTACTGGTATCTCCAAATAATAGGTCCAAAACAGAATACCTCATATCCATTGTATGATTTTTCTTATTTTATTGCTGAAAATTATCTTTATAATTGTGATTGGATTGATGATCAAAACAGCTTGTTCTTTTGAAAGCTCCATTTCTGGGCTGCCATGTATTTATAGAGCTATGCTGAAAGCTATGTTTTCTGAAAGTTGTGGAGTGAACATTTGGCCTTCTTTATAAAGTTTCCATCTAGTTCATAACCATTTCTCTTTACTCAAATAAAAAAATGAACACAAGTTCAAATTTTATGCAGATAAGAAAGAAGTGGTAAAAGTTGTAGTCTTCCAGGAAAGAAGAGAGACAATGTTTTCATTTCTTTGATTCACAAGTTATTTCAGGACCTTGTAGTATCTTTGCACTATAAATATTAACCTGATTTTGACTTATAGTAGAGCAACAGAGGTTGAAGTTAATGGTTTTCATAATTTTTAATATTCTTTCCTATTAAATGTTTCTTTTGCTGTTGTTGCCAATGTAGTTGGTTATGTTTACTTTTTCAAAAAGAAAACAAAACAAACAACAAATGTTAAAAAAATCCTCACATTCTAAAGTTGACTTAGCTCTAACATTGCCATGTGTAAAAATGGGGATTGCCTCATCTGATGCTTTAAAAATCTTTCAGGCATCAGAGTCAATAGGTCAAACCCAGTCCATATGTAGGAGACACTGCCACATGTAATTAGTTATAGTTGTGTGCTTTTCTATCCATATAGGTATAAAAATGACACATTTTTATTTTTATGTCCATTCCTTAGAAGTATGCTTTAGATAAGCCAAAATGGAAAAATGTAATTTATCTATACATTTCTCAATGTTCAGAAAGAAGAAGAAAATGACTCAGCAGTGTCCATTAACTTTGAACAGTCAAGTGAAAACTTTCATCAGGACCCAACACCACCTGAAGGAATTATACCTGAGCCTCTAGAACGTGATTTTACTAAACTGTCCTCACTTGATACTCAGGAGTTGGGTCTTAGTGCTGCCTCCAGAAGTGCCTCTGTCTATTCAACCACAAAAATATTAGAGTGCTCCATTTCCAGTGATACAGTGGAGAATTCTTCTTCACTGGTTGAGAAGGGAGAGTTGAATATAACAGAAAAGGCTCATCAAGGTGGAAGCAGTGAAGAGAACCAATTGCTGATCTCAGCTGAGCCAAGTAAGTACAAGAAGATTGTAAAGATAGTTAATTTCTGATATTTTACTCAGATCTTTTGCTTTTCTCAAATTTTGCTAAGGCAGTGAGCTGTTTGGGTCTTTGGGAAGTATATTAACTTTAGGAAAAATGTCCTGGAGTTTTGAGGGTTCCCTTATAAATCTTGTAATATTGGTTAAGGTAAGTAAGTGTAGTGCTTGGAAACAGTTTTGTGTGTGTGCATGTGTGTGTGTGTGTGTGTGTGTGTGTGTGTATTTTTTTTTTGTATTTTTGAGACAAGGTCTCCCTGTAGTCCCAGAAGGCCCGGAACTCACTATATAGACCAGGCTGGCCTCAATCTCACAGAGATCCACCTGTCTCTCCCTCCCAAATGCTGGGTTTAAAGGTATATGCCACCACACCTGGCAGAAACAGTTAAGTTTTTAAAAGTAGTTTACCACTACTAACTTAGTAGTTTTAAAAAAGATTCTCTGAAGACTTTTTATTGCGATGTTGTTGAAGAAGTTGAATTTAAGTGCAATTTGATTATTGCCATTAGTTTTGATTCAGTTAAATTTTTAAAAAATATTTTGTTTATTATTTTTATTTTATGTGTCTGAGTGTATTGCCTGCATGTATGTGAGTGCACCTGTGTCGTGCAATGCCGCGGAGGTCAGAAGAGGGCTTCGGATTCCCCTGGAACTGGAGTAAAGGATGGTTAGTAGCCACCATGTGGGTGCTGGGAATCGAACCCGGGTCCTCTGCAAGAGCAGTCAGTGCTCTTAACCGCTGAGCCATCTCTCCAGCCCCCGATTCAGTTAAATTTTAGTAGTTGATGTAGTCATGTGGTACAAAAAATTTAAAAAGCTCTATAGGCTTTACAGTGAGTTGTCTCTACATCTCCTAGCCATCCATTTCCCCCTTCCAGAAGAAACTGTGACAGACTTATGCCACAATATATTAGAAATTGTTCATAAGTTCTATTGCGGTAGCAAAGTACCTGAGATAATAAAAGATTGGGATGGGAACATAGCTCAGTAGCATAGCAATTGGTTAGCATTTCCAAGATCCTGGAGTTAACCTTCAGCCCGAAAGAAAGAGTAAAAGAATGATTCATTTTGGTTCAGAATTGAGGGAGAAGGGTGAAGATTTACTTTGGCTCCAACTTTTGTAGGCTTAGGTCCAAGATAGGTGGACCCTCTGATTTAGGGTTCTGGTGGATGTTCTAGATGGGCGGCAATGTCAAGGAGTATATAAATACATTATTAAAAAAATAAATAGAAACCAAAAAACAAAAAACCATGGAGAACAAAAAATTCAGTTGGTAGAAGAAAAAGCTTTATAAAACCCCAGCAATAAGCTGGGAGGTTAATCCCAGCACTCTGGAGGCAGAGGTAGTGGGATCTGTGTATTAGAAACCAATATGGTCTAAATAGCCAGTTTTAGGCTGGGGCTATAAGGAGACCCTATCTCAAAAAGTTTAAAAATAATAACAACAAAAACAGCATTGAGCCCAGAATGCTGGAAGAATGCCCACAGAGGAAACAGGGCAGGATGTAATGGAGTATGGGAAACATCACCTGAACTAAGCATACCCGACACCCAGCATCACCAGTCCTACTCCTAGAAACCCACAGATAATCTCTCATGGCCCCAAATAGCCAGTTGGGACCCTCAGCAGAGCCATGGGGAGCTGGCCCATTCAGGAAGTGTGAGTCTCCACCTGGATCCCAGAGGTCTGTAGGACACAGCAAGCATTGCACCCCCTCAACTCTTCCCCCATAGATTTGGAAATGTCCTAGGCACATCAGTCTTAGTCTGCAATGCCACCTCTTCTTTGCTACATACATGTCCCAGTAAACCAAAGAGTCCTAAGGGTTTCAGGATGAAAAGACCTGTGTCAAGTCAGGACAGCACTCAGTGTCTAGTGAGGATAGAGAAGCCTGGAACATCCAATGTTCCTGGGGCTATGTTGCAGGTAGAGCTTTTGCTGGGCCTGGGGCTGCATCTGGAGCTGCCCCTGGAGCTTTAGCTGCAGGTGCATCCACGTCTGGACCATTCTCTGAGGATGAGACAGTTATTGAGACTGCAGCTGCAGCTACTACAGATTGACCTGGGTCTGTAGGGCTTGCTGGTGGAAAGGGGCTAGTGGATGCTGCAATTGGTGCTTGGCTATCCCAGAGGCCACACAAGCACAGCCCCTGGACTGACCAGTCCTGTAGAAGATAGCTTCTAGGGCTGAGAAGATACCCAAAGGGTTGGGTTGAGGAAGGAGACTGACATCCGATGGACCCTGGTACACAGGATCTGCATCAACAGGGCCAGGAATGGGAGGTGTAGAGAATTTGCAGCTCCTCCCAGCACAGGCCAGATTCTGGGTGGGGAGTTATCACGAATTCTTGACCAGACCCAAATGTGATGCTCCTTCATGTTAATCCTTTCCACCAGTGACATGTCTTTATAGGTTGGGCAGGAACATTTTCTGAGAGATTCTTGAAGCTCCTGCTTCTGCTCTTGAGTATACAGTATTCATTCCTGCTTCTGCCTCTGGGGACCATTGGGGGCCCTTGGAGCCCTGGGGGCACTGGAGGACACAGGAGACCTGGGAACACTTGGAGAACTTGGAGACCTTAGAGGCCTTGGGAGATATGGGTAAATCTGGGTGAGGTGGGGCCCCTTGGAAACTTGAGTGAACTTCGTAGTTTGATGATTCTGGGGACATAGGGAGACCTGGCGGCACTAGGAAGCCTGAGGGGCCTGGAGGCAATTGGAAACCTGATTGCATTGGGGGGCCAGGGAACACAGGAGGGGTTCAATGCACTTGGGGATTTGGTGACTGTGAAAGAGCTTCCTGCATTGGCAAATCCCGGACATTGATAGGTTCCTGCATCTTGGCGTTGCTCTGTTCTGGGATTTTCCAGACCAGGCTTTTAACACCCAAATCTTTGAGGAACACTAAATACCCATAGTATAGCATATTTATGACTTTAGCCTTCTTTTTTTTTTTAGTTTTTTAAAAAACTTCAGTGAGAATTTCATACATGCATATAAAGTGTTTTGATCAAATCCACACCCATCTCCTCCCCTCCAACACCTCCCATATCTCCCCATCACTTTTTTCTGACCACTTTGTGTTTCTCTGTCTCTGTCTCTCTGTCTCTGTCTCTCTGTCTCTCTGTCTCTCTGTCTGTCTCTCTGTCTCTGTCTCTCTCCCCTTTTCTTTCTTTTTAATGGGGCTTTTTGCTACTCTAACATTCCCTCCTCTGAAGACGTAACCCTAAAATCTTTAGCGATCAGATAAGAGCTCCCAAACACTTTTGACATTTTTGGCCTTTGGAACAGAGTATGTTGCTAAGAGTCTGAAGGACATTTTAACTTTTAGCCAAGAAACTGGCTACTTTTCTTTGGAGTCTTTTTACCGTAACTGCCTAGCCAGTTCCTACCTCCTATTCTTATCACACAATTCTCTGAAGAGATTACCCAAATTGCTGATAGGGAATCAGGCATAGACTGCTCTGGCTTCTTCCATGCTGAACAGGGATGCAGGATAAGGCAATTTGAGTACCTCTTCAGTGGGTCTATCTAAAAGACTCCCAAACTGCAAAACTCTTATCTGTAGGGAGAAAAGAAGATCCTTGACTTGGTGAATAGGGGATATGAAGAAGTAAAGGCAAGAGTAGTTAGCATTACAAGTTCTAGACAGGGAACCACATAAAAGTCAGAATAGGACCAAGACTTTAGCCATCTTTAAATGTCTTTGAGGTGAGGTTGCAGATAATTACTGAATAATAATATTGATAAACACTGTGTATAACTACTACTAATCACTGTAAGGCAAAATAGGCTAGATATTATGTAGATGATTAAGTTTAATGTGATTCTTAAAGATAATTAGAAAGTTATTTTTCATAGGTGATTATTGTGATACATTTAAAATACATTTTCCTTTTTAGTTGTTGTTTCCAGTGATGAAGAAGGACCCATTGAACATAAGAATTCAGGAATTCTTAAGTTACAACCTAGTCAAGACTACAAGATTGCTAATGAAAACAAGGGCATTTCAGAATCACAGTTGTCAGAACTACCATTGGCTACCTGCGAATCTGTACAGGTAATTTCTTTCTTTCTTTTTTTTTCTTTTTTTCTCATAGAGTGACAGTAAAATACTCTTTTTGAAAACATTTTTCCTTTTTTGATTGTCAAACTTTTTATTACATTTATGTATTTTTATGTATGCCATGGCAATAAAGTGGAGGTCAGAGGACAACATAAGGGAGTAATTCTTCCGCCCTGTGGGTCCCATGGCTAGAACTCAGATTGTCAGGCTTGGTGGCAAGTGCCTTTACCTGCTGAGCCATCTTGCCTGCCCCCAGTGAAATATTCTTATTGACTAAAACTATTATTTGTTTTACAGAATATTATGATAAAGGTTATGCAGTTCCTTAGTTTGAATTTTGCAACAACTTTCATACTAGTTTTAGTGACAAATTTTTCAGTCTAAATAGTCTATGACTTGAATATTTTCTTTTTTATGGTTCTCATTGGACATATCACTATTTTCTCAAAATACTTTCTTTTTAAAAAATATTTCTTTTTATGTGTATAAGTGTTTTTCCTGCATGTATGTATATGCACCACCTCTGTGCCTGGTCCCAGTGGTGGCCAGAAGAGGGCATCAGTTTCCCTGAAACTGGAATTAACAGTTGTGAGCTGTCATGTGGATGCTGGGAACCCAACCTGCGTCCTCTGAAAGAGCAGCCAGTGCTCTTAACCACTGAGCAATCTCTTCAGCCCCCAAACATTTTCTAGAATAATTTCCATATTTGGCATACTGTGGCTATTTGGAATTATTTCTTATTTTTACATAAGGTTGACTAGCCTCAAACAGAATCTATAATAAAACATATACATTTGATATAACAGAGGATTCTCATGCACTTAAATCACTCTTCTTTAAACAATTTTATTTGTTTGTGTGTGTGTGTGTGTGTGTGTGTGTGTGTGTGTGTGTGTGTAGCACTTATGTGGAGGTCTGAGGACAACTTGTAGGATTTGCTTCTCTCCTTCCATGTGGATTCCAGGGATCAGTTGGAACTCAGGTCATCAGGCTTGATAGCAAGTACTCTTTACCCACTGAGCCATCTTCCTCCCCAACCACTTGGGGTGGGGGGTAACCTGGGAAGAATGGGGGGGTGAATATGATCAAAATACATTGTATGTGTGTATGAAATTCTCAAAGGATTAATAAAAAATTTACTGTTAATGTGTCATGCAGAAGGAGGTGTGGAACTGTTCACTGCATTTGAGGGCTCTAAGTGTAGTATTTGGCAGAGTTGCCTTCTGCCTGCCTGTTCAAAGTTTCAATCTGTTTTCATATAATATTGTATACATTATATTAAAAATTTTCAGTCTATAAAACAGCCTTACTCTGAAAACTCTTCAGATACTCTTGTGCTGTGCAGCAGTGACTGTGTGTAAATGCTATACACTGAGGATACACAAAAATATGATGCCTGCAGGATAATGCCTCATATCAATCAGATGCCCATTTGTTACTGTGTTTGTTAACAACCCTTTCTTTATCTCTTATTGTTATAAATGCCACCTGAAATTGATTAAAATCTCATTCCTATCATTGAAAAATATTATATTAAAAATGTGATAGCAAGAACAATATCTTGGTTAATGGAAACATTTTTATTTATTTGAATACTTGACCTGAATAGATAAACCTGACTTTAGACCTCAGTTTTGCTTCTTACTGAATTCAGGCAAGTTACTTAACCACTCTAAACTTTTGTTAACTGTATTTGTGAAATGGCGGGGGGTGGTGGTAATATTTGATCAGTGATCATGGCGATAATAAGAACTAAAATACTTAAAAATTTAAATTAAAGCACTATATAAATATAAACTTATTTTTATTTATTGAAAAACAAACCAGCTAGGGAATATTGAGTAGAAAATAATAGCCTTGATACAGAAGAGAATATAATATGGAGGTTGGTCCTGTCAGATTAATTATGGATTTGGATTTTTAATTTTCTCAAAGTAAATCCTGTAACTCTTTAGACAAAAGATCTTGAAGGGTTGGGGATATGACTCAATGGTTGAGTGCTGGCTGTTCTTACAGAGAACCCAGGTTTGAGTCCCAGCATCCACATGGCAGCTAACAACTGTCCTAACTCTGGTTCTAGGGGATCTGAAGCCCTTTTCTGTCTTCTGAGGGCATTGCACAGTATGGGTGTACTTGTATGCATGTGGGCAGTACACTCATACACATTAATTAATTAATTAATTAAAAAGAAAGAAATCTTGATAACCATTTTTTCACACTAAGAATGGTGTGATATCCCCCCCATAAGAAAACTAATAACAACAAAAACAAAACAGAAGAGGAAAAAAAGTCAGGTGTGGTGGTGTACACTTTTAATCCTAGCACGTGGGAGGCAGATGCAGGTGAATCTCTGTGAGTTCGAGGCCAGCCTGGTCTACATAGTGAGTTCCAGGCCAGCTGGGGCTACCGGAAGATCCTGTCTCAAAAAGACCAAACAAAACAAAACAAAACACAAAAAGAATGGTGTGATATTCTTAAAGTCTTTAATCATAATTTACAGAATTTTGACTTTGAAAATAATTTTTTGCTTTTTTATACTACTTAGGGCTATATGCATTTATAATTTATTTCTTATTAGGTATCACCAGAGTTGTGTCCATATAATCCTGTCATGGAAAACATTTCCTCTATTAAACCTAATAGTGAGATGGATCTGAGACTGGATTTTATGTTTACTTCTGTGTATATTGGTAAAATAAAAGGAGCTTCTAAAGGTTGTGTCACAGTAAGTATTTTTAATTTTTGTTTCAGTTTTGGATCTTGGACAGTTTTATATTTTGTATGTGCTTATATGCAAATAAAAGTAGACTTGAGAGCTGGATGTAGTGGCACAAGTCTTTGCTCCCAGCACTTGGGAGGCTGAGGCCGGCAGATCTTTGTGAAATCAGGTTCAGGGCTAGCCTGGTCATAGTGCCTTCCAGGTCAGCTGGGGCTACAGGGAGACCTTGTCTCAGAAAGAAAAAGGAAAAAAAAAAGTATACCTGAGATTAATTTTATTATGGGATACTTGGGATGTGTAGAAAGACATTAGACCCATTTTGAATTGTATCTTTATTTCCCCTCTTCCTAAAATCCTCTCTTACCTGTTTCCTAACCATTTGTTTACTCACGTTAGGATGGGGGTGGGGTGGGGGGAAGAACAGTGATTTGAGGGCAAGTTATTGGAATAAGGAAAAATCAAAGCAGACTGGAGGCTATCACCAACAAAGACCATTTTGGGGTGGAATTTAGGGGCATAAAAGGTTTTTTCAGGGAGAGAAAGAAAGAGCAGGAGGCGTTGAGCATGAAGACTAATCTAGAGAGGTGTCTTCATTGTCTAGGACCTGTGTTCTCTTGTGCTAGAAGATTGTTCAGGTAATGATTAATATTTATGACTCAGCAGTCCCAGTATTCTTTATTTTACTCTTTATTTTGTTTTCCTGCAAGCTAAATATTATTTTGCTTTTAATCAAAGAACAAGAGTACAAAATCTTTGGCCCACATTTTAATGTTATCTGAAAACCATCAGGTATCTTGGGTTCTGGAAAATCTAGAGAAAATTGTTGATTAGTAAGTTTTATGACTCTTTAGTTTCTTTTTTCAGGAATAGCTAATCTTGCAGTTGATTACTAAATAACAAAAGGTATTCCCCAGAGAACGCGGTGGGGTGGGGGGGAACTTCAGCCAGAGGTGTCATTTGCAGCCAAGCCAGTGAGAGACTAATAAACTGTTAATTGACCTCTAAAATTAGTGATTGTTAAAGTCAACTAAAAGTAGATAAGCTATTTTGGCAAAAATAATGTATGAAAAAGTCACATGTATCAATTTTCTTTATGCTCTAAAGATTTTTAGGGTATAATTTAGGGCAATCAAGAAACCTCATTTTGCTGGTTTAGATTTTTTAAATTTATTATTTTTTTAAAAAAAGTTTTGTTTATTTACTTTTGGATTTATGTACTAATTTGGGAGCAGGGGCACATATATGCTATTCCATAAGTAAGTAGGGAGATCAGAAGACAACTTTCAGGAGTCAGTTCTTTCTTTCTACCATGTGGGTGTCGGGGATCAAACTCGTGTTGTCAGGCTTGATGGAAAGCACCTTTACCTGCTGAGCCATCTTGCCTACCCTTATTTATTATTTTTATTTTTTGTGTATTAGCATATTGGTTGCATGCGTGTAAGTGCATCTGGGTTGTTCAGTGCCTGTGGAGGTCAGAAGAGGGCATTGGATCCCCTGGAACTGGAGTTAAGATGGCTGTTAGCCACCATGTGGGTGCTGGGAATTGAACCTGGGTTCAGTCAGTGCTCTTAACCGCTGAGCTGTCTCTGCAGCCCAGTGCTGGTTTAGATTTTTATAAATTTTCCCAGATTCCTAAATTTTTAAAAGCCTATGCATTCTAATCTGTGTTCCTCAAATACTCTTGGTATTTGTCTTTCTCTTGGAGTCTGGTCAACCTATCAGGTACCAAATCACTAAAGAAAACTGACTCTCTCCCAGAAGCTATCAGTTGCCAGTAGAACCTGAGTTAGGGCTGGGACTTCTTGCCTGATTCCCACATCAATGCTGGGTTTTTATCTGGCCTGGGCTTATAAAGGTTCTATTCATTCTATCATAAGTACTGTGGGATCATATGTGCAACTACCCTGTGGTCTCCAGACAACAGTTTCCTCTTATCATCTGTGACCTCTTGTTCTTAAATCTTTCCACTTCCTCTTCCATAATGGTCCCTGAGCCTTGGGAGGAGAGAGTGTGATAATAGGTGTCCCATTTAGGGCTGAGCACACTGTAGTCTCTTATTCTCTGCAAGTTGACCAGTTATTAGGTTTCTGTGTTAATCACCATCTGCGATAAGAAGAAGCTTCTCTAGTGAGAGTTGAGAAATTCACTGATCTGTGGGTATAACAATAAGTCATTAGAAGTCAATTTAATACTATGTTTAGCAGAATAGTAGTAGGTTCTCAGTTGGGCATGGTGGTGTACGCCTTTAGTCCCAGCACTCAGGAGGCAGAGGCAGATGGATCTCTGTGAGTTCCAAGCCAGCCTGGTTTACATAAAAATGATTTAAAAAAATAGTAGTAGGTTCTTCCTTATGGCCTGTGACCTTTCTAGTCACAGGTTCTTAACCGTGATACCTATCAGGTATGGGCTCCATCTTGTGAAGCAAGCCTTAAATCTAATCAGAAGGTGGTTACTGACTTCCATAACATTTGTGCCACTACTATACCAGTGGGCATTCCTTGCCAGGCCAGTTGTTATATAGTAGCTCACAGGATTCAGAGCTGGGTAAGGGTGATGATTACTTTTCTTATAGCATGCCATAGCATCTTCTAGTACCATGAAAGGTATCCAGTTGAGATGAAGTTTTGAGATCAATATCAACTTGATTTCTCCTTGTTTGTTCTCTGATTTACATATGTAGTTTCTTCAGCAGTAGGATCTTATTGTCAAGCTCTGGTGGATAACCAGGAGCAAGGACAATGGCAAGTATAGTATTGTTTAAGTTTCTGTGAGATCTCTCTGGTCAACAACTCCAAAAGAGGTAGTCCATTTCTGGCATTCAGCTTTTTATTTATTGGCCTATTTTGTCTAATAGGGTTGCTGAACCCCTGTTATAGGGTAATCTATCTATCTATCTATCTATCTATCTATCTATCTATCTATCAACATCTACCTATCTAATCTCTATCTCTCTATCTCTATC
>NW_008351624.1:1115417-1125258 GCF_000622305.1 Nannospalax galili | reverse complement strand
CTATCTATCTATCTATCATCTATCTATCTATCTATCTATCATCTATCTAATTTATCATCTATACTTTCTTTTTTTATTGAGCTATTTAAATTTCATACATTTCCCACTCAAATCCAGACCCCCTCCCCCATCCATGCCTCCCCCTATACCCCCACCAAACCCTATGCACTCTGCCATACATGCTGAGTCCTAGTCATTCAGGTATTTGTGCCCAAATGTCCTTCATTGTAAATGCATCCACTGGAGTCTAGTCAGCCCATCCAGTGGTTGTATGTAAGTCATACTCTCCCTTATCCAGCAGCAATCAGACTCAAATAGTTCTCAATCTAATGCTGACCCGCCACCTGTTTCTTACCTCCCATTTGGGCCCTTGTTTAATTGAGCTGACATGGGTCCCATGCTTGATGCCACAGCTACCACAGGCTCACATGAGCAAGCCTCCAGTGGTCTGGAAGCAAGCCTCCACCTCCCTGTGTTCATGAACCAGCCCTGGCTCTTACAATCTTTCTGCCTCCTCTTCCACAATGGTCCCTGAGCCATGGGTGGGTGAGGTTCCATATAGGAGTCCTATCCTACACACTACAGTTTCTTATTCTTCAAAACTTGGCCAGTTGTGGCCCTCTGTGTGCATCACACTCTGATGTATATGGAAGCCTCACTGGTGAGAGTTGAGGGGTGTATTAGCCCTCTCTCCATCTACCCCTTATTCTTCTATGTTCCATGAGACTTAGTTGTAGAGATTTGACTGCAGATATCTCACCCAGTTCTGGGCATCTCCCAGGTGTATGTTCTCTGTGCCTGACCAGATGTGCAACTCTGCAGTAGCCTCCATCAGTTGCAAAAAGAATCTTCTTTGATGAGTGCTATATGGCACGCTTGTCACTCTAAGGGAGGTTCTTCTATCTGGCACTGCGTTCCCTGCTAAGCATCTCCCAGGTATACATATAAGTTAATGTTCAGACACTCTATGTGCATTTCTCATAGGGTTTCTAGGGCATAACTTTTCCCTCTAGGTTTCCTAGCCCCTCAAGATTCATTAATCACTACTCTTTCCTCTCTCATCTGGCTTCCCTCTTCCCTCCTTTCCTAGTCACAGTGCCCCCCATTATCCCCACCCTCCCCCCAATACCTCCTGACTCCCGCCATCTTTCCTGACTTCCCTCGCTCTCCCACACTATGGTTTCTTGCATGTCCCTCCCTCCTCTCCTCCCTGCCAATTACTCCCACTTTATCTACTTCTCTCAGGTAACATCTGTTCCCTACTGTTCCCCTTTTAGGTTGTTTCTTTTCCTTTACTTTCATGAATCCTTTCCCTTTACCTGGCTCCTGGTGTTACATCAGAATTTATATACTCACATATAAGAGATTGGTGCTACAATCCACAAATGAGGGAAAATATATGTCTTTTGCTTTTCTGCATTTGTGTTACTCCATTTAGTATAACACTCTATCTCCATCCATTTACCTGCAGATTTCATCTTTTCTTATTGCTGAGTAGAACTCCATTGGGTAGATGTACCACATTTTTATTAACCATTCGTCAGTTGGACATTTAGGTTATTTCCATTTCTTAGCTATTGTGAAGAGAGCAACAAGAAACGTGGATGTACAGTTATCTCTACAGTACAATGAGTCCTTTGGGACTCCTTTGCCAAGGAGTGGTATCATTGGATCCTGTGGTAGGTTCATTTTTAGTTTTTTGAGGGTTCTCTACACTGCTTTCCATAGTGGTTGCAGGAGTTTGCGTGCCCACCATCAGTGAATGGCGTTCCTCTTTCTCCACATTCTCTTCAGCATTTGGAGTCTTCCGTTCTCTTGATCTTAGCCAGTCTGGCTGGGGTAAGATGAAATTTTAAAGTGATTTTGATTTGCATTTCTCTAATTACTAAGGATTTTGAGCACTTTTTAAGGTGCTTCTTAGCCATTTTTATTTCTTCATTTGAGAACTCTCTGTTTAGGTCTGTTGTCCATCTTTTTATTGGGTTGTTTATCTTCTTTCTTTCTTTTTTTGAGTTCTTTGTATATTCTGGATATTAATCCTCTGTTGGATGTGTAGCTGGTGAAGATTTTCTCCCACTCAGTGAGTTTCCTTTTCCCTTCTTTAGTTGTTTCTTTTGTTGTACAGAAACTTTGTAATTTAATGAGGTCTTACTTACTGATTGGTGACCTTAGTGCCTGAGCAGCTAGTGTCTGATTTAGAAAGTCCTTTCCTATGCCTATGTCTTGGAGGGTGCTGCCTATGTTTTCTTCTAACAGTTTCCGAGTTTTAGGTTTTATGTTGAGGTCTTTGATCCATTTGGAGTTTTTTGTGCAAGGTGAAAGATAAGGGTCAAGTTTCATTTTTCTGCAGGTGGAGATCCAGTTTTGCCAGCACCATTTTTTGAAGATGCTATCTTTCCTCCATTGTGTGTTCTTAGCACCTTTATGGAATATCAGTTGGCTGAATTTTTTTAAAAATAGATGCAGATAGCTTTATTAGCTATGAGGTGCAGGCAACCTTCCTGTGAGTATGGAGGTTGGGGCTGCCAGGTTGGGGGAGGTCTAGGATTTATAGGTGGGTCCAGAAAATCCTAGATAAGGGGCTTTACCTTCCCAGAATCCCAGGTGGCACATGCTTTCTTGGGTGGTGTCATGCTCCTACCCTGGGATCAGGGAAGGAGAGAGCGGGAGTTCTGATAGAGGATTTGATAAGGAACCAGATCTTCAGGAAGGCTTATGTGAAACTGATGTCTTTTGCTAGGGGCCATGTGTTCTGAAGACATGGAGTTGGGGGCAGGGTGGGTAGATGGTCAGTTCCTTTAGCCAAGGCTGATTTTCCTTGGGCTGATTCCAGACCCTGAAGACATAAAAGGAAAAAAAAAATGCACCCTCCTTTTTCTTTTAATGGAAAGGGAGTCCTCTGGTGGCAGGGAGCAGGAACATAGCCTTAATTTGGTCTCAGGTAGCAGCTTGGGCAGTTATAAGGGCTGCTCAGTCAGGAGATTTTGTAAGAATCTTTGAAGAAGACAACAGTTGATTAAACATAGCACAATGGTCTCATTACTTGGGAGTCAATAAGGATTTAGTGGAGGAAGAAGGGGAGGGGAGATGAGCTGGTCAATTCAGTCCTCATTCCAGGTGTCCAGGTCCATCGACATTCTGTTCATGCACTCAGTATGTCTTCCAGGAACAGGATATTACTTCAGGAAAAAGAGGGTATGGAAAAAGTATCAGAACGCTTTATTGGCATCCTAGCCTCTAACTATGGCAGAATTAGAGACATCTTTGGATTAGATAGTTAGAACTCCCAAATACTTTTGGCATTTCTGGTCTTTGGCACAAAGTAGGCTGCTAAGGGGCCCAAGGATACTTTGGCTTTTAGCCGAGAAAGAAACTGGCTACTTTTCTTTGTGTCTTTTTTTATCCTAAGCTGTGTACCCAATTTCTACCTCCTGTTCTTATCACATTATGCTCAGAAGAGGTTACCCTAATTGCCAATAAGGAATTGGGGTACTGACCACTCTGGCTTTTTACATGCTGAGTAGGGGTGCAGGGTGTGGAAATTGGGATACTCCTTCAGTGGGTCTGCCTAAAAAGATCCCAAAAGTGTATAACTGTTAGCTGTATGGAGAAAAGAATGTCCTTGACTCGTGCCTAGAAGGAGATGTGAAGGAGAAGTAAAGGCAAGTGTAGTTAGCATTGTAAGTTCCAGACAGGGAACCAGAAAAAGTCAGAAGAGGGCAAATTTCAAATGTCTAAATCAAAGTCCATTAAAATTTCCTGATGAGGGCTTCTAAAAACATCTATCTATTCCGGTTGGATGAGGGCTGGACTCGAGAGTGATGAACTTAGGATTTATTTTTCAGGCACTTTGATAGTTGTTGAAGTGGCTGGAATCACAGTGTGAGTTCCTTCTCAAATGGTCTCTAGAGAAGGAGAGAGAATAAATTTAATCATCATTTAATTTTTAGATAAGAACAATAGTGGATTTTTCATTTTGGCTGCAGGAATTGCAGAATTGATTAGGCCAGGATTGAAGTCTTTCACCTGAGTAACATTTTCTTATCAAGAACAAGATCATTACTGAGACATTGTCTAAATAACATCTAATATGAACTTAAGACTAATGTCTGGGAAGTGCAATCCTTTGGACTCTTAAAGATTAAAATATACTAATCATTTTAATCTTTGGTTATACTTTCTTGTTGGGTGTTTAAGACCATGCAGTTGGCCCAAATAAACCAATTTATTTTTAGTCTTAAGGTTCATTGAGGATCTGTTCCTCAGGGTTCACATGGGCTTGGGAGGAGCTTCTGGCTCATTTGGCTTTCCTTTTACCAGTTCCATCTATGTGAGGATAAGTCAGAAGGTCCTGCTCGATCATGGCTGGCTTCACTTGGAAGCATGGGGGAAACTTTTCCTGTGTTGACCTTCCTCTTTATAGACTGAACACTGGTTCAAGTCTATCCAGTGGGATCTCCATGGCCTCCCTGACTTACCACAGTTACAGGACATTTTGAGAGATGCCCCATATTCCCCTAGAAGTTAGTCGACCTTGGAGGGCAAGGAACAAAAATTTGTCCCTTTAAGTTCCTCTGACCAGATTATTATAGACCTGGAAGTATGGTTAATAAACATCCAAGAAGATTAGTTACACCAATTTGGTACCTTTAATTACCATGTAATATATAGATAAAGCTTGAGCAGAAACCATATGTTCTTAAATAAACCTTGACTAGACAGATATTTTGTTTCTTAAGTTAGTCTTTATAAGAATTAATCTATAAGGGCCTGGCGTGGTGATGCACACCTTTAATCCCAGCACTCGGGAGGCAGAGGCAGGCAGATCTCTGTGAGTTCAAGACCAGCCTGGTCTACATAGTGAGTTCCAGGACAGCTGGGGCTACAGCGAGACCCTGTCTCAAACAAACAAAAAACAAAAAATAAAACAAAAACCAAAAAAAACCAACAGCTACAGCGAGACCCTGTCTCAAACAAACAAAAAACAAAAAATAAAACAAAACAAAAACCAAAAAAACCCAACAAAAACCCCAAGAATTAATCTAAGGTTTGACTGAAGTTGACCTTAGGAAATTTAAGATTACTTTAGTGGTTTTAGGTATATAAAGGGCTGTCCCAAGACATGACATGGGTAGAACCTTTAGCATTGTAGATTTCCATGACAAGCTGGGCTTTTATGGCATAAGTTAGAGAAAGAAGAGATTTAACATCACAGGTCAAGTAGGCATAGCCCAGGAAAGGGATTAAAAATAATTCCCTCAGGTCTGTCTCCAGACCCTGAAGACATAAAAAGAAAAGAATGAGGACATGGCCTTCATCTGACTATTTCTTGTTGATTGTGGGCGAAGTCTGTGTGTGTCGAGGGGGCAGTCATATCACCTACCTATAGACAGGAAATAAGCTGATCAGGATTTAGTCCAACTCACCAAAACTGTTTCCTTCTTGTCTGTATCCATCTGGTACAGGGAGGTATAACCTAGCTCCTCTTGAGCTATAATATCTCGTTTTGGGCAAAGGAAAACACCAATGAGAGAGAAACACCAATGAGAGAGAAACATTTTCCAGTAGCTGCATTTAACCACAATACTTGTCTGTATCCATGCCATCTAACACTGTGACTGGGTTGGGTGTGGGTACAAGCCAGGGGTTGACTGAATTTTTTTTGGCTGTAGCAGCAATTATTACAATAGTGACTTGGTATCTCTATAAGTCTACTAAAACCTTGAATAAAATTGCTTAAACATTCTTATTATCCCTTCTATTCTGGAAACATCCAGCCATAGACATAATAGCATTTACAAATAAATTTATCATTTGTTGTGAGAATTTACTAAGTAATCTTTAAGAACAGAAATTAACAATTAACACATTGAGATTATTTATAAATGTTAAGATGCCTTTGTAAGCCTTGAAACAGGTTTCTTAAATGTTTAGAGATATTTTTACATAGGCCTGGGAAAGACATGGACCTTGACAAACCTGTTTGTTGACTTTAAAAAGGCAATAGTGGTCAAAATGTCCTAAAAAATCTTTAAAATGTTTGTATTATACAAATATATCCAAACATACAGAGATAAATTGCACTCTGGAGCAGGGACTCTAAAATTTAAAACAGTCAAACTACATGGTTTACACAGTACAAGCATATATATAGAAGAAATTTTTAAATGCCAACAATACTTCATACACACACACACACACACACACACACCACACATACGTTTATATATCATCTCAGAATCTCATCTCAGAATTAGCTGTGCTTGAGAGAACCATATACATTGATACCATCATAAGGGCTTTCACTTTAAGAAAGCATTTTTAGAAATGTTGTTTACATTCTAATATGGTAAATATTCCTAACTGGGTTTTAAACTTAACAGGTGATGGATAACAGAATTATACACACAAATCTCATTTGTACTCAGTTAACCATAACCAAAAGTTACAGTATAATTAAACTAATGTCTAAAAAGTTTTAATTAAAGGCAATTCCTTGAAAGGAAAGGGCAGAGAATGGGATGACAAGAAGTATTTGGTCTTAATTAGGTAATACAAAATTGATCCATTATTAAAGAAGATTTAAGATTGCCAATACCAAAAGCATGAAGTGGAGTATAAGAAAATAATTGTCACGAGTATGATTTGATTACAGTTATTTACAGTTAACTTTCTCCCACAGTAGTAGGCAGAAGCTTAGAGAGATGAGAGATGAAAGCACAAGCACCCAGGACCCAGGTCAGAGTGGCCAACAAGCCAAGTCGGTGGGGCTGTTAGTCTGTGACAGCAACAGCTCAGGAAACAGTCTTTTGCTTCCTGTGAGGAAGAAAGGAGGGGGAAAAAGACTGTGAAGGAAACAAACACAATCACATCACTGCCTAGTGTCTAAGAAGATGACACACTGTTAATTTTCAGAGATAGGGTAATATATTTAAACTTTTTTTTTCATTCTTTTTGAGACAGGGCCCTGTTTTCCCAACTGTCCTGGAACTTGTCATATAGATCAGACTGGCATCAATCTTATAGAGATCTGCCTGCCTCTGCCTCCTGGTACTGGGATTAGAAGCATGTGCTATCATGCCTGGGTGTTTAAATACTTTTGGGGGGGGGTTGAGGCAGGGTCTCCCTGTAGCCCCAGCTGGCCTGGAACTCACTATGTAGATCAGGCTGACTTTGAACTCACAGATCCACCTGCCTCTGCCTCCTGAGTGCTGGGATTAAAGGCGTGTGCCACCACTCCTGGCCTGGTATTGCTTTCTTAACTGGAGTTTGAAATTTAGCTGGAGTGCTGGATAGATTGCTCAACAGGTTAAGAGCACTGACTATTCTTGAAGAGGGCCTGGATTCAAATCCCAGCACCCACATGGTGGGTGGCAACTGTCAGTGACTCCAGTTTCATGGGAAACTGATGCTAACTTTTGTGGGCATTGCACGACATGGGTACACTTGCATACATTCAGGCAATGCACTCATACATATAAAAAAGAATACAGTTTAGCTGGGAATAGAGCACATGTTGTACTCTTTCAGAGATATGGATAATTATCAGATTAAAAAATATTATTTTAATTTTATGTGTTTGAGTGTATTGCCTGCATTGCAGTATGTAAGTATACTTGTGTTGTATAATGCCCATGGAAGTCAGAAGAGGGAGAGCCCCTGGCACTGGAGTTGTTACAGATGGTTGTTAGCTGGCATGTAGGTGCTGGGAACCAAACCCAGATCCTTTGCAAAAGAGCAGCTGTGCCAATTATCAGATTTTTGCCCAGTAGAAAGATTTGATAGGATGAACGTATTTGCTGGTATGGGAAGGAGGAGAGGGTGAAGGTTTAAGAAAGTAGACGCTCAGGATATAATGATGCAGTATCTCTCATTTATACTTTTGAAGAAATTGCTCTATAAACTCAGAAAAAACAAATACATTTTATAGTCATTTTCTAGAGCTAGTACTTTATTTTTTTATTTTGTTTTGGTATTTTTAACTCTGGTTAAAAATAGCCTTGAACTCACAGAACTACACCTGCTTCTGCCTCCTGAGTGCTGGTACCAAAGGCGTGTGCTACCATGGCGGGCCTAGAGCTAGTACTTCATATTTAGTGAGACATATTTTCTGAGATTAATTGCTCAGTAAAACATGATAGTGAATTTTGACAAAGGAAGATATACACTGTAAATATGTATATATATATATTATATAGCAGTTATGTTAAACTTACAATAATAATATATTTGATTATATTAAAGTAGATAATCTTAATTTGATGTTGGTGTTTTGGGATAGTAGTAGCCCTTGATTGAGAGCCTTATTAAATATGAGAGGTTCAGTGTTTACCTGTTTACCTCCTTATTTTTGTTACTGGTAGAAACAACAGAAGCACAATTCTTACCCAAAACTCTGCATTTTACCCTGCTGTCTCTCATTTTGCTCCACTGGCCAATTTATAGAATTTATGGAATGTGAGTTTTGTATTTAGAAATTAGGAAAATAGAGGACCTGCCGCAGGCCTCTCTCCTACCTGCAGGCCTCTCTCCTACCCGCAGGCCTCTCTCCAGGGTAAGTCCATCGAGCCCTCCGCACCTTGACTCCCCCAGCCTCATTCACCCTCCCATCTCTTCCGCTGGTCTCTCCTAGTTTGGGTCCTGTCCCATTCCCCAGACACCTGGGGAACCAATACTGCTTCCTGATCCTTTTCATCGAAACCAACATAGAGCCTTCTCTGGGCCCCAGGATCACTGCTTCTGGGCCTGGCCCTGCCCTCACCTTCCTCTGCTTTCCTGGGCCTGCACCACCCATCAGCCTCTTTCTGGGACATGGGAGCTGACGTTTCCTCTTCCTGATCCTTTGCATCCTGAGGAACCCAGCTCCTTAGTGCAGCCCCCAAGAGTCCTTGGGGCCTCTTCCCACCCCATCTGCCTTTGCATCTCTGGGTGGCACGGCCACCAGCTGCCCTAGGCCAGTATCTTTCCAGGGCCAGGCTCCCAGGCCAGTCCAACCCCCAAATTCCTGAGGCCAAAATCATTCCTGGAGGGATCCAGACCTTAGGAGAAAGCCTGAAAACATCTGACCCTCATCTGAATTGGGCCTCTGTGGGAACTTCTGAAGACAAAAGCAATCCGGCCACTCCAATATAAAATCAAAAGAGAGAACCGGAAGCTTAGAGGAACCAGCTTTTCATACCCAAAGAGTAAATCACAAAGACCATAAAGTTCACAAAAAGAAGCAGACCTAAACTTGAAGGCCTGAGTCTCACACAATAATCAGAAACTATAAAAGATATTCACATGTCAAAAACACAGAGAAAAAATAACACGAAAAACCAAAATAAGCTAGAGGAGTACAATGAGAACCCCAAAGAGATAATGCAGGACATGGAACTCAAAAGAACAATTATATACATGATAAAAGATTTCAGTGAATTTAAAGAACACACAAACAAGGTAATCATAGAGCTGAAGGAAGATAGGGATAAACTTCTGAATGAATTCAGAAAAGAGCTAGAAATATTGAAGAATACTCAGGCTGAAATAAAGAACGAAGTGACACACTCCATAAGCCAATTAGAAATGATAGGAGAATGCCTCACCAATAGGATGAATGAAATGGAAAACAGATTATCAAGACTGGAAGATAAAGTGGAAGAACTAGACCATTCAAACAAAGATTATGAAAAGTTTAAGAAATCACTAGACTGGAATATGCAGGAATTGTGTGATACCACAAAAAGACCAAACTTACGAATCATAGGCATACAGGAAGGAGAAGAATCCCAAGATAATGGCATGGACCAGATCTTCAACAGAATCGTGGAAGAAAATTTCCCAAAATTAAAGAAAGACATGC
>NW_008351624.1:1114303-1115373 GCF_000622305.1 Nannospalax galili | reverse complement strand
ATAAGCCAATTAGAAATGACAGGAGAAAGCCTCAACAATAGGATGAATGAAATGGAAAACAGAGTATCAAGACTGGAAGATAGAGTGGACGAACTGGACCACTCAAGCAAAGATTATGAAAAATTTAAGAAATCACAAGAATGGAATATGCAGGAATTGAGTGATACCATAAAAAGACCAAACTTGCGAATCATAGGCATACAGGAAGGAGAAGAATCCCAAGACAATGGCATGGAAAAGATCTTCAACAGAATTGTGGAAGAAAATTTCCCAAACTTAAAGAAAGACATGCCCATACAAATACAAGAAGCATACAGAACACCAAACAGACAGGACTAGAAAAGAAACTGTCCATGGCACATCATAGTGAAAACACTAAATGTACAGAACAAAGAGATGATACTGAAAGCTGCTAAAGAGAAACAACAACTCACATATAAAGGAAAACCCATTAGGATTACAGCTGACTTTTCAGTGCAAACGATGCCTGGACCAAAGTATTCCCAGTTTTAAATGACCACAGATGCCAACCCAGATTACTACACCCAACCAAAATGTCTATTATAGTCGAAGGGGAAAGGAAAATCTTCCATGACATAAATAAGCTGAAAGAATTCATGTACACAAAACCAGCCCTTCAGAGAGTTCTGGAAGCAATGCAAAGAGCTGAAGAAAGGAATGACTATACCCAAGGGATTGTGGAAAGAAGTACAATGAAGGTATAACTGTGGAAAAGTACAGCTATGTCAAGAATGTAAACAGAAATAAAAATGACAGGATTCAATACCCATCTTTCATTAATAACTTTAAATATTAATGGACTGAACTCCCCAGTCAAAAGACACAGACTATGTGAATGGATTAAGAAACAAAACCCATCTTTTTGTTGTCTGCAAGAAACTCATCTCACTTTCAAGGACAGTCACTATCTCAAATTGAAGGGATGGAATAAAATATACCAAGCAAATAGCAGTAAGAAAAAAGCAAGAATAGGAACTCTAATATCTGATAAAGTAGACTTTAAAACTAATCAGAAGAGACAAAGAGGGCCACTTCATTTTGATCAAAGG
>NW_008351624.1:1113200-1114130 GCF_000622305.1 Nannospalax galili | reverse complement strand
TTAACAGAGAGACATCTGAATTAAACAATACCATATGTCAAATGGACTTAATGGACATCTACCGAGTATTCCACTCAAGCACCAAAGGACAAATGTTCTACTCAGCACCCCATGGAACCTTCTCCAAAATCAACCATATACTGGGGCACAAAACAAACCTCAAAAAATACAAAAAGACTGAAATGATTCCATGCATTCTATCAGACCACAATGCAATAAAGCTTACAATCAACACCCGACGAAGCCCTTATCACCACATGAACATATGGAGATTAAACAACACACTCCTGAGTGATGAATGGGTCAAAAGAGAAATTAAGAAAGAAATAAAAGTATTCCTGGGATTAAATGAAAAGGACAATACAAAACGACAAAACCTCTGGGACACACTGAAAGCAATCCTTAGAGGGAAGTTTATTGCTCTAAGTGCCTACATCAAAAAATCGGAAAGAACACAAATAAATGACTTAACATTGCAACTCAAGACACTTGAAAAGCAACAACAAATGAAACCCAAACCCAGCAGTCAAGAAGATATAACAAAAATCAGGGCAGAAATTAATGAAATTGAAACAAAGAAAACAATACAAAGAATCAACAATTCCAAGAGCCGGTTCTTTGAAAAGATAAACAAGATTGACAGACCGCTAGCCCAATTAACCAAAAGAAAGAAAGAGCACCTCCAAATCAACAAAATCAGAGATGAAAGGGGAAACATCGCAACAGACACCAGAAAGATACAGAACATTATAAGGGAATACTTTAAAAACCTATATGCTACTAAATTTGAAAATCTAAAAGAAATGGACAAATATCTAAAGGCATGGGAACCACCAAAACTAAACCAAGAAGAGATTAACAGCATAAACAGACCCATAACACAAAAAAAATTGAAACAGTAATACAAAACCTCCCGACTAAAAAAAGCCC
>NW_008351624.1:1072137-1112912 GCF_000622305.1 Nannospalax galili | reverse complement strand
CAAAAAAATAGAAATGGAGGGAAAACTTCCAAATTCCTTCTATGAAGCCAGCATCACTCTCATACCAAAGCCAGGTAAAGATACAACCATAAAAGAAAACTATAGACCCATATCGTTTATGGACATAGATGCAAAAATTTTCATCAAGATACTTGTAAACAGCATATAGACACACATCAATAAGATCATCCACCATGATCAAGTCGGCTTTATCACATAGATGCAGGGATGGTTCAATATACGTAAGTCAATAAACATCATAAATCATATAAATGAACTCAAAGACAAGAACCATATAGTCATCTCAATAGATGCAGAGGCCTTTGACAAAATTCAATAGCATGCATTTATATTCAAAGTCCTAGAGGGAATTGGACTGTGGAAACACTCCCTTTTGCAATAGCTGCAAAAAAAAAATCTCAGAATAAACCTGACCAAAGACATTAAAGAGCTCTACAATGAAAAATTTAAATCTTTAAAGAAAAAAATTGAGGAAGACATCAGAAGATGGAAGGAACGCCCATGCTCATGGATTGGAAGGATTAATATTGTGAAAATGACCATCCTACCAAAAGTCATTTATAGATTCAACACAATTCCAATCAAAATCCCCATGACATTTTTCACAGAATTGGAAAAAAAAAAACTATCCTGAGTCACATGGAGGCACAAAACACCTTGGATAGCCAAAACAACCCTGAGTACTAAGAGCAGTGCTGCGGGGATTACTATACTAGATTTCAAGCTGTATTACAGAGCTATAGTCATAAAAACAACATGGTACTGGCACAAAATAGACCCATAGACCAATGGAACAAAATTGAAGACCCAAATATGAGTAAATGCAATTTCAGCCACCTGGTATTTGACAAAGGGGCCAAGAACATTAACTGGAGGAAAGACAGCATGTTCAGCAAATGGTGCAGGCAAAACTGGATCTCCACTTGTAGAAGAATGAAACTAAACCCTTATCTTTCATCCTACACAAAAGTTAATTCCAAATGGCTCATAGACCTTGATGTAAAGCCTGAAACTCTGAAACTATTAGAAGAAAACGTTGGGAAAAACCTACAAGATATAGGTGTAGGAAAGGATTTTCTAAACCGGACATCAATTGCTCAGGAAACAAGGGCAAGAATTAACAAATGGGACCTCATTAAACTAAAAAGCTTCTATACATCAAAGGAGACAACCAAGGAAGCAAACAGAAAACCCACAGAATGGGAGAAAATCTTCACCAGCGATACATCCAACAGAAGTTTGATATCCAGAATTTATAACAAACTCGAAAAACAGAACCAAGACAAGAAGCCACCCAATTAAGAGATGGGCTAAGGAGCTGAATAGAGAGTTCTCAAATGATGAAGTTAAGATGGCTATGAAACATCTTCAAAGATGTTCAACATCACTAATAATTATGGAAATGCAAATTAAGACCACTTTAAGATTTCACCTTACTCCAGTCAGACTGTCTAAGATTAAGAAAACAAATGATACCAAATGTTGGAGAGGATGTGGGGAAAGGGGAACACTCATCCACTGCAGGTGGAGCTGCAAACTGGTTCAACCCCTATGGAAAGCAGTGTGGAGAACTCTTAAAAAACTACAAATGAACCCACCATTTGACCCAGTTATATCACTCCTTGGCATATACCCAAAGAACTCATGCTATTGCAGAGACACTTGTACATCCATGTTTGTTGCTGCTCTTTTCACAATAGCTAAGAGATGGAAGCAACCTAGGTGTCCCTCAATTGATGAGTGGATAATGAAAATATGGTTCATTTATATGATGGAGTTTTACTCAGCAGTAAAGAAAGATGAAACCATGAAATTTGCAGGTATGTGTTTGGTACTAGAAACTGTTATACTGAGTGAAGTAACACAGACTCAGAAAAAAAATTGACATATGTTCTCCTTCTTATGTGGATCCTAGAACCAGACTCTGATAAGTATGAAACCAGACTAACTACAGGAACCAGGATAATGGAAAGGAAAACAGGGAGGTAAAGGAGAGGAAATAACCTGAAAGAGAAGACTAGTAGGAAACAGGCCTTAACAAGGGAGATATGGATAAGAATTAGGTTAGTTTAAGGGACAGGGGAGGGAAGGGTATACTAGGAACCTAGGGGATAAAGGGAAAGAAGGAGATCAGGAGAGGTACAACTATAAGAGAAGGGTATTAGTAAGGGAGAAAGGGGGGAAATGGGGGCACCTTAAGTGGGAAAACCATGATGGAGGGGTGAGACAATGCAAGAGATAAATAATGCCTAGCTAGTTTTGAAAACCAGAGAGAACCATATTTCTCCTACAACCTACTGAGAAATTATACATAGCAGATCAAGAAATATATGTCTAGGTAAGTTTTATCTGAGAACAACTGGCCTTTGCCAAAGATTTATCTACATGACACACTGTAATTAAAAATACCAGACTGGTGGAACTAACCTTCTTGGGTGTTTAACAGACATACTTTGAGGTCTACAATAATTTGGTCAGAGGGACATAAAGGACAGTTTTTGCTCCTTGCCCTCCTAGGTCGACTAGTTCCAGGGGACTATGAGCATCTCTCAAAATATCCTGTAATTGTGGTGGGTCACCTGTCCTCTTGATCAAGGAGGCCAAGAAGACCCCACCAGATGGACTTGAACCAATGTCCAGTCTGTAAAGAGGAGGGTCAACACAGAGGAATCATTTCCTCCATGCTTCCAAGCGAAGCCAACCATGGTTGAGCAGGACCTTTGACTTATCTTCACAGAGGTGGAACTGGTAAAAGAAAGGAGCCGGTGCTCCTCCCAAGCCCATTTGACCTCTGAGGAACAGATCCTCAAATGGCCTTAAGAGTAAAAATAAGTCGGTTTATCTCGACCAACTGTATGGCCTTAAACACCCAAAAGGAAAGTATAACCAAAGATTAAAGGGGCCAATATAATTTCATAAGAGTCCATATGCATAGCTAAAGTCTACATAACAAGCAACAATGCCAGACAGGCTATACCTTCTTTTGAGTTGTTGGCCAGGGTGACCAAAGAGATTCCCAGATAGTAACCCAGCATAGAACTTGGAAAATGAACAGCAGACCCCAATCTTATCTAAAGGAATATTGACAACTGATTACCGCTGTTGAAGAACAGCTGACACTCCTAAAACAAAGGCCTCTAGATAGGCTGACTAGATTCACCAGAAGGAGAAGTAGTGGGGAGTGGCTGGGGGTGCCAACACAGCAGACAGTAGCAGGTATATCAGCATATAAGGGCTCTAGTGGGGGGAGGGAGGCTATGGGGTGTGCTACCTGGGAAGTGGGTGTATAAATAAATAAATAAATTCTTCAAAGCATAAAATTTTGCTCCTTAATAATTAGTAGATGTGATAAAACATTACCATTGAAATCTACCTGATGACTTTATATCCATGCGGAGATGCCAAGGAGCTCAGAAAGAAACTGACTATGACTAGTAATAATCAGGTAATAATCAGATACATAGAGATTAGAAATGCATGTGCATCTTAGTGTCAATTGTATTAAAAATGAATTTTTTCTGTATGAAACTGCATATTTTAATAATGAAATGGAAATCTTTTTTAAAGTTTAAAACCTCATTTAGTTTTCTGTATTTTAGGGTTTATACAGAGTACAATATTTTATAACTGTATTAATTCAACTGTAAAAACCTAAAAATTTGCAACCAATTTTGAAAGAGATGCATCCTAGCTCTGGAAGTTGTTATTGAATATGTCAACGCCATTGTAATGAAATGCTTCTTCTAATTATATGGTTATTAAACAAATAATTTTTAAAAATTAGGAAAATAAACAGAGTAAAATTAACTCATTTTCATAGAACACTGCTTGCTACTTGTTTAGAGCTCATATGCCAAGTTGACTTCAGTTTTTTTCTTGTGCTTACAAATCATACCTCTGATATAGTCACCAGTTTCATAAATGTACTGATCATAGAGAATCTGAACCAAAGAATAAGGAAATAGATACACTTATTTGTCAGTAATTGAAAAACAATGTCAAAACACAAATCTGTTTTTGATGGTTCATGTGAGATTTTGTCTTATATATAAGATCAGTAGATATGCATAAAAGATATACAAAGAAAATTTATTGAGGTAGAAGGAACAGAAAAATCAAGAGCCTTAATTAGGAGAGAATTCCTAAAATAGAACAAAGAAAATGGTTGTTAGATATAAAATAGTTGGTGATGCTCATCCAAAAGTCATTCAGGAGAGGGGTCTTTTGTCTTGGGGACTTAATGTATGTTAATCCTCTCTTTAGAAGATTTAAAAAATTTATGTTTATATATGAGTGACTGTATATATGTATTTGCACCACATGCATGCCTAGTGCCCTTAGAGGCCAATAGAAGGCGTTGGAGCCCCTAGAACTGGAGTTATGGACGATAATGAGTTGCTGTGTGCTGGGAACTGAACTGAGGTCCTCTTCAAGAGCAGCAAGTACTCTTTAATTGCTGAGCCATCTCTCCAGCCCTTATGTTATCCTTTTGACAGGTGCATCACTGTTCTGAAATGAGATTTTGTAGCCATTCTGTATGTAATTTCATGTAATTAAAACAATCTTTTGAATTCAGTTGGTAGTTATTTATTTTTTTTTGGTCTTTTTGAGACAGGGTCTCCCTGTAGCCCCAGATGTCCTGGAACTCAGTATGTAGACCAAGCTGGCCTTGAACTCACAGAGATCTGCCAGCCTCTGCCTCCCAAGTGCTGGGATTAAAGGCATGTGCCACCTTGCCTAGCCGTGTATTTTTACGAAGACAGAATGTTTACTGGGGGAGGGGGTGCAAGTTAAGTCTTTTACCAATTTTAATGTCTCATTATGAACAATACAGGAAAACATGGTGGTATAAACCTTTAATCCCAGGGCTCAGGAGGCAGGTAGATGTCTGTGAGATTGAGGCCAACCTGGTCTACATAGCAAGTTCCAGGCCAGCAGGGGCTACAAGGCACTTTAGTTTGATCAGTAGTCACTGAGTTTGGCTGATATAAGTTCATGTCTAAGAGAATAATCATCAGCTTTGGAGACAGTTCCTTGTGAGGGCTTCTGGCATTTCTCCTGGGCATTGTCTCATTTCTTAAAATTTCAGAATATACTTTTGAAAAATTTGTATCAGTTTTTATAAATGAGTATTTTAAGAATTAAGTTACTTGTGTAATACTCTTAAACAGCTCTAAAACTAACAAATATTTCTTTGGTTTATTCCTAAGTACTTTTAGTGCAGACTTCATACAAAAGTAAAAAAAGAATCATAATATATTTTGAGTAATAACTCATTTTTATTTCTTATTTTTTCTTTAGTTCACAACAAAGTATATTAAAATCCCATTTCAAGGTAAGCCATCTTCTCTTATGACATCTCTTCACTGTAGTTTTGAATAAAGTAATTCATTAGCAAAAATTCTGAAATTCTTTACAAGTTGTCTGTATTTTCAGTACAGAAAATAAGCAAAGTGAAGGTAGATTAATAATGTGTTTCACCGTCACATGTTTTAGAAGTCCTGAACGATTTAAAATGTACTGAAAAAACATAGCATTTTAATGACTAAATCAAATAACAATAAAGTACTCGTGGTGATTTCTCAGGGTTAGTAGAATAATGTGTTGACAATATGAATATTTTTGGTGTACGTGTAAATGGACGAAGATAGGAACTATAAGGAAAGAAGCACACAAACCAATATAGTATGTTTTTGTACAAACACTTAGATTATTTATACCCTATCTTATCTGAGTAAAGCAGACTGGAAAATATACCTAGAACTTAAATGCAAACCATTGTTTTCATCCTTTCCCCAACAAAATCCTTCCAGAATAGTGACCAAAACTAATAGTCAGGGAATAATCTCTTTAGAGAGTGAAACTATAGAAAGAGCAGGGGAGAAAATGTATGTGGGAATAACACTTAGATGTGACTAGGTAACAGAAGTACTGTTGTAACACTGAAGAGCTGGTCTAAGTATCTTGGGCTCTTTAGCTCCTGCATTTTCAGATCAAAAACTGCTATGATAACCAATGTAATGATTAGATTACCACTTAAATAGTAAGAACATATAAGGCATAAATAATATATTAATAGTCCTTTTTAGAAAACACTGATACATTAAGAAATAGTGTGATATTAAGTATTTGAGACACTTGGCTTTAGAAGAAAACAGTAATTTCAGAAAGTGTAGTGTTATAATAAATAGCTAAAGATCTGAGTACCCAAGCACTTCTCCAGTTCCTGTGATATAAGTATCAAAAAAAATTTTAGATGTTCACAGTTAATATTTACATCTTTTCCAGTATTGCTTTTATATCTTTTCTAGCCCACTTTTTTTCTTTCAATCACGATTTATTTAGAAGTTTTCTTAATTTCTACATGGTTTTCTTTTAAAATTTTGTCAATAATTTAAAATATATATTTTTATTGATTCTTTGAGAATTTCATGCAGTGTATTCTGATTATATTCTGGTCCCTTCTCCCATCTCCATCCCGCCCTCCGACTTCATGTCCTATATTGGTTTTTGTTTGTTTGTTTTTTAAAGGGCTATCAAATCTGAGTTCACCCAAATACTCTCAAGGATCATGTGGAAGGGGAAGTAGAAGGTTTTAAGAACCAGTGGTGGTGGATGAATACAAGGAAATTGTGTTTTTGGACACAACAGGGCAGTTACACATTTGAACCCATAGCACTTGTGAAGCATGCACAAGCCCTGTGCAGACCCAAGCCACATAAAAACTTAGCGTTGATATGGGAGGTGGGCAAGAAGCTTCAGCTCTAACTGAGAAATATTGGCAATTGATAGATTCTGGGAGAGGGAAAGTTAGTTTTCTTTAAAGGTATAATGCTGTGTAGGTTGACCAGGCACCAGGAGATAGACTTATGGCCAAGAACATCCAACAGTTGCTTTTAGTTGAATTGATATTGTAAGGGCCTAACGATATCAAACTTCTGAAATTGGCTCAAACTGATTTGATGGGCAAGCATTTCATTTTTTACAGTGATTTAGTTGATGTCTGTCTGGTGACAGATCAAATATATTTAACTGGATCAAGCTTGTTAAATTTCAACAGATGATGTTTAAATCAAGGATTTAAATTTTCTAGAGTCCTGATTTAGGGTTGTGGGGTAAGTCTGCTTTCTTTATCAAATACCCAGGAAGATAATACTATAATCTCTTACTATAGTGGTAAAATTTCTCAATTTTCTCTCAAAGTCAATTTTTGCTTTATTTCATGGATAAGGTTGTTAGTTGCATATGAAATTAAATCTGTATTTTCCAGTGAAATGGGCCATTTACCAATCTCTGTTTTTATATCTAATAATTCTATTTGTGTTATAATTTATTTAAAATGATATAGTAGCTTTCTTCCCAATTTATTTTACTTTCAATATTCTTCTTCCTCTCCTCTTCTTTCTTTCCCTTTATCCCCTAGGTTCCTTGTATACCCTTCCCTCCTCCTCCTCCTCCTCCTCCTCCTTCTTCTGTCTTTTTGAGACAGGGTCTCCCTGTAGCCCCAGGTACTCTGGAACTCACTATGTAGACCAGGCTGCCCTTGAACTCACAGAGTATCTCCTGAGTGCTGGGAGTAAAGGTGTGCACCACCACACCCAGCTGTCATTTGTATTTTTTTTAGACAAGGTCTCACTGTGTGACCTTGACTGGCATGGAACTCACAGAGGCCTATCAGCTTCTGCCTCCCAAGTGCTGAGATTAACGGAGTGCACCATCAGGCTGGGCTCAACATCTTTAAAAAAATTATTATTTAAAAAATTTTATGTCTATGAGTGTATTGCTTGCTTGTATGTCAGTGCACCCATGTCGTGAGGTGCCTGTGGAGGTCAGAAGGCATTGGATTCCCCTGGAATTGGAATTATGGATGGTTTTTAACTGCCATGTGGGTTCTGGGAATCAAACGTGGGTCCTCTGCAAGAGCAGTAGTTACTCTTAACCACTGAGCTACTTTCTCCAGCCCCAACATTCTCTTTTATATTTTTGTTTGTAGTCTCTATCCTAAACTCTGTACAACTGAATATTTAAAAAAATAAGACACTTGGGTTGGGGAGATGGCTCAGTGGGTAAAAGTGCTTGCCTGTGCAAGTCTAATGACATGAGTTCAATCCCTAGAACCTGTGTAAAAGCTGTATGTGGTGGCACCCATCTGTAATCCCAGTGTTCCTCCCTCCCTCCCTCCCTCCCTCCCTCCCTCCCTCCCTCCATCCCTCTGTCTGTCCCTCCATCCCTCCTCTCTCTCTCTCTCTCTCTCTCTCTCTCTCTTTCTTTCTTTCTTTATTTCATCTTTCTTGCCTTTTTTGAGACAGGGTCTCCTTGTAGCCCCAGCTGGCCTAGAACTCACTATGTAGACCAGGCTGGCCTTGAAGTCATAGACATCTGCCTGTCTCTGCCTCCTGAGTACTGGGATTAAAGGCGTGTGCCACCACACCTGGCAAATCTTACAAGTTTTAGTTATTTATTTACTCATTTATTTATTTTTACTTTATATGTATGAATGTTATGCCTTCATATGTGTAAGTGCACCTGTGTCCCATGAAGGACAGAAGAAGGCATCGGATCCTCTGGAACTGGAGTTACAGATGGTTGTTAGCCATCATGTGGGTGCTGGGATTTGAACCCAGGTCTTCTGCAGGAACAGTCAGTGCTCTTAACCACTGAGCAATCTCTCCAGCTCCATCTTACTGGTTTTTTAAAGTGAAAGTTTTAATTATAAAGCATAGAAAAATACTTTTATCAATAGTAACAAGGTTATAACTTTATAATGGAAAGATATTAGTCTATTTTCTAAATGCTGTCTGTGCTATTTTTTTAATAGGAAAAAAATTCCCTTTTTGAAACAAGGCTTACAGGAACTGGGGAGATAGCTCAGTTGGTAAAGAACTTCCTTTGTAAGCATGAAGACTGAGTTCAGTCCTCAGAACCTAAGTTAGGAAAAAAAAAAAAGTCAGGTGAGGTGGTATGTGTTATCCCAGTGCTCAAGATAGGAAGACAGATAGATGTCTGAGACTCATTTGCCAGCCAGCCCAGCCTATTTGGCAAGCTCTAGGCCAGTAAAAGACTTTGTCCACCAACCAACCAACCAAGGTAGACAGTGCATGAGGAACCAGAGGTTGCTATCTGGCTTCTATGTATGTACATGCACAAACTTGTCCTTTTCCCCCACAAACATGTACACACAAAGGGTAAATATAAAAGGTTTTCATGGGTCTCAATATTTACTCTTTTTCCATGCAGCTGAATAAATGAGTTGATTTATTCGTACTTATATTTGCTACTAATTTTCTTGGCTTAAGTAAAATAAAAAAAATAAAGATAAAGAATTATTTTTGGTACAAATAGAAGAATTCCAGAGGTAGGCTGAACTGATAATGTATTTCCTTAGTTATCAGAGATCCATATTCTTTTATTTTTCTACTCTTTCATTCTTGATACATGATTTTTATTCTCAAGATTGTCCCATGGGGGGCTGGAGAGATGGCTCAGAGGTTAACCGTTCTTACTGCTCTTCCAAAGGACCTGAGTTCAATTTCTAGCACTGATGTTGGGAAGCTCACAACTGCCTGTAACTCCAGCTCCAGGGGATCTGACACTCCCTTCTGGCCTCTGTGGGTCCCACACATGACATACATTAATATACATACACACATACACATAAATAAAAATGAAAATAAATCTTTTAAAAAAGATTGTTTTATGGGCAACTTGGCTGCTTCTACTCCATACTCCACATCATGTTAATATTTCAGACGAAAAGCAAGAGGACTGGAAAAATGGTGTAAAATGGTGCATGCTGTCTCTCACTCACCCTTTTAAGGAGCCTTCTTGAATACATAGACCACTTAACCTTTTGTACTTAACATTTTGTATGACCACACACCGAAGAAGAATAATTTTTCAAAGCTGGGTATTTTCCTTCCCTAAATAAATAAGGCTTTGTTACTGAAGAAGAAATAATGGAAGGAGATGTGGGATTGTGAACTTCATAAGGAAGAAATGCTTAGCAGTATTTTGGACAGATCTTGAGCATGGTGGTACCCACCTCTGACCCCAGCACTCAGGAGACAGAACAGGCCCATCTCTGTGAGATTGAGGGTAGCCTGGACTATTTAGCAAGTTCTAGGTCCTTTCTTTTAAATTTGAGTGCCTTTGTTGTCAGTTTTTGGAATGGAAGAGTTAGGATATGTAGTATAAAATGTTGGCCGGAACAGAAAGGTGAATGGTTAAGTATTTGAATGCTCATTATAAAATCATTTTCAAATTTTAATGTTCATAATCACCTGATGAGGGGCTGCTAACCTGACATCTATGATGAGGGCTGATCCTCCACAGTTCTAATCAAGTTCTACCTGTTGCCAGGGTCCTGGGCTGAGGACTATGCTTGGAGCAGTAAGGTGAAGAGATACTAACAAGGAATACCATTTCAGATACGCACCTATATTGGTTCAATAGTTATTTTCCTGATTCAGCTGCTTGTTTTCTTAAAGTTGGACCGAATATCCTTTAGGGTTCCTTTTTTGTTGTTTAGTGTTTTTTTTTTTTTTTTTTTTTTTTTTTTTGAGGCAGAGTTTCCCTGTATCCACAGCTGGCCTGGAACTTGCTACATAGACCAGGCTGGCCTCAATCTCATAGAGATGGGGCTGCTCTGTCTCCTGAATGCTGAGGTCAGAGATGGGTGCCACCATGCTCAACTTTTTTAGGTTTTTTGTTTGTTTGTTTGTTTGTTTTGTTGTTTTGTTTTGTTTTTTAAAACTAGGTTTCTGTGGTCTTAAGTTAGAGTGATACTTAGAGGTTTTGAGAACTAAAAACTGGAAGAATAGTATCTTTAGACCATTCAGAACCTTGTCTCGTTCTAGAGACTTATGAGAGAAGCTGGAGAGATGGATCAGCTGTTAGGAGACTCTTAAGAGAGTGACTTGCCTTTATAGTGAAATGCAGGTATTTTAGGAAAGGAAATATGACAGAAATTGGTCTGTGATAACATTTGGAATATTGATTCCTAGTATTGACCAAGAGATTACAATTAAAAATATTTCATTTTAAGGTTATGCTGTGTTTCATTTTCTACAGTGATGGTCTCTGCCCCATCTTTTTATTTTTAAAAATATTTTATTAATTTTATTATTAATTAATTTTATTTCTGTGCATGAGTATATTGCCTGCATGTGCACCTGTGTTGTGCAGTGCCCACAGAGGTCAGAAGAAGGTATGGAATCCCCTGGAACTGTAGTTATGAACAGTTGTTAGCCACCATGTTGGTGCTAGGAATAGAACCTGGGTCCTCTGCAAGAGCATGTAGTGCTCTTAATTGCTGAGCCTTCTCTCCAGCCCCCCAACTGTTTTTCAAATTTTATTTTTATTTTTTATTTTTGCTGGTACCAAAGATCTTAGTGAGAAAGCTCTTCAAAAAAAAATTTTTTTTTGTCTTTTTCAGACAGGGTCTTCCTGTAGCCTCAGCTGGCCTGGAACTCACTATGTAGACCAGGCTGCCCCTGCCTCTGGAGTGCTAGGATTAAAGGTGTGAACCACCAGGCCCAGCTTCTTTGCAAATTTTTATGCTGTAGAAATTTAGCTTCAAAATTTCCTTCTGTGGATTAACCAAAATCATAAAATAAGAGACAAAATTTAGTTATCATTTAATAATTATTTTGCCCTTCTAATTTGCAGTCTATATTTACTCTAATAGTAGTATTTGGTATATTTAGGTTAAGTTTAGTTACAGGTATTGGAAATACATTTCTGAAATGTTCTGTACATAAATCTTTTAGAAAAATACATTGTATCAAAAAGTATCAGAGATGCTGAATTCCTAAGTTAATTACTTTTTACATTTTTTTTCTTTTATTTATTTCAGTGTCCCTGAATGAAATTTCGTTGTCAGTGGACACCATACATTTAAAGAGGTTTGGGTTATGGAAAAGTAAGGATGAGGATCACAGTGAAAGGAACCATGCTATCCTTTTCCTCTGGGTCTCTGCAAATTATCTTCAAGAGATTCAGACCCAATTAGAAAATCCTATGTTAAGCCAACAATGTGAGTATAAACATAATTTCTAAATTTTAGGATAACCTGAGAAGTCCCATAAGTAATTTTCTTCTAACATAATTTAGTAGGCTGTAATTATTTCATTGGGTTGAAATTAATCTCATTAAATTAAAAATGTTATCCCCTAATATTATATAAGATAAATTATTTTACTTATTCATACATATGATTTACCTGGTAATTTTATTCAGTTATGAAAAATTATCTCTAAAATTAAAAGGGTACCTTTAAATACATCTTAAGTGTTGTTTGCCTTGAAGATAAAAACATTTCTGTATTCTTAAAAATGCCTTTTAGTTAATATCTTTGGTTACCTCTCTTTTCTTGATTAGTTTTTTTTAGTATATAAACCATTGTTTTATTATGACATTTTCATATATAAAGTACTTTGCTCATATGTGTACCCTCTTTCCTATCCCTCCTTTCCCCCTCACAGGTCCCCTTCTTCCTCCAGATAGTCCCCCTCTGCTCTCATGTTATGTATGTATGATAAGTATGTAATTGGTGTACAGTAAAGTTACTGATTTTCATGTGTTGATTTTGTATGCTGCTCATTTGATGATAGTTTATCAAATCTAAGATTTTTTTTGGTGGACTATTTATGTCATCTGCTAATGAAGATAATTTATTTGACTTCTTCCTTTCCTATTGATATCACTTTTATTTCATTTCATTTCTTTCTCTTTTTTTTGTCTTTTTGAGACAGGGTCTCCCTGTGTCTCAGTTGGCCTGGAACTTGCTATGTAGACCAGGCTGTCCTTGAACGCACAGGGATCCTCCTGCCTCTGCCTCCCAAATGCTGGGACTAAAGGCATGCGCCACCACAACCGGTTATCACTTTTATTTCTTTCTCTTGCTCTTTTACTGTAGCTAAGAGCAAGCACTATACTGATTAAGAATGAAGAAAGTGGGCACCCTTGCCTCATTTCTGAGTTTAGAGGAATGCTCTAAGTTTTTCCCTCCATTTAGTGTAATTTGGCTATTTGTTTGTTGTATATAACCTTTATTATATTGTGATATGTTCCTTTTATTACTAATTTCTTCAGTGCTTTTTTGCGTGAAAGCATTGTGAAAGGATGTTGAAATTTTTGTCAAAAGCCTTTTCTGCTTCTGTTGAGATGATACTGTGATTTCTGTCATTAATTTTGTGTGCTTTTACTACAGTTATGAATTTATATATGTTGAACCATCCTTGCATTGATTGAGAAATTTTATGTCTGTTCATCAGGGAAATTGGTATATATAGTTTTCTTTTGTGTTGTGTCTTTATTCGGTTTTGGAATCTAGGTAATGCTACCTTTGCCCAATGAGTTCAGTAGTGTTCCTTCTCCCTTTCTTTTATGTGGAATTGTTTGAGGAACAGTGAAATTAGCTATTTTTAAAGATTTATTTTTATATTTATTTATTTACTATGCGTGTGTATGTGTTTGCCCACATATGTGTGAGAGAGAGTGTGTATGCCTCTTGTGTGCTCTTTGATGCCCCTTTGTGGAGGCCAGAAGAAAACGTCAGGTACTCTGGATCTGGAGTTACAGGCAGTTGTGAGCTGCCCTGCATGGTGCTGGCAACTGAACTTGAGTCCTCTGGAAGAGCCGAAAGTGCTTTTAACAACTGAGCCATCGCTCCAGCCCTGTTAGCTATTTTTTAATGATCTGGAAAAAAAGAGTAGTGAATCTGAATGGTCCTGAGCTTTTTTGGTTGGGGTACTCTTTCTTGCCGTTTCAACCTTGTTGCTTATGATAGGTCTGTTTAAGCTATTTATATTATATCTTATTGAATTAGCTTTGATAGGTTATATGTATCTAGGAATTTATCCATTTCCTCTAGATGTTCCAAGATTTTAGAATATGTTTTCAAAATATTCCCTGATGATTCTTCAGATTTCATTGATATCAGTTGTAATGTCCTCTGTTCATCTCTAATTTTGTTAATTAATGCCATCTTTTTGTTTTTATTAGTTTAAGGATTGTTGATCTTTCTTAATGTGTTTTAAAATGTGTGTGAGAGTGTGCATGTGTGTATGTGAGTATGCATGTACATGTACCACAGTGCTTGTGTGGAGGTCAGAGAACAACTTTTGAGAGTCAGTTCTGTTCTTCTACCATGTGAGTCCTGGGATAGAACTCAAGGCCACCAAGTTGGTGGCTAGAATCTTTCTTTACTCAATCCTTATTTTTTCAAAGAACCAACTCTTTGTTTCACTGATTCTTTGTATTATACTTTTACTTTCCATTTAATTCATTTCTGCCCTGCTTGTTATTTCTTTTCATCTACTGCCTTTAAGTTTGGCTTGTTCATGTTGTCCTAAGATCTTGAGGTGTGCCGGTAAATTTTTTGTTTTTGAGATCTCTCTGATTTTTTTTTTTGTTTTGAGATAGGGTCCCCTTGTACCCCTAGCTGGCCTGGAACTTGCTATATAGACCAGGCTGGCCTTGATCTCACAGAGATTCATCTATCTCTCCATCATGAATACTGGGATTAAAGGCGTGTGCTACCATGTTCAAGAATTTATTTATTTATTTGGTCTTTAAAAAATTTTTTTATTTATTATTTTTATTTTATGTGTATATGCATATTGCCTGCATGTAGGTAAGTGCACCTGTGACATGCAGTGCCCATGGAGATCAGAAGAGGATTCCCCTGGAACTGGAGTTATGGACAGTTGTTAGCTGCCATGTGGGTGCTAGGATTCAAACCCTGGTCTTCTGCAAGAACAACCAGTGTTCTTAACCGCTGAGCCATCTCTCCAGCCCCTTATTTGGTCTTTTTGAGACAGGGTATCCCTGTAGCCCTAGCTGGCCTCGGACTCACTAGGTAGACCAAGGCTAGCCTTGAACTCACAGAGATCCACCTGCCCCTGCCTCCCAAGTGCTGGGACTAAAGGTGCACCACTAAATTATTTATTTGAGATCTCTCTGATTTTGTTTGTTTTGAGATAGGGTCTCCTGCCCAAATGATTTTATTTATTTTTATTTTATGTGTATGAGTGTTTTACCTACATGTACATGCATCATGTGTTTGCAGTCCCCACAGAATCCAGTAGAGGGCATCGGATACCCAGAAACTGAATTTACAGATGGTTGTGAGCTACCATGTGGGTGCTGGGGTTCTCTGCAAGAGCAGCAAGAATTCTTAGCTGCTGAGCCATCTCTCCAGCTCTGATTTTTTTTAAATGTAGTAACTCACAACTGTAAACTCTCCTCTTAGAACTGTTTTTGCTATATTCTGATAGTTTTGATAAGTTGTGTTTTCATTTCATTTGATTCTAGGATTTATAAAATTTCCTCCTTGCCTGATTTCTTCAGTGACCCAGTCATTCAAGAGTGTTCAATCTTCAAGTATTTGTTTTGTTTCTTTAGTTTCTCTTATTATTGATTTCTAGTTTTATTCATCTTATTATCCAATTAGATATAAGAATTTATTTTAATTCTTTTTTATTTGTTAAGACTTATTTTATGACCTAAAATGTGATCTGTTTTAGAGAAAGTTCTGTTATCCTTTGTTAATTTTCTTATGAAGGTTTTCTTTTCTTTTTTGCCATTATTTCACTATCAATAATGACAGAATCAATTAGTAGCAAAATTAGATATACTATATGTATGTTTCTCATGTTTCTGATAAGTTCAGCTTACTTATGTATCAGTCTTCTAAGACAGAGTTGAGTGCTTTTCTTTGTGTTCCCATAGCACCATATATCTACATATATGCATCTTGAAATACCAACTTTGCTTAGTTTTCAGCTTACCAATGTCTGGTTTAGAATTAGGTAATCAAAATTGGTAAGAGTTGATCTCTTTACCTTCTCCCACCTTTCTTTCATGTTCTAGGTGATAAGTAGTGAGTTAAAGTTTTGCCTTTAAAATCAATCATTTCCTTCTCTAATTACTTGCAATGGGAAATTTTATAATTAGATAACAAGAAATTGTGTGAATTACAAAGAGCTGTTTACAGTCATATGGATGGGTGATACTATTTTTTGAGACCACTGTTGAAATGGTGGGTTTAAAACATGAAGGAAGTGTTACAAAGAGCTGTTTACAGTCATATGGATGGGTGATACTATTTTTTGAGACCACTGTTGAAATGGTGGGTTTAAAACATGAAGGAAGTGTTTAATCGGGATGCTAGATAGATGACTCTGTGGATGAGGCTATTAGAAAATGAATAGTGGTTTAATCATCTTTCATTTATACACTCATTAGCAAATACTAGCACTTACTAAATGCCAGGCACAGTAGTCAATACCAGTTGAAATTTTCATTCCAATTTAGTAGAATAGGGCCTAAAGTTTGTGAATTTTGGTTTTAGATTACTAGTGGTCTATTTTGGAATTTAAACTTGCCTATTACCTAACATACAAAATACTTTGTTGGGTTTTACATAAGCCTTACTGTTATTCATAATTAGATTAATTATAATCAACTTGAAAAATAATAGTATTGATAAAAATTGATTTCTTTTTTCTTTTATAGCAAAAGCCAGTGAATTCATTTTCCTTGAGTTAAACAGTTCCATTTCACAAAGAGAAGAATTGAAATTGAAAGATATTATGATGGAAATAAGTACGACCAGTGGAGAATTAGAACTCTCTTATCCATTGTCTTGGGTTCAGGCATTTCCTTTGTTTCAGAATCTCTCTTCAAAAGAAAGCTCTTTTATTCATTATTACTGTGCTTCAACTTGTTCTTTCCCTGTTGCTGCTGATACAGAAATGAAGATGAAATCAGTATCTCAGGTTAGCATATGATTAACATAATTGCCAGAGGGTAGAGAGGCAAAATTTGTTTCACTTAGATTGGGCTGATTTCAAAATACTGTCGTTTTCAAAAGGACACAGGAATCAACATGAAAGAACTCCCAGTGTCAAAGCTGGAAAGTTTATTCAACAAAATCAATAATGATAGGGTGAGATTATGACTGCATAAGTATCTTTGAGTCTATATTGATATAGTAATGAGGTAAATAAATGAATAAATTAACAAGTGATGGGTAGATAAAATTCTTACTTAGAATAGAACCTAGTTAGTAAATGTAAAAATAATAAAGGGAATATAAAAATCACAACTAAAACACTATTATGATCATTACAGGCAAGGTCCTTTAGTGAATTCTCAATTCAGTGGGTGAAAGCTTAAGGAGAATTAGGATATGTGCACAATCTTAGCCCTTTACCTGAAACTTTTACAAACCAGAAAGTAGTAACTTTGTAGTAGAGAAACCTGGCAGAGATACCATGTTACTCTAGTGGACAAAGTTAACACCACCAGCATTAAGGCACATTGACACGGCATTTCCCCTAATACCATAGAGAAGGGCAAATAAGTTCTGTAATATTCTTCTTAATAGTGTATGATCCAAATCTGATGACAAGTAAAAGGAGACAAACCTATTTATGAAGTAAATGACCAGTACTCTTTGACATACCAAGGTCATGAATGACAAAGAAAAGACTGAAGAATTGTAGCTTCATTTTAGTGGGAAAAGCAATGAAAGACCAAAGTGCTCAGCTAATTTTATATCATTGTTAATTTTTAAATTATGACAAATGTGTTATGCTTATATATGATAAGATTGGGAGAATATAGGCAAGGTTTTATTTTTTCTCAACATTCTGTAAGTATAAAGTTACCTGAAAACAATAGTAATTAAAAATTCTGTTTAGGGGGCCTTTAAAATGGCTTACCAGGTAAAGTGCTTACTGTGCAAGTCCCTGGGACTTACATAAAGTTGAAAGAAGAGAATTGACTCTACAAAGTTGTCTTCTGACTTCCATACACATGCTGTGGCACACTCATGCTCACACATACACATACACATATGCAAGTCCCATAGATAGCCACAGTAGTGTCAGATGAGACAGAAAACTTTATTACATTGTATATAAAAATGAATATCTTACTTTTCTATTTAGTGATAGAATGTCAATTATGTTATGAATTCAGCCTCTTTTAATTAAAAGATTTACTTTTTCTGTTATTTTCTACCTGCTTTGATTATTTGAAGTATAAAGTTTTAAATTAATTTTGGAACTGATCTGAAGTAGGACTTCAGGTTCAACATTACTATATTGTATGTGGAATCTTTTGATCAAAAGTAATTGTTTTCATTTGGTTGTATATGTATAGGAACTTTTAAAGTATGGTTGTAACTCACTGATAGAGATTTCCTTTTGTCACTTTCTTAGTTATAAATCTAAGTTTTATCTTTGAGTTTTTCAGAAATATTATTTATTTTTATTTGTTTATGAGTCTTGCCCTTGTTCTTTTCTTCTAGCCCTCAAATTCAGATACAATCAAGCCTACTTATACTTTCCTACAGAAACAAAGCAGTGGTTGCTACTCACTCTCTATCACTTCAAATCCAGATGAAGAATGGCGAGAAGTCAGGCACACGGGACCTGTTCAAAAGTATGTACTGAGTGATAGTCTTGTGCATATAGTAGTAGCCTTCATGAGTGCTGCTGCCTTTAAATAGTTTACTTATTGAAATGTTTTGAGTTTTACTTTAATACTAATGGATAATAATGGAAATAATATTGTTTATAAGGAACTTAAAAATTATGAAAAGAATAGGTATCATTTTATTAATTTTATGTCTGTATGACAAAAATTACTGCCAAAATGTCATTTGGTAAAATTAAAGTGCGTATTGAAAATACTGGAGTGGCAGTGTATGGTTTTGAAAACTGTATCTTCTATATCTGAATATATGATGGGAATATGAATTTGTTTACCAAAATATTCCTCAGTTTAGGTATGTTGGTATTTGAGTTCTCTGGAAGTTGCTTCTTTTTTATTTATTTATTTAAATATTTTATTTTTATTTTATGTATATGCGTGTATTGCCTGCATGTAGGTAAGTGCACCCTTGTCATGCAATGCCCATGGAGGATAGAATAGGCTGTCAGATCCCCTGGGACTGGAGTTAATGGGCCGTTGTTAGCTGCCATGTAGGTGCTGGGATTCGAATCCAGGTCTTCTGCAAAAACAACCAGTGTTGTTCTTAACCTCTGAGCCATCTCTCCAGCCCCAGTTGTTTCTTTTTAAAAAAATATTTTATCTATTATTTTTACATGCAATGCCCATGGAGGATAGAATAGGCTGTCAGATCCCCTGGGACTGGAGTTAATGGGCCGTTGTTAGCTGCCATGTAGGTGCTGGGATTCGAATCCAGGTCTTCTGCAAAAACAACCAGTGTTGTTCTTAACCTCTGAGCCATCTCTCCAGCCCCAGTTGTTTCTTTTTAAAAAAATATTTTATCTATTATTTTTATTTTATGTGCATAAGTATATTGTGTGCATGTATGTAAGTGCACCCATGGCATGCAGTGCCTGTGGAGTCAGAAGAGGGCATAGGATCCCCTAGAACTGGAATTACAAATGGTTGTTAGCTGCCATATGGGTGCTAGGAATTGAGTTCTCTGCAAGAACAGCTAGTGCTTTTAACCACTGAGCCATTGCTCCAGCCCTGGAAGTTGCTTCTTTGTTGATATTTTATCTTTTATATGTTGTTGATGAGGCACAATGTTTTGTACATTTGAGATTCCGTCTATATCTTCATGTAATTATTTTTTTCCTTTTAAGCAATTGAAAGCACAGAATAAGGCAAGTACTGATTACATAGAAACTATCAAATTAGCATTTAAAAATTTTTAGTTTTCTTATTTAAGTGCTTTGGTACCATCATTAAATCAACAGTGGACGATAATTTCACATTATTGGTGCAAAAAATATATATTATACCTTTATTAAACTGCTATATTTGCCCATCAAATATTGCCCCAATTAATCTAATATTGTAGCCTGGAATTCACTTCTGGGTTTCTTTTTAACCTTTAAGGGAGTACCTATAAGCTATCATTTGTCTTCTGCCACTTCTGGTTATTATCTATTTGCTTCCTTTATGTTCCGTTAAGTTTACACTGTACTTATGGGAAATACGTTCCCTAAGCTTCCTTGTTACTTCTTGTCTACCACCTAGTCCAGAAGGATAGTCCAGTTTAAAAAAAAATTTTTTTTGGTCTTTTTGAGACAGGGTCTCCCTATAGCCCCAGCTGGCCTGGAACTCACTATGTAGACCAGGCTGGACTTGAACTCACAGAGATCCACCTGCCTCTGCCTCCCAAGTGCTGTGACTAAAGGCTTGCACCATCCCGCCCGGCTTAAAAAAATTTTTTTTAAGTTGAGTTTTTTGTGTATTTCATACAGAACATCTCAAATAATCTTAATCATCTTTATACCGCCATCCCCACTAACACCCTTCCATACCCCCCCGCCAGCCCATATACTCCATCATCACTGTTAAAGCCCACTAGGTTGTCAGTGTCCCCAACTGTTCCCCAGTGCAAGTGTGTCCACTAAGTCTAGTCAGCCTATCTAGAGTCCCTTGTTTTAGGAAGATCAGCTCTTCTTTTATCTCCTACCCAAGGCTCAGGGACCATCGTGAAAGAGGGGGGAAAAAGATTGTATGAGTCAGGGAGGAGGTGCGTGACCATATGGAAACAAGAGTCCTAGAAGCTCCTGGGAACCTGCTCATATGATTCGATGGCAATGGTGTCAGCATACACAAGTCCCATGCAAACTCAGGCAGACAATAACCCAGCATAGAATTGGGAAAATGAACAGCAGACCTCAATCTTTTCTGAAGGAATGTTGGCAGTGGATAGTCCAGTTTTTGAGTGTTGGCTTTTCTGAATGGAAAATAATTGGTTTTAGATTCAAATTTACAGTTGGAAATTGGAGCATTAGAAAAATCTATGCTGTATTAAAATCGTTGTTGAAAGTTAAAAGTTGTGTAAAAGAGAGACTTCCTTAATGGTATTATAACCAATTGTAAGATAAGATTTTTTTGACTAGAAATATATTGAGACTAATATTAAGATTCTAGTCTCCCGGGACTATCCCACATGGGAGGATAATATTCACTGAATTTGCCATTAGTAGATTTGTGAAAATGTAGAAAATATAATTGGTTTTGTCTTACCAAATATTTTTACCCTACAGATGTTAGTTATAAAATACTACTGCCTAGTTGTTTCGTATCAGAAATTTCTTAGTTAGCTAGAATTTCAATATCATTATATTTTAATTTTATATTTACTTTTTAAAGGTTGATTGTATATCCTCCACCGCCTACTAAGGGGGGCTTAGGAGTAACTAATGAAGATCTGGAATGTTTAGAAGAAGGAGAATTTCTTAATGATGTAATCATTGATTTTTACCTTAAGTAAGTACACTAACGGTGATCTTATTTTTTTATTTTTATTTTTTGGTTGTATTTGGAATTGAACCTAGGGTCTTGTGCATATTAGGCAAATACTCTCATATTGAGTATAGCCCAGCCTTATCTCTAGTTAAACATGCCTTTAGTCCTAGCACTCAGGAGGCAGAGGCAGGTAGATCTCTTGGTATATAGCAAGTTCCAGGCCAGCTGGGCCTACAGGGAGACCCTGTCTCAAAAAACAAAACAAAACAACAAAAAAATAATCTGCCAAGATTTCAGACTTGGAAAACATTTTGGTTATCAAAATTTTACTGAAGTTGATTAATGGGGTTTCATTCTCTTACCTTCCATAGATATTGCACATTTCAGAAGATCTTTTTGATTTTGTGTGTGTGTGTGTGTGTGTGTGTGTGTGTAGTATGGGTACTTATTTTAACATTGTATTATTGTGATGAAGTATTGTAATGAAGGAAGTATTTACATTAATTACAAAGAACTCTGGGAACTGAAAAGAAGCAACCTTATTTAGTTATTTACTGTATCTTATGGATCTTTAAGCATCATAAAGTTAACTGTCATTTTAAAAAATCCATATGAAATCCATTAAAAAAAATTCAACCTCTTATATAGAAAAAGATGATGGATATGAAAACTCTTAAAACTTTCATGCAAAGTCAGGTATGGTGGTGCAGGTCTATAATCCTAGCACTCAGGTGACTGAGACAGGAGGATCAAGAGGATTGAGTTCAAGCCCAGTCCGAATTATATATTGAGCCTCAGTTTTAATAAATACAAACAAACGAACAAAAAATAATCCCCAAACAAGAACAACAAAAATCTCCAAAACATTTTCATATAAAGGAAATTTTTTTCTAGCCTTCATTTTGTATTTTATCTCTGGACTTAAATTTCCAATACTCAATTGAAAGATCTCCTAATTATTTAACAGATCTCTCTCAAGCCAAATTTGTTTTAATTTTATCTAGACTCTGCCATTTTTACTTATAATGATATTTTTATTCTAGTCACAAAGGCTAAAAATCTCAAATTACCACTTATATTTATAACATACTTATAGACATCATAGATTTGTAAGTCCCTAGAAATGTAGAAGAATTCCATGTCTCCTTTTTGAGCACATGGAAATTCAGTTCTAATAATGTTCTACGTTTTTTTTCTTGGTCTGTGTAAATTTTGGGTTGGCTTCAGTTGATTGATATTTCTTCTTGAGTCATGTTTTATAGCTTTACATATTTGATAATTGTCTATTGAAGGCTGAGTGTTTTTGAATTTCTATAATTATGGTTTAGTTTTGTTCTGGGACATAGTTAAATTATCTGGAAGTAGTTTTGTAGTTTCAAGTGTCTTGTTTTATTTAAGAGTTGCTAAATGGGACTAACAAATTCATTCCTCTTGGTAAGGAAAGAATTTTCTGAGTACTGTGGCCAATCTCTCATGAATTATGAGGTTGCACAATTTGACCAATAGGTACAGATATCATTCTTGGTCTGGGTAAATGCTAGGTACCATTTCTTCTTTTCATTTTGGGCAATTTTCCTCACAATATATGGTGATCAGTGCTCTACTAAATATGTGGGGAGGACTCTCCATAGCTGTCTGGAGTTCTCTCCACACTTTTTCCTTTCTAGTATTCTGATCTGAAGATTCCAGTTAACTTTCTAAAAGTGGTAACAAGGTCGGGACTTGGGAGATGGCTGAAGAAGGATTAAGAACACTGACTGTTCTTGCAGAAGACCCGGGTTCGAATCCCAGCACCCACATGGCAGCTAACAACTGTCAGTGGGCATTGCATGACATGGGTGTGCTTACCTACACGCAGGCAATACATGCATACACATAAAATAAAAATAATAAAATATTTTTAAAAAAGTGATTACAAGGTCATTTCTAAACTTGAATAAACTACTATGAATAGCATTTTTTTTTCCTTTTTTTGTATGTTTTTGAGACAGGGTCTCCCTGTAGCCCCAGCTGGCCTGGAAGTCACTATTAGACCAGGCCTTGAATCCACCTGCTGGGATTAAAGGCATGTACCATCACACCTGGCAGCAAAATTTCTTGATTATGAAAGGCTTAATCACTAAGTGATTGAGTTTTAAGGTTATGTTGAAGAATCATTTTAGTATGGAAGTAGAGCAAAGTAATTTAAGATTAGTAATATTGCTGTTACTAAATGTTTTGTAAATTTATGTATACCATAGACTTACATTTGTTCCCATGATTATTTGAATAGCACTTCTTTCTATTTTTAGTTCTTTGGATCAAGAGTTCCAAGGGGCAAATACTACTTTCCCAGCCCATTTTGTGTTTCTGGTGTAAATGTGGTGCTTGATACATGTTAGAAATTTGATATAATATTGCTAATTAAATAAGTGGCCAATTTCTACTTTAAATGATGTTTTTGAAAAATAAGATTACTGAAAGAGAAAGTACAAGTCCAAATCATAGAAAGTGAAAGATTGTTTTGAATTCAATTGGATAAAACAATAATTTCCAGTCATGTAAGGTATTTGGAGGAAACTAGGTAAAATCTAAAAACAATTTATTTTTGTGGGCTTGCTACTTTACAGGTACCTTCTGTTGGAGAAGGCATCAGATGAACTTGTTGAACGAAGTCATATTTTTAGTAGCTTTTTCTATAAATGCTTGACAAGAAAGGAAAATAATTTAACAGAAGATAATCCAGATCTCTCGTAAGTTAGTTTTTTAATGTTCTTAAATTTTGTTTTGTCTTTTGAAACAGGGTATTATTATGTAGCTCTGGCTGGCCTGGGACTTGCTATTGTAGACCAGGCTGGCCTTCAACTCACTCTGCCTCCTGAGTGCTGGGGATTAAAGATGTGCGGCTTCAGCCTCATATCCTTGAGGATCACAGGCGTGTACCTCTACCCTTTTTTTTTTTTTTTTTGTTTGTTTGTTTTTTCCTTTTTAAATTCATTACAGGTGTGTATGTGAGTGAATGTGCCACAGCATGCATGTAAATGTCAGAGTACAATTTGAGGGAGCCTGTTCTCTCCTTCTACCGTGTAGATCTGGGGAATTGAACTAAAGTCACCAGGCTTGGTAGCAGATGCCTTAACTCACTGTGCCATCTCTCTAGCCCTTAAGTTTTAAAAGAAAAAATACTGTTTTTGTGCTGTTAGTGAAGTGGCTTTATTGTAATATATCCTACAGTGAGCATATTAACACTTGTACAAGTCATTGGTTTGTGGGCTGTGAAAGCCATTTCTTTTTTCACCTTTCTCCCTGTAACAGGTGGCTGGCTCTTGCAGCCTACGTTTTCCAGTTGCATTGTCAGTGGGAGGTAGTACAAGTTGGAAAGCAAGGAACAAAGAAGCCAGGCTTTCTCTTCCCTACCCCTTTTGCCTTGGACCATCTCTTTATCAGTGGTTGTATTTCCTCTGTGCTTTGTCTCTCCCTGGGCAGACCTGCTAGACCTCTAAACTTCCATTTGGAGGGACTGTTGCTTCCTCCACCTAGGGGTATAGCAGTTTCCATCCTTAATTGCAACACCTCCCCTTCTTTGTACTTTTCCTTGCAGCCAATTCCTTGTATTATATTGTGTCGATATAGAACCATTTTTTATTTTTCTAGTTAGTTCTTTGATGACATTCTACTATTTCATTAAACTGGTATAACATAATATGAAATGCCATTCTTATTTGCACTTGATAAATTTCTGTATTCAGTGTTTTTCAAGTATTTTTTGATTAAGAATTAAACTGTGGAGCAGTGGATAGGACTAGGTAAAATTGAGGTAAATGTACCACTTTGTAATTTACAGAGTACATTTTGTGCTTCCATTTTCTCCTTAAATTATAGGGCTTTTAAATACATCAGACCACACTGGGCATCGTGGTGCCCATAGGAGGCAGAGGCAGGTGGATCTCTTCTAGTCGGCTAGGACTAGGGACACCCTGTCAAAAAAAGAAAAAAGATTAGCGGAGTGGCTTAGCTGATAAAAGTGCTTTTTGCCAAACTTTGTAACCTATGGTTTGATCACTGAGACCTACATGGTGGAAGGAGAAAACTGACCCTTTCAGATTGGCCTCTGACTTCCACAAGAGTATCATAGCATGTACACCATATGCACATGTACAACATGCACACACACACACACACACACACACACAAAATAAAACTTTGTATTGGCTTGTTTGTGGCTTGTTTCGGGCTTGGCTAGATGGCTCATTGGTTAAGAGCAGTGGCTGCTTTTGTAGAAGACCCAGGTTTGGTTACCAAGACCCACATGATGGCTAACATCTCTCTGTAACTCCAGTTCCATGGGAGCCTATGCCCTCTTCTGACCTCCACCAGCATTGCATGACATGGGTACACTTACATACATTCAGGCAATATATTCAATCACATGAAATAAAAACAATAAATAAAATATTAAAAAATGGCTTGTTTCATCCCATTGAAGGAATAATAAGATGGTTAAATGAATAAACTTCTTAAATTTGGTACATAATTTGAGGAAAGGGGTAGGAATATGGAGAGAGTGCTTATAGTTATTGAATGCTTGCTTTGACATAAAACAGTAGTTATTTAACTGTAATACATTGTAAGATAATATCATTTTTATTAATTGAGGCTGAAAGAAATTAGGTTAGTTATACAAAGTTGAATATAGCTTTCAGGTTTCAAAGTTCAATTATTTGTAGTGTTGTAATGTATAATTTATGTCTAAATTGGTGCATTTGTAAGAATAACAAGAGGTTTTTTTAATAGCATGCACTGAGCAACTAGTATATACTAAGCCTGTCTTAGACAAAATGATCATGGTCAGTTTTGAGTGTCTTTATTGGTTTGGGATTTGTAGCTATGGACAAAGCCTTCCAGAATCACTTAAAGAGAAAAATTTGAAAATATTTCTGATAGAGTTAGAAGACATACAGAAAAGAAAAAAAATGAATAGATAATTTTGTTATTTATAATTTCTGATGCTCTGCTGTTCTGTGTATACAGAAATTAATGATTGGGATCATGCAAGTGATTCCACATTTTAAGATTATCCAACTTATAGATGAGAAATTTGCCTTCAAAGTGAGGAGGTGAAAGTAGGTAGATTCTTCTGTATTACTAGGTTTTTAAAAACAGCTTATATGTGCCTGAGCATGCATAAAAATAATAAAAATAAAGTTACATGGTATACTTTAGTGTAGGAAGGATAAAATAACTCTCTCTGTGTGTCTCTCCTCTCACACACATATACTCTTAATTGTGCTAAGCCTGGTACATACACATGAGTGTGTGTGTCTTAAAACAATAATTAGTATTCACCAGGAGTGGTGGTGCATGCCTGTAATCCCAGCACCAGGGAGGCAGAGGCAGGCAGATTTCTGTGAGTTCAAGGCCAGCCTGGTCTACAAAGTGAGTTCCAGGTCACCTGGGCCTACAGAGAGACCCTGTCTCAAAAAGACCAAAAAACAAAACAAAATAAAACAACAACAACAAAAACCAATAATTAGTATTCACAAAAAGAATACCTACAAACCAGTTTTTAAAAGACATACTCTATTGGGGTTGGAGAGATGGCTTAGTGGTTAAGAGAACTGGCTGCTCTTGCAGAGGACATGGGTTTGATTCTTAGCATCCACATGGAGGCTACTATAATTCCAGTTCCAGGGAATCCAACGCCCTCTTCTGACCTCTGCAGGCATTGTACAACATGGGTGCACTTATACACATGCAGGGAAAACACTCATACACATAAAATAAAAATAAATAAATTAATTAAAAAAGACATAATTTAGAAACAATGCAGTAAGAGATGCATACCCAGTATAAATTCATGACAAAAGGCCCAAGCTACTAGTGTTAGCAAACTTCAGAATGTCATACACACTCTATTCTCATGCAAGATTTGGCCTAGTTCCATCTTTTTAGATTGATTTCATAACATTTTCTCATCTTGCCATCTCATCCTCATCTCATCTCATCTCATCTCATCTCATCTCATCTCATCTCATCATCTCATCTCAATCAGTCTACTTCCTTTCAGTTTTCAGATATGTTCAGCCCTTTCCTGTTTTTTGTCTGAAATTTCTTTTGGCACTGCTATTTCACAGCGAGACCTTTATAATAATGTTATTTATTTGCTTATTCTTTTTTCTGTTTCTCATCCCAAGCTTTCTGTGAGGCCAGAAACTTTCTCTTTTTTCTACTCTATCTACAGTGCTTTACCCAGTGTTTGAAACCATACAAACTCAAAGCAGAAGATGTTAATAATACCCATTGCTAAGTATAGGAAACTATTAGATATATAACTGAGAATTGTCTATACATTTTTTTTATGAACATAGAAAAAGAGATCATGTGTGGCCTTCAGTTTTTTTTCTGTGTGTGTATGTGTGTGTACACATGAATATGTGGAGGTTAGAGGACATCTTTCAGGAATCAATTCTCTCCTTACACCTTGGTTTCTGGGGCTTGAACTTAGGTCATCAGACTTGCAGATCAAGTGCTTTTACCCCCTGAGCCTTTTCGCCAGCCCCTATCACTCATAGTCTTTCTTTTTTCTTTTTCTTTTGGTCTTTTTTGAGACAGGGTTTCCCTGTAGCCCCAGCTGGCCTGGAATTCACTATGTAGATCAGGCCAGCCTTGAACTCACAGAGATCTGCCTGCCTCTGCCTCCTGAGTGCTGGTATTAAAGGCATGTGCCCACGACATCAACCTTCCTTTCATTCATAGTCTTTCTTATCATCCTTGCCTCATTCTGTGTTAAATGTATTCACAAATAAGTTTAGCATAATTATGAAGCCTACTAAATACCAGAATAACAAAACAAACTGTCCATCTTTAACATTCCCAAATAGAAAACAAACTCTTTATATACTAGTTGAAGGTAATTATTTCTGATTTGATAATTAATTGAGTTATTCTAAAGTGAGAAAATTTGCTGAACATGTGACTCCTGATTATTTTATTTAGAATACTTAATTGAGATTCATATGATGTCTAATCTCTGTCACATCTTTTTCAGATCATTCTGGAAAATTTCTTTCCCCTAATGTTTACCTCCTATGGTTAGATACTCTTCAGATGAGCAGAGTGGGACAAAGATACCTGTTTCCTATTTTACTTGATATTTTTTGTGTAGGGATTTAATGGTTTTTTTTTTCTTTAAATAAAGCCTTTGTTCTGAGGCACTGAGCCAGAAGTCAGATGCCTTCTCTTTTTTTGTGATTATTAAAGTGTTCAGTTTTTCCTAAATTGTTTTTTGACATCCAAAATTGGTTCACTATAATTTCCTGTAGGTTATAAAAACAAAGCAAAAAAAAAAACAAAACAAAAACAAAAACCAAAAAAACCCTGTGGACTGGAAAAGCAAATGGTCCTGAAAGTGAAAGTTCTGTTTTTATTTTACTGAATGCAATAATAGATAGCATACTTTGAGAACTAACTACATGCCAGGATCTATGCCAGCCACTTTCCATATATCATCATTTTTTTCTTCAACAGTGGAATCAAATAGATTCCATTATTAAATTATTATAGGAAATCTCAGATTTAGCAAGATTATGCAGTTGCCTCAAGCTATGCAGCCACGAGGACTGAAGCTAGACTTTGAATCCAGGCTTGCTTGAATTGAAATTTTGATGTTACTTACAGACTTCTTTTCTGCAAAATGTATAGTAAATACACTGCTAAAGTCATGAATATATTTCAAGATGTAATTTCTAAGAACTGGGTAAAGGTAGAGACAGGGACTATGAAATGACTCCTAGCACAAATAAAAACCCTGTGTGTGTGTGTGTGTGTGTGTGTGTGTGTGTGTGTGTGTGTGTGTTTTCTAGGTACTTTAGTATAATTCCTTTGCATCCTTTCTGGCATCACATTTCAGTTGTATTTTGTTTGTTTTCTTTTGCCTTTTTTAGATTATAAATTCTTTTAGGACAGTGCAGATTATTTTCACTATTTAATTTTGGGAATCTGGTATCTTCTGGAGAACTGAAAAGAAAATGGACGAGCAGTGGGTGCCTGAACCTTGTTCTGCCATTTCCTTATGTTTGAAATGAAGGGAGATGAGTTTCATGTTAAATTAAAGACAAAAAGCCTCATTTCTTCTCTTCCATTAAGTTTTAACATATATCAATCTCATCACAGAACAGTTGGATAATTCTGTTAAGGTTTAATTATACTTTAGACATTGTCCCCAAGTGAAGCAAAACAGAACAAGTAATTTAGATGTGTTTATGTTCAGTTGCTCAGCCACTTTGGAATCCACAAAGCATTTAATAAATTAATAAATTTCCCTTTTCTGTTTATTTCAAAGTTGTTTATATAATCAAATTGAAGAAAGATCAAATTATTTCTAGTATGTTAACTTACATATTTTAACATAGTATGTTAAAATCTTACATATCCAGTATATAAAAGTGGCTCTTGAATTCCATACCCTAAGTTTAAAATTTTTTGTAAACCAAACACTGTGTCTTTCATATTCCTAGACTAGCCCAGAGGAGACATAAAAGAGTAAGAACTTGGACTCGTCACATAAACATTTTTAATAAAGATTACATCTTTGTACCTGTGAATGAATCGTGAGTATTTTTGATTATTCAAAAACCAGTTAGAGAAAAGAAAAAATACTTGTGTTTAGACTAGTAATCAGTAAGAAGTAGAGGCCACAGATTTTATTTTTAATTTTTTCCTATGAAAATTTCTACAACAATCTTCTTTTTTATTTTTGCTTGCTTATGATTATGTTGTAAACCAGTAGAAAAATAAAATGACAAATAGCTCCAATGTTGTAAAACCAAAGCATTTAATTTTTTTAAGGAAAGACTTTGTAAATAAAAAATGGAAAGAGATCAGGCCACTGGAGGCTTGCTCATGTGAGCCTGTGCCAGCGGTAGCATTGAGCATGGGACCCATGTCAGCTCAATTAAACAAGGGTCCAAATGGGAGGTGATAAATAGGTGGTGGGCCAGCACTAGACTGAGAACTATTTGAGACTGATTTCTGCTGGGTGAGGAAAGAGTATGATTTATATAAGACCACTGGATGGGCTGACTAGATTCCAGTGATTGCATTTACCCTGAAGGATATTTGGGTACAAACACTTGAATGAAGAGGACTCAGCATGTATCGCAGAGTGCATAGGGTTTGGTGGGGGTATAGGGGGAGGCATGTTTGGTGGAGGGGGTCTGAAATTTAAAAAGCTCAATAAAAAAAGAAAAGAGAATAAACTCTTTAAATATTAATACAAAAGGGATACTATGAGTCTATTATTAATGTAGACTGAAAATATCAAATGTATACAGGTAAATAAAGTTAGGATTACTCAGAGTTTTTGCCCTGTGGTTTTATTTATGGCCTTTGCAATTGTGGCTGTTTAGTTTAGAATATGTGCCCCATCTTATATAAGGTGGTATACTGGATGCCTTCAAAATTAATATGTTTATCATATCCTCTGTCATAGATTTAGCTGTAGAATATTCTTCTACATTGTTTAGATTTGGCATGTTATTAAGAATATAGTTCTTTTTCAACAGGTCTCACTGGTATCTTGCAGTCATTTGTTTTCCATGGTTAGAAGAAGCTGTGTATGAAGATTTTCCACAAACCATATCCCAACAGTTCCATGATCAGCAAGCTCAACAGAACAACAAAACAATAGGTGACACTGTTAATACAGTGTTTTTAATAATAATCACAATAATAGGCAAATTAAGGGAAACAATATGAAGTTAATAGTCTATTATCAAATTTATTTGAAGGAATACAAAAAATTTGACATTTTTGAATACTCAGTATTGCATATACCAACTGTAATTCTGAAGTCATACTGTTGATACCGTTTTATAATAGCACTTTTAAAGAATAGCTTTATTAATATGGAATTCATGGCATAGATTTTCAGGCACAGCCTAAAATCTTTAATGTACAATGTATACTTGTATACTAGTAATTCAGAGACTATGTAGGATCTCATTTCTTCCATGATTTTTCTTGTAACACTGTATACTCTGGTTTTTACTCAGATCCTAACACTGTATTTTAATTACAGTGGTTTATAGTCATAAACTAAAGTAGCAAGGAAAACTGGTAGCAGCCTTTCCCATGAATACTGTCCAGAACCTGAGGGGGTGGGGGATGGGGTGAAGAAAAACTGGAGCATCTGATTATTTTTCATTTTCTCTTACCCTTTTGAGCTTCAGAAGTATACTTATGCAAAACCTGCTGGTCAGATTTAGAAGAACCATTACTAGACAAGTTAGCTACCCTCCACTTAAAAATAAGACATTTTAATTAAGGAGCTATATTTGAAGATTGTCTCTTTGTAGGAAATTGGCCCAGCTGATTTGTATTTCAGGTTTGGGCTCTAGGGTTTCCGCATTATTTTGTAAGGCCAACTATTATCAGTTTTATCCATTGACTGAGTTTTCTCATAATACGGACGATAATTTTTTTTCTTTAATTAGTGGATACAAATTCAAGTTTAGCTTAATCTAAATTGTCTGTATGAACATACAATAAAGACTCATAGTAACTTATTTCTTATTAGATAATGATCTACATAGCACTTCAACACTGTCCTTGAATACAGAGGATTCCCAAGTAAGTGTGTTCTGTTCAGATGTGAAGAAAGAACATTCACAATAATGCTAACTATAAAATAGGGCCTAAGTGAATTGAGATGGGTATTAGTGGCACATAATTAAATTATTCTGCTTTTTAATTCTTTCAACAATTTTTGAAAAGAGAACAATAAGTTATTCTTGGTCAGTTTAGTTGCTTCAACTTCCTTTCTTAGAGATTCATTGTGTACATTAGAAAAGTACTAATGAGATAGGTCCTCATTAAAGAAATCTGATCTATTTCTTAAATTTATGAACAAAACCAGTGTCAACAAAACTATAATTGTTAGCCCTTTTCCTCGTATTATAGATTAATGCTTTGATTGCTTCTCAACCTTTGGGCTAAGATCAAGTGCAGATTAGTCCTTTACTTCTTGTGTTTCAAAGGGAAGAAATGTATGTCATAGGCCTTGATTGAGTTACAAAATGTTTATAGAGATAAGTTATCTTGTTTATCTTTGTTTAAGATGATAAATGAATAAAAGTAAATTTCTAGGCTGTTTTCTAGATCAGGTTAAAGCAGAACTACTTGAGGCCAATGTGAAAGTATATAAACTACTGTTTTGTTAGTATTAAGAAAATAAATCAATGAATTTTTAAAAAATGGAGTTAGCTTGATTTATTTTCAAGTAAACGCTTAAGAATTCCTACTTGAAAGTTTAATTTCAAAGTATTTGAAACATTTTAAGAAATAAATAATGTATTTAAACTAGCTTAAATTGCAAAGAAATTCATGTTATTTCAGAGTACCGAGATGAATGTGTCAGTACCAAAGAAAATGTGTAAAAGGTAAGTATATGCTATAATAATAGTATTGGTTTTTACAATTGCAGTTATTTATTGTGTATATGTATATGTACACATGTGTGTGCATGGCATGTGTGTGGAGGTTAGAGGACAACTTGCAGGAATGGGTTCTCTCCTTCTACCATGTAAATTGCCAGGGATGAATTCAGGTTGTCAGATTTGGCAGCAAGCATCTTTACATACTGAGCCGTTATTAATTAACTAATTAATTAATTAATTTAGTATGTGTGTTTGTGTGTGTTTAGTTTTTTGTTTGGAGTTTTTTGGTATGTGTTGGAGTGTGCATCTTTTTATATGTTTTTACATCTTGATTTCTTCCCTTGTTTTTCATAGGCCGTGTATTCTCATACTAGACTCCTTGAAAGCTGCTTCTATACAAAACACAGTTCAGAATTTACGAGAGTAAGTAATGGCATTCTTTTCATGCAGTCTGTTATCTAAAATCTCAGTGCTTTTGAACATACCTTACTGAAAGCACTCCTGGGGTTTTGGGGTAGAGTCGTATCACAGGCATGCAATCCCAAACTCAGAGGCAGAGTAGCAGCCTGATAGGTAAGGGGATTATGAATTAAAGGCCAGTTTGGTCTACCTTGTGAGTTTGAGCCCAATCTGGACTATAATAGTGAGACTCTGGCTTAAAAAAAAAAAGACTGAAAACATTATATTAGGAATTATATATATATATATATTTAAAATATTTTATTATTTTTAATTTTATGTGTATGAGTGCATTGCCTGCATGTATGTGAGTGCCCTTGTGTTGGGCAATGCCCACGGAAGAGGGCATTGAATCCTCTGGAGTGTGATGAATAATTGTTAGCTACCATGTGGGTGCTGGGAATGAAACCTGGGTCCTCTGGAAGAGCAGCCAGTGCTCTAACTGCTGAGCCATCTCTCCAGGCCTAGGAATAATATTTTTAACATGTATTTAAATGAAGCCTGAAAAATCTAATTAATAATTAATATCCTCTATTATGTATTAATAGTCAAGCATTTAGATTTTTTAAAAAAATTTTAATTGAGTTTTGGTAATTTCATACAACAGCTCTTAATCAAATTTAGAACCCCCCCCCACCAGACTTCATGTATTCCACCATACATGTTAAGTCCAATCCAGTCAAGCGTTTGTGCCCAGATGTCCCTTAGCGTAAATTTGTCCACCAGAGTCTAGTCAGCCCGTCTGGAGATCGTATGTGAGGCATACTCTGCCTCTCCCAGTAGCTGTCAGTCTCTAACAGCTCCCAGTCTAAGGCCGGCCTACCAGCCATTTCTCTCCTCCTCTCTGGGCTCTGGTTTAATTGAGTTGACATGGGTCCTGTGCTCAGTGCCACCATTGCCACAAGGTCACATGTGCAAACTTCCAGTGGCCTGAAAGCCTCTGCTTTCCTGTGTTCATGAACCAGCCCTGACTCTTACAGTCTTTCTGTCCCCACTTCTGCAATGGTCCCTGAGCCAAGGGTGAGTGAGGTTCAATATAGGGGTCTTATCCAGGGACATACACTTTGCTGTCTCCTTGACAAGTGTGGGAAGGAGTGTGACTATAGCTTGCTGGCAAGGCATTTAGAGTTTTACAAGTATTACATCAAAGATAAATTTAAAATTTGTATTTATAATTGAACAAAACCATATTTTATACAGGAGCATTGCAAATATTGGTGATTATCAAAAATACCACTTTAAAAAAAAGAATTGTTAAATTGCTATCATTGTGTGTGTGTGTGTATATATATATATGTATGCATGAGAGTTTTTACAGATTTTAAAATATTTGTGTACATATGTGAATGTATGTATGTATATATGTATGGACACTCATGTCCTCTGGCCTATGAGTGTGAGGTCAGAGGACAACTTGTAGAGTTGGTATTCTCCTTCTACCATGTCGGTCCTGGCTATTAGGTGTGGCAGCATGGGCCTTTGCCAGAAAGCTCCCTTACTAGCCAGCCTGAGACAGAAATTTTGTAATTTACTATAGGAACTGAAAAAGCCAACAATGAAGCTTCAAAAGCCATCTGTTAGTTTAGTTCCTAATATAAATAACTTTATATATTTGACTTGTGAAAGTTAAGTTGTTGAACAACTGTAGCTTCTAATTGAAAATGACATTGTTTTTTTCAAAGTAGCACTGGTGAAGGCTGACAGAATATAGTATACATCATTAAAGTTCTGTCTTTGGAAATTTAATTTGAGGGAAAACATCCTGAGGGAAATTTTTTTCTTTTTTGTGAAAGTGTTGTGTAATGATAGAGATTTCTTAAGGTGCTGTTTTTATTATTTCAGGTATTTAGAGGTAGAGTGGGAAGTGAAGCGAAAAACTCATCGTGAATTCAGCAAAACAAACATGGTAGACCTATGCCCTAAAGTCCCTAAACAGGACAATAGCAGTGATTGTGGAGTGTATTTATTGCAATATGTGGAAAGCTTCTTCAAGGTATGTGAAGATACACATTTTTATTCACAGTTATCAGCATATAGTTACAAATTCCAGGCCAAGCAAACAGGGAGGAAAATGTTTAGTCAAGGGATTAAAAAAACAAAACAAAACAAAAAAAACCACACAAACAAAAGTAAAGAAAATATAAATGTAAATGAAAAGGGACCACTGGTCTACATAGTGAGTTCCAGGACAGCTGGGGCTTCCAGGGAGACCCTGCTTCAAAAAAGACAAAAAAAAAAAAGTTTAAAATTATTTATTATGTTAGATAAAATAAAGCCGTACATGGTCAAAAATGGATGAAGACATAAAATTAAAAAGACAATCTAAAAACAAAAACAAAAATCAAATGAATGGACATTCTGGAGTTGAAAGTATGTAATAATTTGTTTATTAAGAACTTATTTGAAGCCAGATGTGGTGATACATATGTGTAATCACATGCCAGTTGTGAGGCTGAGATAGGGGAATGAGGAAACAGAAACTTTCACTTAAAAAGATAAAATTGGGGCTGGAGAGGTGGCTCAGCAGTTGAGTACTGACTCCTCTTGCAGGAACTTGGGTTTAGGTCTCAGCACCCACATGGTGGCTAAGAGCTGTCTATAGCTCCAGTGCCAGGGGATTCAATGCCCTTTTCTGGCCCCTTGGGCATTGCGCTTGGGTGCACTTACATACATGCAAAGTATTAATCATCATTTGGTAGGCTACAGGGGTATCCAGCTGCCCATATGTTGGGTTGCATTCCCAGATATCCTGGGACTCATGAGACCCTGGACTGCAGGTTGATTGGGCACACCTGGTAGCACACTAGCCAGAGCAGAAATTAGAATGAGTGAACTTAAAGAGTAGAAAGGATCCAAGGGTAGCTCACAGAGAAAATGAATGTGAAGAAGAGAACAAAGCCTAAGAGACAAGTGTAATGGGAGAAAGGTCTCATTTTCATGTAATTGGAGTCCCAGAAGAGAACCAGTAGGGCAGATAAAACATTTAAAAATGATTTCCTGGAATGCAAAAGTCCTATTTATTTAAGAAGCTCAGAACATCATAGCTGCGGAAATAGAATTACAAATTTGGCTTTTGTTCTAATTCACAGAGACTTTATATGAACTTACTAGTATTAAAGACAAAATCTTAAATGGTAGAGAATCACTGTTTGTTGTTTTAGCATCAACTGATTTAGCTCAGGAGTTTTCAGCATCACTTATGAAGATGTATTTTTGACCAGCAGTCTGTTTAAGAGAATGCTTTTAAGGTGCTTTCAAAGCTTATAGCGTATAGCTTTCTAAGCTTTGTGGCTTATGGACTTAAGACTTTTTTGAGTCTTTAATATTGGGGAATGGTATTGTATAGTAAAATATGTTGCATATTATAGAAACCATTATATATTTGTCATGTTGTATTTAGCCTTCCCTCCCCCTTTATTCAACATTGGACTTCATCATAGGGTGACATTTCTTCTCCTCTAATACTCTTTCCAAGTAGATTTCAACTTGGGGTTTAGAATAATATGGGCCTTGCTAGTGACATATTCTGACTTTTGTTTTTTAAACATAATTCTACTTTAATGTACTTTCAGTCAATAGAATAAACAGTAAATATAGAATGAACCACCATGTAAAATTCCTGGGTGAACAAAACTAAAAAACTAAACTCGTGTTTTTCAGATTTGTGTAATAATGTAACATTGCAGAGGTTAAAAAATAGGCTTAAGCAATTCATAAACAATGTCTGTGTGTGACCAGTCATAGTATTTGGTAATAGTCTCTGACTGGTACAAAATGAGCTTCTTTGATGAGGGGTGACTGGGATATTTTTTTGTAAATATAAGGATACATATTTTGCACATAGTAAGGAATCACATTAGTGATGTGATGGTCTTGGGGTTTTCTCTAAGATCTATGACCATCCCAGCCATGAATATTTGGTTATGTTTACAGTACTACATATGAGTTTCCTCCCATTGAGTGGGCTTTTAGTCCAATTAGGTAGCTGTTGATTGCCCCCAAGATAAAAGTGCCACTACAGCACCAATGTCCTATGCTGTGCTGGCCTTTGATGTGGTTATTTGGTCTTGAAGCTGGTGTTGGACCATCGATTGATGTTTTCCCTTAGCACCTTCATAGTGCTCTCCGAAGCTATGAGAGCTAGCCTTCCGGGGAAGTGGTTTCAGGTCAGCTGCAGCTCTATTTTTCCAAATTCTGTATCCAAAGTATGTTCTGTCTTCAGCAGTAGGGTCTTACCTTCAAGTTCTGGGAGGCTATCAAGGGCTGTGGCAGTAGCTTGAATAATTTTGGGAGTCTCTTGGACCACCCTGACCAACAACTCAAAGGAAGGTTTCTCCTGTCTGGCACTGTTTCTTGTTGTATAGCCTTTAGCTATACACATGGACTCATGTAGAGATAATGTTTGTCTAATTTGTCATTAGGTTGTTGAACTGATATGATTCCCTCCATTTTTTAAAAATTACCTAGGCATTATTTATCTCTCCTCTCTCTCTCTCACTGTCTAACCCTTCCGCCATGGTCTCCCCATTTAAAGTACCCCCATTTCCCCCATTTCTCCCTTGATAATACCCTTCTCCTATGGTCCCACCTCTCCTGAGCTCCTTCTTTCTTTTTATCCCCAAGGTTCTTTGTATAACCCTCCCTCCACCCTCTCATTTAAATACCCCCAGTTTTACTCATTTCTCCTTTAGTAACACCTGTCTCCTACTGTTCTTTTCTCTCAGGTTCTTTCTTTCCCTTTACCTTCCTGGCTCCTTTTCATTATTCTGGTTCCTGCAGTTATGTCTGGATACCTACTCACTTATAAGGATTTGGTGCTAGGATCCACATATGAGGGAGAACATACATCTTTTGTTTTTCTGAGTCTGTGTTACTTTACTTAGTTTAACAGTTTCTAGTTCCATCCATTTACCTGCAAATTTCATGATTTCATCTTTCTTTACCACTGAGTAGAACTCCTTTGTGTAAATGAACCACATTTTCATTATTTACTTGTCAGCTGAGGGGCACTTAGGTTATAAATTGCCCAGGCCTAAGTGACACATCTACAGTGCAACCACTACATCTAAGGCTCATGGAACACAGAACAGGGGTAAAGACGAGAACACTAATGAATCTCTCAGTTCTCATTAATGAAGCTCCCTCATGCGGCAGAGGGCCAGGAACACAAAAGGTCACAAATGGCCAAAGTGCAGAGATCAAGATTCTGATGAATGCTGATCCTTGGACAGGTCTCCTTTATTAAACTTCACATACCCAAGGCTCAGGGAGAACTCCTTTGTGTATATGTACCGCATTTTCATTATTTACTTGTGGGACTCTAGATAGGCTGACTAGACCTCATTTACTGGACTTGCACTGAGGAATATCTGGGACACTGACTTGACACAGTGGGCTTTAACAGGGATGACAGAGTATATGGGCTTCTGTGGGGGTGCTATGGGAGGGTGCCAGTGGGGACAGGGGCGTATAAAGATGATTAAGAATGTTTGAAATGTTCTGTATGAAATACACAAAAATTCAACAAAAACGAATTAAAAAACAAATAATTCTCACTTAAAAAAATAGGCTTGGGGAAGTCTGCTTCCAACTGGTGGGTGTTTGTAACTTAACACTACTGAAAACAATACAATATTCTAGTAAAAATACATCACCATGTAGGCATTGGCTTCTAGAGATACAGTGAGTTCATCCTGTGATTATAGAGTCAGTCCATCCTTTTAGCTTTTCTTCTCTAAGATATAAGTCCTTATGTTTGACTTCTAATATTTTATCAAATTTATAAACATAGTATATGGGTAATCTTCAGCAGTAAAAAACTCAAACAGAAGAAGTATCTTTGCAGTTGCAACTTATAATTTTCCTATTAAGTTTTAACATAATGAAAAAATTTTGCTATTCTTAAATTTGTTTTCTACCCTAAAAGATGACTCAATCCTAGCACTCAGGGGGCAGAGTCAGGGGCAGGGGCAGGGGTAGGAGATCTCTGTGAGATTGCAGCTGATCTACATAGCAAGTTCTAGCCCAGCTGGAAAAAAATATGATGACTCTTTAGCAGGATTTCCTAGTTTTTAAAATTTGAGATTCTTGGGGCTGAAGAGATGGCTCAGCAGTTAAGAACACTACTGGCTGTACTTTTTTTTTTTTTTTAACATCTTTTAAAAACGATTTATTTCAGCAACATATAACAACAGAACAGAACACTTTGTAGGTCTCTTCACACAACAAAATAGGCAATAATAACATATGTAGTTTGCTGGAATAAATACCCAGTTATACTAATTACAGTCACTCACATGGTTCCAGCAGTTATGAACAGAACTGTACCCATTAAGAAATAGACCGAACAGCGTTTTTTTTTCTTTAGTAATAACTTTAATTCTATTGTCCCATCATATTGTGACTGAAAATACATTTGATTGAGTTTAACATTTCTTTGATGGTTTCACACACATACATATACATGCACTGTGACTGTGTCTCCCTCCTTGCCCTCTCTTACCCCCCATGCCTACTGACGCCCTTCCTCCTCCTCTTCCTCCTCCTCCTCCTCCTCTTCCTCTTCCTCCTCCTCCTCCTCCTCCTCCTCTCTCCTTCTCCTCCTCCTGTTCCTCTTCTTCTTTAAAGGCAAGAGTAATTAGCATTACAAGTTCTAGACAGGGAACTAGAAAAAAGTCAGAACAGGGCAAATTTCAAAGGTTCATATGAGAGTCCATTGGAATTTTTTGACAAGGGCTTCTAAAAGCATCCCTCTATTGGGTTCCTCATCATTTTTCTTTTGTCTGCCAAGGCTGGACTTGAGAGTGATGGATTCAGGATTTGCTTTCAGGTATTTTGATAGCTGTTGGAGTGGTTAGAATCAGTGTCAGTTCCCTCTCAAAGTCTTGGAGATAACTGAGGTGTATGTATGACCTGAGGGTATGCACACTTGAAAGCCTTTACTCAGCATGGGTCATGCTTTCTCTTCCTTGCCTTTCCGAGATTGTATACTTTAGCCCTCCCCAAATCCAGGAGACCATGTGTGATTAGGGCCAAATTACATACAATTGGCTGGGAAGAGTGGCTGGACTCTGGTGAGTGTCCAAGGACCCTGTTTGGCCATCCTTTAATGAATGAGCACAACAGTCAACAAGCTCAATTGTGGTGATGTTTAGCGATCAGGTACAGCTGAAGTCATGATGATGGTTGTTATTTCATGCAGAAGAGACTGCGGTACAGCATCATCTTATTAAAAGGACATGGAATTTAAAAGGATTTGGTGCTAGGATCCACATATGAGGGAGAACATACGTTGTTTGTTTTTCTGAGTCTTAGTATAACAGTTTCTAGATCTACTCATTTACCTGCAAATTTATTTGATCTTTCTATACTGCTAACTAGAACTCCACTGTGTAAATATACCACATTTTTGTTAATCGCTGGTCAGCTGAGGGGCACTTAGGTTGCTTCCATCTCTAGCACTTGTGAAGAGCAGCAGCAAACATAGTTACATGTGTCTGTACAATAGGATGAGTCCTTTGGGTATATGTCAGGGAGGGTATAACCAAGTCATATGGTAGGTTCATTTTCAGTTTTTTGTTTTTGTTTTTTTTTTTTGGTTTTTTTGAAGCAGGGTTTTCCTTTAACCCCACC
>NW_008351624.1:1063886-1071540 GCF_000622305.1 Nannospalax galili | reverse complement strand
ATCCAATTTTGCCAGCACCATTTGTTGAAGATGCTGTCTTTCCTCCATTATATGTTCTTGGCATTTTTGTCAAATACTAGGTGGCTGAAATTGTGTGCACTCGGGTTTGGGTCTTTGATGATGTTTGATTGATCTATGTGTCTATTTTTATGCCAGTACCATGCTGTTTTTATGACTATAGCTCTGTAGTATACTTTGATATTTGGTATAGTGTCGTCGTCATCCCCCCCCCCCCAGCCTTGCTCTTTGTGCTCAGTTGCTTTGGTTATCTGGGGTCTTTTGTGCTTCCATACAAATTTAAGGATGGTTTTATTCTAATTCATTGAATATGTCATGGGGATTTTAATTGGGATTGCATTGAATCTATATATTGCTTTTGATAGGATGGACATTTTCACAATATTAATTCTTCCAAGGCCAGGAGTGTGGGAGGTCCTTCCATCTCCTGGTGTCTTCCTCAGTCTCTTTAATGATTAAAAATCTTCATTGTAGAGATCTTTGGTGCCTTTGGTCAGATTTATTCCAAGAATTTTTTTTGCAGCAGTTGTGAATGGGAGCATCTCCCTGTATTCTTTCTCCAGTTGCTTGTTATTGCTATATAGAAAGGCTACTGATTTTTGTAGATTGATTTTATAACCTGCCACAATACTGAAAGTGTTGATCAGTTCTAGGAGTTTTCTGGTGGAATTTTTGGGATCTTAGGTATAGTATCATATTATCTTCAAAAAGTGATAGTTTGACCTCTTCTTTTCCAATTAGAACTCCTTTAATTTCCTTCTCCTGTCTTATTGCTCTAGCAAGAGTTTTAAGCACTATGTTGAAAAGGAGTGGAGATAATGGCCATCCTCCTCTGGTTCCTGATTTTGATGGGAATGCTTCCAGTTTTTCTCCATTTAGAATGAAGTTAGTTGTGGGTTTGTTATATATAGCTTTAATTATGTTGAGGTATGTTCACTCCAGTCCACTTCCCTCTAGGACTTTGAACATAAATGCATGCTGAATTTTGTCAAAAGCTTTTCTGCATCTATTGAGATGATGATGTGGTTTTTGTCTTTGAGTCCATTGATATGATTAATGATGTTTATTGACTTGGGTATATTGAACCGGCCCTGCATCTCTGGTATAAAGCCTACTTGATCATGGCGAATGATCTTTTTGATGTACATCTGTATGAGGCTATTTGTGCACATATCTGTGCATACATGAGATGGGGAAAGGTTAACACTGGGTATCTTCCTCATCTGCTGAGATGGATAGCTTTAGTTTCAACTTGACACTCCTGGGTTGAGGAAGGTGGTGCCCATGCCTTTAGATATCCCTCCATTTCTATTTTTTTGAATAAATTAAGTAGTATTGGATGCAGATCTTCTTTAAATGTCTCATAGAATTCTGCTGTAAATCCATCTGGTCCTGAGCTTTTGTTAGTCGGGAGCTTTTGTATTACTGTTTCGATTTCCTTATGTGTTATGGGTCTGTTTAAACTGTTGATCTCCTTTTGGTTTAACTTTGGTGGTTCCCATGATATTAGATATCCATCCATTTCTTTTAGATTTTCAGATTTAGCAGTGTATAGGTTTTTTTTAGTATTCCCTTATAATGGTCTGGATCTTTTGGGTGTCTGTTGTGATGTTGCCCCTTTCATGTCTGATTTTGTTGATTTGGATTTACTCTTTCTTTTTTTAAATTTTTTTTAAAAAATTATTTATTTAGCAACCACACAATTAGAAGAAGCATTGCATTACAACAGCATTCACATATTCAATAACAATTTCCAGAGCTAAGATGCTTCTCTTTCAAAATTGGCTGTACATTTTTGGGTTTACAGATGAATTATTACGCTTATATAATCTTTTACTCATTATAAACTCTGTAAGACACAAAATTAAATGAGGTTCCAACGTTCAAAAAAGATCTCCACTTCGTTGTCAAAACACACAGTTTCATACAGAAAAATTCATTCCAGGGCTCTTGACATTGAGAAGTTTTCACATGCATTTCCAATCTCTATATACATGACTATCACTGGTCACAGTCACCCACCTTCTGAGCTCCTCGGCATCTGAGCATTCATACAGAAAAATTCATTTTTAATACAATTGACACTTAAGATGCACATGCATTTCTAATATCTATGTATCTGATTATTACTAGTCACAGTTGGTTACTTTCTGAGCTCCTTGGCACCTGAGCATGGATATAAAGTCATCCGGTAGATTTCAGTGGTAATGTTTGTCACATCTACTAATTAATAAGGAGCAAATTTTTATGCTTGAAGAATTATTTTTTTTAATTAATTTTTTTTTAAATTTAATAACCACATGGTTAGAAGAAGCGTTTCATTACAGCTTTAACATATTCAGTAACACATTCCAGAGCAAGGATACATCTCTTTCAAATGTGGCTGTAAATTTTTAGGTTCACAGTTGAATTAATACAGTTATACAATATTGAACTCAGTATAAACCCTGTAAGACATAAAATTGAATGAGTTTTTACCCTTTAAAGAAGATCTCCATTTCATTTTAAAATACGCTATTTCCTACATTTTTAATGCTACTCACACTTAGATGTTTGCACATGTATCTTTAATCTCTATGTATTTGATGATTGCTAGTCACAGTCGGTTACACTCGGATCCTTAGTACCTGAGTATGGCTATAAATTCATCAGGTAGATTTTACTGGTAATGTTTATCACTTTTACTATTTAACCTGAAGTAAATTTTTATGCTTCCTCCTCAAATATGTCTTTTATAAAAATAATTTGTTGATTTTTTTGTGTGTTTATCATACAGAACATCACACACAATCTTATTAGTCTGTATACCCACTTCCCAAATGGCACCCTCCCATAGCCTCCCCTCTCCCACATACTGGAGCCCATATACTCTGTCGTCCCTATTACTGTCTACTGTGTTGTTGGCACACCCAGCCATTCCCCAGTGCTTGTCTGTCTGCTGAATCTAGTCAGCCTATATAGAGATCCTTGTTTTAAAAGATCAGCTGTTCCTCATCTAGCAGCAACAGTTATCATTATTTCTTTAGATAAGATTGTGGTCTGCTGTTCATTTTCCCAGTTCTATGCTGGGTTACTGTCTGGGAGTCTTTTGGGCTCCTCGGGCCAATAACTCAAAGGAAGGTATCTCCTGTCTGGCATTGTTTCTTGTTATGTAGCCTTTAGCTATACATATGAACCCTCTTAAAAAATTATATTGACCCCATTAATCTTTGGTTATACTTTCCTTTTGGGTTAAGACCCTACAATTGGCCCAGATAAACCAATTTATTTTTACTCTTAGGTCGTTTGAGGATCTGTTCCTCATGGGTAAGATGGGCTTGGGAGGAGCCCCTGGCTCCTTTCTTTTACCAGTTCCATCTTTGTGAACATAAGTCAAAGGTCCTACTTGACCATAGCTGGCTTCGCATGGAAGCATGGAGGAAATGTTTCTTCTGTATTGACCCTCCTCTTTGTAGACTGGACACTGGTTCAGGTCCATCTGGTGGGGTCTCCATGGCCTCCTTGATCAAGAAGACAGGTGACCCACCACAGTTACAGGACATTTAGAAAGATGCTTATAGTCCCCTGGAACTTAGTTGATCTAGGAGGGAAAGGAACAAAAATTGTCCTTTATGTCCCTCTGTCCAAATTAGTATAGGCCTCAAAGTATGGCTGGTAAACATCCAAGAAGGTTAGTTCCACCAGTCTGGTACTTTTAATTACCATGTGCCATGTAGATAGAGCTTGGACAAAGACCAAACACTCTCAGATAAACCTTGCCTAGATATATATTACATTCTTTGGCCTGGTTGTATGTATAATTTGTCAGGAGATTGTTGGCCTAATATGGTTCCCTCTAGTTTTCTAAAACTAGCTAGGCATTATGTATTTCTCGTATTGTCTAACCCTTGCATCATGGTTTCCCCATTTAAGGTGCCCCTGTTTTTTCCATTTCTCCCTTAATAATATCCTTCTCCTATGATCCCACCTCTCTTGAGTTTCTTCTTTCCCTTTATCCCCTAGGTCCTTGTATAATCTTCTCTCACCCCTCCCTTAAACTAACCCCATTTTTATCCATATCTCCCTTGTTAACACCTGTTTTCTACTGTTCTTCTCTTTCAGATTCTTTCTTTTCTTTTACCTCCCTGGTTTCTTTTCATTATCCTGGTTCCTGTAGTATGTCTGTAAATATACTCTCTTATAAGGATTTGGTGCTAGGATCCACATATGAGGGAGAACATATGTCATTTTTTTTTTCTGAGTCTGTTACTTCACTTCGTATAACAGTTTCTAGTTCCATCCATTTACATCCAAATTTCATGATTTCATCTTTTTTGACTGCTGAGTAAAACTCCATCTTATAAATGAACCACATTTGCATTATCTACTCATCAGTTGAGGGACACTTAGGTTGCTTTCATTTCTGAGCTATTGTGAAAAGAGCAACAATAAACATGGATGTACAAGTATCTCTGCAATAGGATGCATTCTTTGGGTATATGCCAAGAGGGGTATAACTGGGTCAAGTGGTAGGTTCATTTGTAGTTTTTTAATAGTTCTCCATACTGCTTTCCATTGGGGTTGAACAAATTTGCAGTCCCTCTAGCAGAGGATGAGCGTCCCCCTTTCCCCACATCCTCTCCTACATTTGGTTTCATTTGTTCTCCTGATCTTAGCCAGTCTGACTGGGGTAAGATGAAATCTTAAAGTGGTTTTAATTTCCATTTCCTTAATTACTAGTGATGTTGAACACCTTTTAAGATGCTTCTTGGCCATCTTTATTTCTTCTTTAGAGAACTCTCTGTTCACCTCCTTAGCCCATCTTTTAATTGGGTTACTTCCTTTCTTGATTCTTTGTTTTTTGAGTTCATTATATACTCTGGATGTTAAACCTCTGTCAGATGTGTCACTGGTGAAGATTTTCTCCCATTCTGTGGGTTTTCTCGTCACTTCCTTGGTTGCTTCTTTTGATGTACAGAAGCTTTTTAGTTTAATGAGCTCCCATTTGTTAATTCTTGACCTTGTTTCCTGAGCAATTGATGTCCGGTTTAGACAATCCTTTCCTACACCTATATCTTGTAGGTTATTGCCAATGTTTTCTTCTAACAGTTTCAGAGTTTCAGGCTTTATGTTGAGGTCTTTGATCCATTTGGAATTGACTTTTGTGCAAGGTGAAAGATAGGGGTTTAGTTTCATTCTTCTTCAGGTGGAGATCCAGTTTTGCCAGGACCATTTGCTGAACATGTTGTCTTTCCTACAGTGCATGTTCTTGGCCCCTTTGTGAAATATCAGGTGGGTGAAATTGAATGTACTCATATTTGGGTCTTCAATTTTGTTCCATTGATCTATGTGTTTATTTTTGTGCCAGTACCATGCTGTTTTTATGACTATAGCTCTGTAATACAGTTTAATATCTGGTAGAGTAATCCCCCCAGTATTGCTCTTAGTGCTCAGGGTTGCTTTGGCTATCTAAGGTCCTTTGTACTTCCATATGAATCTTAGGATGTTTTTTTCCAATTCTGTGAAAAATGTCATGGGGATTTTGATTGGCATTGCATTGAATCTATAAACGACTTTCTGTAGGATGGTCATTTTCACAATATTAATTCTCCCAATCCTTGAGCATGGGAAGTCCTTCCATCTTCTGATGTCTTCCTCAATCTCTTTCTTTAAGGTTTTAAAATATTAATTGTAGAGGTCTTTAATATCTTTGGTCAGGTTTTTTTCCAAGATACTTTTTTTTGCAGCTATTGTGAACGGGAGTGTTTCCATGTACTCTTTCTTTGCTTGCTTGTTATTGGTATATAGAAAGGCTACAGACTTTTGTAGATTAATTTTGTAACCTGCCACTTTACTGAATGTGTTAATAATTTCTAGGAGTTCTCTGGTGGAATTTTTGGCATCTCTTAGATATAATGTATCATCTGCAAAAAGGGATAATTTGATCTCTTCTTTTCCAATTTTTACTCCTTAATTTATTTCTCTCATTTTACTGCAAGAGTTTCAAGCACTATGTTAAAGAGGGGTGGAGGTAGTGGACAGCCTTGTCTGGTTCCTTATTTCAATGGAAGTGCTTGCAGTTTTTCCCCATTTAGAATGATATTGGCTGTGGGTTTGTTATATATGGCTTTAATTATGTTGAGGTATGTTCCCTCCAGTCCAATTCTCTCTAGAACTTTAAACATAAAAGCATGTTGAATTTTTTCAAAGGCCTTCTCTGCATCTATTGAGATGACCATGTGGTTCTTGTCTTTGAGTCCATTTATATGATTTATGACATTTATTGACTTATGTATATTGAACAATCCCTGCATCTCTGGAATAAAGCCAACTTGGTCATGGTGGATGGTCTTGTTGATATGTGTCTGTATGTGGTTTGCAAGTATTTTGTTGGGAAATTTTGCATCTATGTTCATTAAGCATATGGCTGTACCGTTTTGTTTTTTTGTTTGTATCTTTACCTGGCTTTGGTGTTAGAGTGATGCTGGCTTCATAGAAGGAATTTGGAAGTTCTCCCTCCATTTCTATCCCTTTGAATAAATTAAGTAGTATTGGATGTAGATCCTGTTTAAATGTCCGGTAGAATTCTGCTGTAAATCCATCTGGTCCTGGGCTTATTTTGATTGGGAGGTTTTGTATTACTTTTCAGTTTCCTTATGTGTTATCGGTCCTGTTTAAGTTGTTAATCTCTTCTTGGTTTAGTTTTGGTGGTTCCCATGCTTTTAGGTACCCGTCCATTTCTTTTAGGTTTTCAAATTTAGTAGCTTATAGGTTCTTAAAGTATTCCCTTATAATGTTCTGGATCTCTTTGGTGTCTGTTGTGATGTTTCCCCTTTCATCTCTGATTTTGTTGATTTGGATGTGCTCTTTCTTTCTCTTGGTTAACTGGACTAGTGGTCTATCAATCTTGTTTATCTTCCTAAGAACCAGCTCTTGGATTCGTTGATTCTTTGTATTGTTTTCTTTGTTTCTATTTCATTAATTTCTGCTCTGATTTTTGTTATTTCTTCTTGTCTGTTTGGTTTTAGTTTCATTTGTTGTTGCTGTTCAAGTGTATTGAGTTGCAATGTTAAGTCATTTATTTGTCATCTTTTCGAGTTTTTAATGTAGGCACTTAGAGCTATAAACTTCACTCTAAGGACTGCTTTCAATGTGTCCCAGAGGTTTTGTCATGTTGTATTGTTCTTTTCATTTAGTTCCAGGAATACTTTTATTTCTTTCTTAATTTCTCCTTTGACCCATTCATCATTCCAGGAGTATGTTGTTTAATCTCCATGTGTCATGTGGTTACTGCGGTTTCTTCCAGTGTTGATTTTAATCTTTATTTCATTGTGGCCTGATAGAATGCATGGAATTATTTCAAACTTTTTGTATTTGTTGAGGTTTGTTTTGTGCCCCTATACATGGTTGATTTTGGAGAAAGTTCCATAGGTCACTGAATTGAAAGTGTATTCTTTGGTGTTTGGGTGGAATATTCGGCAGATGTCTGTTAAGTCCATTTGATATATGGTATTGCTTAATTCAGATGTCTCTCTGTTAATTCTCTGTCCTGTTGACCTATCTAATGGAGACAGTGGGGTATTGAAGTCTCCTACTACTACTGAGTTGGGGTTAATCTTTGTCTTAAAGTCCTGTAGTATTGTTTTTATGAATTTTG
>NW_008351624.1:1055370-1063763 GCF_000622305.1 Nannospalax galili | reverse complement strand
CCTGCTTTTTTCTTAGTGCCATTTGCTTGGTATATTTTGTTCCATCCTTTCACCTTAAGGTAGTACCTGTCCTTGAAAGTGAGGTGAGTTTCTTACAGACAACAGAAAGATTTTTTTTTATTAATCCATTCAACTAGTTTGTATCTGTTGACTGGGAAGTTCAGTCCATTGATATTTAAAGTTATTAATGAAAAATGTGTATTGAATCCTGTTGTTTTTATTTCTGTTCCCATTTTTGATATAGCTGTGCATTTCCACAGTTATACCTTCATTGAATTTCTTTCTGTCACCCCTTGTGCATAGTCATTCCGTTCTTCAACTCTTTGTATTGCTTCAAGAACTCTCTAAAAGTCTGGTTTTGTAGACATGAATTATTTCAGCTTATTTATGTCATGGAGGATTTTTCTTTCCCCTTCAGCTATGGTACATATTTGAGGGTAAAGTAATCTGGGTTGGCATCTGTGGTCATTTAGAACTGGGAATACTTTGGTCCAGGCTCTTCTGGCTCTCATAGTTTGCACTGAAAAGTCAGGTGTAATCCTGATGTGTTTTCGTTTATATGTGACTTGTTTTTCTTTTGTAGCTTTCAGTATTGTCTCTTTGTTCTGAATGTTTAGTGTTTTTACTATGATGTGCTGTGTTGTGTTGTATTATTCTTTTCATTGAACTCCAGGAATTCTTTTGTTTCTTAATTTCTCTTTGACCTACTCATTTTTTAGGAGTGTGTTGTTTAATTGCCATGAGTTGGTATAGTGACTTAGGCTTTGTCCAGTGTTGATTTTGAATTTCATTGCATTGTGGTCCGATAGAATGCATGGAATTACTTCATTTTTTTTGTATTTATTGAGGTTTGTTTGTGGGCCAGTATGTGATCAGTTTTTGAAAATTTTCCATGGGGTTTTAGTAGAAAGTGTTTACTTTGGTGCTTGGGTGGAATATTCGAAACATGTCTGTTAGGTCCATTTCATGTATTGTATCATTAAATTTAGACATCTCTCTGTTTGTTCTTTGTCCCATTGACCTGTCTAATGGAGACAGTGGAGTATTGAAATCCCCTACTATTACTGATTTGGGGTTAATGTGTGTCTTAAAGTCCTGGAGTGTTATTTTTATGAATTTGGGTGCACCAGAATTTGGTGTATATATGTTAAGGATTTTAATATCTTCTTGTTTAATTGTTCCTTTGATGAGAATGAAGTGATCCTCTTTATCTCTTCTGATTAGTTTTACTTTGAAGTCTATTTTGTCAGATATTAAAATTGTAACCCCTGCTTGTTTCTTATTTTGTTTCATAATCCATTCACTTAGCCTGTGTCTTTTGACTGGAGAGTTCAGTCCATTGATATTTAAGGTTATTATTGAAAGATGTGTATTGGTTGCTGTCATTTTGATTGTTGTTTGTGTTCTTTAATTTTGTGTTTCCTCAATTATACCTTTATTTTCTTGTGTTGCCCCTAGGGTGTAGTTGTTTCTCTCTCTGCTCTCTGTATTGCTTCAAGTATTCTTTGAAGGGCTGGTTCTGTGGACATGTATTCTTTCAGGCTATTTGTGTCATGGAAGATTTTTCTTTCCCCCTCAACTATAATAGACATTTTTGCTGGGCTGGTATCTGTTGTCATGTAGAACTGGAAATACCTTGGCCCAGGCCTTTCTGGGTTTCGTAGTTTGTATTGATAAGTCAGCTGTAATTCTGATGGACTTTCCTTTGTATGTAACTTGTTTTTCTTTTGCTGCTTTCAGTATTCTCTCTTTGTTCTGTACACAGTATTTTTACTATGATTCTTTACTATTATTCTTTTGTTGTGGTTTCGGCATGTGAATTTCTTTTGTTGTTTATGATTCTGATATAAAAATTAAGTTGAAGTATACTTCTGTTTGTATTATTGGGGTGCCTAAGTCCTTTCCTTATTGGTTATGTAAAGCTGGTTGGTACAGGTTTCAGGTTCTCTCAGGTTTTATTTTGGAGGGAACTGATGTGTTCAGATCAGCTATTCAGGAGCACCCACACAAGCCCAAGTCAGTTTCCAGTCAGGTGCATTCAGGCTTCCTTCAAAGGTTTCGATCCCTATTTGCTGGAACACAACATGGAGGCAGGATCTGGGCCGCTCTCAGGTGGTCCTCTGCGTTCTCAGCTTCTATGCTCAGTTCTAGGCCAGAACTCGGCACTCTCTGGCAGTCTGCTGAGATCACAGGTGCTACACCGAGGGAGGTCAGAACCCACCCTCTCAGGCACTACTGGCTGTTCTTGCAGAGGACCTGGGTTCAGTTCCCGGCACCCACATGGCAGCTAACACAACAGCCATCCTTATCTCCAATTCCAGGAGATCTGACACCCTCTTCTGACCTCCATAGGCATTGCATGATATAAGATGCACTTATATATCTGCAGGCAATACATTCCATAAAAAAATAAAAATAGTAGATAAAATATTTTAAAATCTAAGATTCTTTATCACCAATGCTTTCTTTTTAATAGTTAAAAAATATTAACATATGTTTAAGCTAATTTGACTTTTGAATTCTGTTGAATCATTCTTTACCAAGTACCAGTCACTTAAATATGCATTGTAATAGAATAGACAGTATTTAGTTTTGATGTTCAAAAATTAGCAATTTAATGAAAATACTCCAAAATTTATTGTGGTCCTGGTTACACAACTCTGAGTAACTGAAAACTGGTTGTATACTTTAGGCGAATTTTATGGTATGTCAGAAAGCTATTGTTTTTTAAATTACTATTTTTTTCATTTCCTGTAAAAATGAAATTTAAAAAATTGAAATTATGAAGCCAAACTGATTGCATTATTTCTTTTTTTTCATTAGGATCCCATTGTCAATTTTGAATTTCCAATTCATTTGGAAAAATGGTTTCCTCGTCATGTAATAAAGACCAAACGGGAAGATATTCGAGAGCTCATCTTGAAACTTCATTTACAGCAACAGAAGGGCAGCAGTAGCTAGTTAATCTCTACAAACATGACACATGCTCTCCAGGATTACTGGAAAGCCGCTTACCAGCATTTGTGTTAGTTCACAGAGAGGAAAATAACTTGCAGTAGTTTTATAAGTCATTGAGCACTATTAAAATATGATATCTCATTTGAATTGTTGGGCTCTCATGGAGTGGGAATGGGAGTGACCTAAATGCATTATAAGATAGAAATTTAAATTTCATAAATATTTGATATTTTTTGAGTAAATATGCTTGGATTATGCAATAGCATATGTAATGTGGGAATGTTTTTTAAGTAATAAAACTATGTGATCTAGACTTCCACATGACTGGGTGTTGATGGGAGTTAAGTTCTCCCTGGTGCCAACCCCAGTGCTTGTCAAATTTGTTGACAAGTCACATCATATTGTAATTCTATTCTTTGCAGCTTAAGCATGCAGTATGAATACTGTGTATTTTTTAAAAAGAGAACCTAGTATCAAGGCTTCAGAAAATGCCATTCATGGCATCCCTTCTGTACAGTGTAAAAAAAAATACATATACTGTTAGATAAAACTTCATCCTTTCAAAGTGCAGCTTATTCTCAATTGCTAAATGCAATTACTCTATTTTCATTTTTCCCTCCACTTCTTTCAGTGTCATATATGGGGATCTGAAAAATTTGTTCATTTGTTGAGGTAAAATTTAGAGTAAAACTTAGCTGTCCCAGATAAACTTTTGTAAATTCTGTAGCTAAACTTAGTATATTTGATGTACAGCTATATAAATATTCATTCCTACATTATCTCAGAATGTATGTATACAGTTTCTGTAAGTGAAAAGATAAAATTGATGTCCTCATAACTTTATCAAAAAGAATACCTTCAAACTTCTATTTATTATTTAGAACCAAATATACAATGTTATAGTTTATCCACTATTCATCTGGAAAACCAGATTTCTTTAATTTCTTTTTATATTTTAAAATTATAGTTTAAAAAGACGTATGATCCCCTATGGATCTTAAACCTTTGGCACTTAATATTTTATTAACTATTCAGGTAGCAATTCTACTGAATTTGTGTGATGGATTGGTGGTATTATAATTTAAACACCTTTAATGTTATTAGAAATATTTTGAGACTTGACCGTACTGTATTTTCTCAGATAATGAGTTTCGAATATTGTTTTAATCTTCTGATTTAAATATCTCTTGGATTTACAGTTACAACTGTATGTAAAGCATTGAAGCAAAGACAAAAAGTCTGAATCTTATATTTCAAAATTAACAGGTTTGAGGCTGACAGCTTTAGTGACCTCACTTTTGTTAATCTCATTTCCATCTTTGTATTTTTCAAGATTTGTCTTTTGGAGATTTCACATAAAGATGGTTACTCGTTGCATATTTCATTCCCAGTTTGAGTGTGTATTGGGGAGATACATTTTAAAGGTGACTGTTAATTGTTTTGTACATCTCATTTTGTAAAAGCAAGTATATAAAGACATCTTGTGATTTCTTAATTTTTTGGTTTGTGTGTTTTTCAAAGATACCACTATCTTAAATTTGTTTTCCTAAATTTGTGTGGAAATAATGCTTTGAGGAGGATATCAACATTTTATATTAAACATATTTGCAATTCATTAAATTGAAGTGTAATTTTTTTCTTAAATACAGACCACTGTTAGAAATATAATTTAATTGGCTGGGTGTGGTGGTGCATACCTTTAGTCCTGGTACTTGGAAGACAGAGGCAGTCTGATCTCTCTGAGATTGAGGCCAGCCTGGTCCACGTAGCAAAATATTTTTAGTTCAAGTTGAGCAACCTCATCAGATTAAAAAAAAAATTCGACAAACTCATAATCCAAAATGAGTCAGTGTCTGAAATGTTTTGAGCACCAACATGATGTCACAAGTAGAAAATTCCATCCTGACCTCATTTGATGGGTGACAGTCAAAACACATGTACACTAAAAATACTGTATAAAGTGACCTCAGGATATGCTTATAAAATATATATGAAACAAAAGAATTTTATACATAGAGCTGGGCTCTGTCCCCAAGGTATACACATGCATTTTCAGATATTATGAGATCCAGGAGATGGTGGGGTCAGACCTCCATCAGGGTAGCAGCTTGGAGCTCAGCACACCACCAGAGAGTGCTGGGTTCTGGCCTCCAACAACCAGAGGGCCCTGGATCCAGCCCCTGGATCCTGCCTACACATGGTCATGACCTGCCCCTAATTGCGCCATACCATCCCCCTACCTAGGATTTTGTGAGGCCCCTCCCAAGGCCCCAGGGCAGATCTGGCTTTGGTAGGCTAGCAGATAGCCTGAGAGGGTAGTTTCGGACCTCCATCGGGGTAGCACCTCAGAGCTCAGCAGACCAGCAGAGAGTGCCGGGCTTTGGCCTCCAACTACCAGAGGACCTGAGAACACAGGGGACTGCCTGACAGCCCCAAATCCTGCCTCCACGTGATGGTGAGCTTCCCCTATATGCCATACCATCCTCCTACCTGGGATTTTGTGAGGCCCCCCCCAAGGCCACAGGGCAGATCTGGCTTTTGTAGGTTAAGGGTGAGTTCAGACCTCCACGGTGAAGCCACTGGGATCTCAGCATACTGTCAGAGAGTGCTAAATTCTGGCCCCTCTCTGGCCTCTATGATGGGGCATGGGTATAATTTAGAGCAATAATTTGATTAGTTAGTAATATAGAATAATTAAGAAACTTTTGATTCCAGTGGCTGTGAATATAGTGTGCAAGTTGTAGGTGCGCTTCAGTAATATTCTGTACTTTATACGGGGTGAGACAAGGTGACCTAAAGCGAGGGTCACAAGCTAGCAGAGCCATGTCTTTGGTAATTGCCAGCTCTTCACTTAAGAGATCAATTTGTTGTAACACATTAATTACCCGGTGAAGATGCTGATTGATAAGGGACTGAGTGTCAAAGGTAGAGGAGGTTTTGGACATGGCCTCCTTGAGTGTCTCCACAGTAGTGGAGGATTGGTTGATAGCCACTGCAGCGGTGGGTACTGACTCTAATGCAAGGATGATGGCTGAGATGAGAGCAGCAGTGACCCCGAAATCCCATTTTAAGTGGGGGGCTTGTGACAAGGCTGTCCGCTCTATAAGGGTGACAACATGGAAGTGGGTTGCATTGGTGACTGGAACCCAAAGGGCCACGGGTTCACGCATAAAGAGAACTATGTGAGCTGGATGGTTCTGGCAGGCTGCCAGTACACAGGTGGTGTTGGTATCAGAGTAGTTGAGTTGTCCCCGAGGAAGGTAACATTGGCTAGCAATAAGGCAAATGGGGGCTGCACGAAAATGGGGGTAGGGGGCCAGGATGTCGTGTGATCAATGGATGTAAGGATTTTGTTTTTGGCACAAGTAGAGGGATTGGTGTTAGTGTAAGTGCTGTTGGAAAGCTGAAGGCCCTGCTGTGCCAGTAACGGCCTCATGTCCATGCAGGCATGCAGACCACAGAGGTCCCAGTTACCGAGTATTGATTCATGGTTGGTATGGAAGATCTTAATGCCACAGGGATAGGTGGGGGCCAGTTGTCTCCAAGATCCTAGGGGGTGATTAGAGAGGGAGCGGCTGAAGTGGCAAAAGGGAGGGATGGCATGGTTGGGCTTAGGGTGGCATCTCTGCCATGGTATAGGGAGCATGAGGAAAAAGGGTGCAAGGGAGCATATGCATGGGCAGTTGGGGAGCAATGGGTGTAGAATGGCAGGGCAAAATGGTGGCGGAGGGGTGGTGGGCCCTCTGCCTCCCCTGTTGTGATTGTCCCCAGTGCAGCAAGGATCAAGGTTGCATCGGTGTTGTTGAAGGTAGGGGAAAGGCCCTGGAGTTTAAGTATGTAACCCAAGGAGGCACTGCCAGTGTAATCTTGGGCAGTCAAGTTGAACAGCCCAATGCATGAGGATGCATTGTTTGTAGTGAATCACAGAGAGCTATTTAGGGGCCAGGAGCCATTCAGTGATTCCTAGGAAGTAACTGCGTCTGTGGTGAGGAGGCCAAGTGTAGAATTAGTTGAATAGAGGGTGGGGTAGGCTGGGGAATGAAGTGATAACGGAAAGAGTATAAGAGGGTCATTAGTGGGGAGTGGCTGAGGATTGGGAGAGTCCATAATATCTGTCTTGTTTCCCCTCTTGTAGGTGGGGCTGAGAGGTGCCCCAGGTGGAGTTTAAAGGAGCTGATTCCAGTTGAGGCTGTGACCTGCAGTCTTTAGCCCAATGGATCCCTTTTTTGAACTTGGGACAGCGAGTTTTGGGGTGGGCTTTACCTCTTGGGCAGTGGCTACAAAAGTGGCCAAGCCCCCACAGTTCCAGCAGCCTTCCTGTGTGCCAAAGCAGGTGGGTTTTCCTTGTGACAAAAGAGTCTCCAAGGAGGCAGTCAAAGCCTCAATAGGGCCCACCCTAGGGTCTAAGTCTCTAGTAGCAAGTACCCATTTGTGAATGTTATCATTGCGAACAGGCACAATAGCATTATGAGTAGGGATGTTTAGTCCCTCCCAAGTTACTTGTTTGATAAGCACCTCGTGGCTAATTTTCCATGTTGACAGGAATTATTGGAATTGCAGAGAGGTGTAATCTGGCCCATTATCAGTTTTTAGGGTCCATGGCACTCCCATTACCAACATTGCCGATTTGAACACCTTAATGGCATGTGAGGTCTTTTCACCGGTTTGAGTGATGGTGAAAAGAAAGGAGGAGTAGGTGTCAACAATGACATAGACATGCTTAAGATTACCAAAGGAGTTATAATGGGTGACATCCATTTGCCAGAGGGCATTGGGTAGGAGACCATGCGGGTTAACTCCATATCGATTGAGGGGGCCTAATGGAGCAAGGGGTGTACATGTAATGCAAGACATGCTCAGATGTCTGCATTTAGAGATGAGTAGGTCAGGTAGAAGGTGGTGCAGAATGCAAGGAGAAAGGTGAAATTGTTGGTGTAACGCTCTGGCTTGTTCTAGTAGAGGAATCTCTACAGACATAATAAGTTTATCTGCTTTGTCATTTTCCTTTGCCAAGATCCCAGGGAGCTTGGTGTGTGATCTTATGTGGGAGATGTGCCAGGGCCATTGTCTGTTATCTAAGATAATTTGGAGAGTTCTCATCGTTCTAGTTATGGGATCCTTATGGCCTTTTACTCGAGCAAAGGAAAGACATCTGAGGGCCTGAACCGCATACTGGCTCTAGGAGAATATATCAAGCGGCTCAGTCTGGCAGACTTGGAAGATTTTTAACAAGGCCAGGAGCTCCCCAAACTAGACAGAGCTGGGATTGGCTTGTATGTAACAGGTGTCATCCTTTCCCATGAGCTTAATGACAGTGCCATAACAGGACTTATTGGCATCTGAGGAGGCAAGCGTGGCTAAAGGTAGGGGGTTTTTGCAGGGGGAAGTGTGTGGCTGAGTGGTGATTTCCAAACAGGCCACGCTGGCCAATTGCT
>NW_008351624.1:1047263-1054339 GCF_000622305.1 Nannospalax galili | reverse complement strand
ATTAGAGAGCCAGGTGCTGGGAATCAGCTTGGGGGCCAAGATTGGAGTCGATCCCAGGTGGCCAGTGGCCATTAGGATTGGGGGTGTTGGGCAAGGTGTTGTCCTTTCCCTGATAGTCCCAAGTTATTGTGGAGCATGATATCATCATAAAAGGCAAAGTCATCTGTGGTAAGGACTGTGCCCATGTCCTCTAGGATGTCTCGACTCCACAAGTTACGGGGAATGTCCGCTACTATGGGGGTAACTGTGCCCTGGTTCCCATCCAAGTCCTTCCAATATACTGGATGTGTGGCCAGCTTGGTACCTTGTGTGTCACCAACTCCTTTTATTGGTGGGCCTGGCTGGTATTTCCAATGAGGGAATTTAAGGGATTCAGTTTCTGATATAATGGTGACATCAGCCCCTGTGTCTACTAGGCCCTTTATGGCAGTTCCATCTAGGAACAGGGTCATTAGTGGGGAGTGGTTGAGGATTGGGTGAGTCCATAATATCTGTCTCATTTCCCCTCTTGTGGGTGGGGCTGAGGGGCGCCTAGGGTGGAGTTTAAAGGATCCGAGTCTGGTTGAGGCTGTGACCTACAGTCTTTAGCCCAATGGAACCCTCTTTTGCACTTGGAGCAGCGAATCTTGGGGTGGACTGTACCTCTTGGGCACTGGCTACGAAAGTGGCCAAGCCCCCCACTCCATAATATCTGTCTCATTTCCCCTCTTGTGGGTGGGGCTGAGGGGCGCCTAGGGTGGAGTTTAAAGGATCCGAGTCTGGTTGAGGCTGTGACCTACAGTCTTTAGCCCAATGGAACCCTCTTTTGCACTTGGAGCAGCGAATCTTGGGGTGGACTGTACCTCTTGGGCACTGGCTACGAAAGTGGCCAAGCCCCCCACAGTTCCAACAGCCTTCCCACATGCCAAAGTGGGCGGGTTTTCCTTGAGACAAAAGAGTCTCCAAGGAGGCGATCAAAGCCTCAATAGGGCCCACACTAGGGTCCAAGTTTCTAGTAGTGAGTACCCATTTGTGAATGTTATCATTGTGGACAGGCACAATAGCATTATGAGTAGGAATGTCCCTCCCAAGTTAATTGTTTGATAAACACCTCTTGGGTGGGTCCAGACCTTCTCCACCCTCCGCTCTATTGCCTAGGTGACACGGGTAAGGAAGTCTGTGAAGGACTCCCCTGACTGTTGACTCAAATTATGGAAAAAGATTTGTGGGTCACGGGGCGAACAACATTTAAAGGCCTTAAAGGCCAAGTCATAAACTTGTTGAAAATAGGCATGGAGGCCAATAGTAGACTGGGAGATGGGGTCAGTATATTGTCAGCATCCCGTGAGCATGCCCAATGTAATGTTGAGGCCATATTGGAGATTTAGGCGTGCCTGGCTTTCAGCCTGATTGTCATAGGCTGTGCGCCAGTTTAAAAAGACTGAGGGTTCTAAGACTGCCTTTAGTAAGTTATACCAATCATAGTGGGCTTGTAACTGTAAGGACCACTGGCGAAGAACTTGTTCAAAATATGGGGAGTCAGGGCCCAATTGCTCAGCTGCGTTGTGGATAAGAACGAGGTCAGCAAGAGGGGTGGGCAGCCATGGATGCTGCTCAGCATTGGGGCCAACGTTAACCGCAAATGTGGACAAAGGCAGGTGAGGCTTTAAGGAGGGCAGTCTAGGAGGGAGGGGCACGTTAGCAGGGGAAGGGGTGGGATGGTTACTGGGGGGGGGGAGAGAGTAACTCCTTCCACGAGTAATGGGGTAGGGGAATTTTTGGGCATGGTAGCTCTAGGAGAGTATCCTGAGATATAGGCAAAGGAGCTCCTTCCTTATTGGAAGTGGGTGCAGAGGTGGTGTCCACCTCTGGGTCCGGGGGGTCTGGGGGTTCCGGGGTCAAGGTAATTGCCAGATCTACACTGGATTGCTCCCAGCAGTGTTTGTTGTGGGCTGAGATGACTTCCTCAGGAGAGGAGGATTTAAGGCTAGCAATGATGGCTAGGAGGATCGGTACGAACGATGTGGGGGGAGTGATCCCTGACCCGACCTCCCTTTTTCAGGCCAGGAAGAGGAACCGCATCCACGTGTCAAGGTCCCACATGTTTTCAGGGGAGACCCACGGAGCCAAATTAGTGGCTTCAATCCCAAAGTGTTTGATATCTTTTGGTTTCACTTTCAACTCTCTGGTTTTAAGGAGCACCTTGAGTGCTGCCATTTGTGCTTCCCTGCATTGTGGTGGTAAATTTCCCATTGTGGGATGGTCTTGCAAATGGGAATTTGCCACAAAAGTAGAAAACGAGAGTGACTACCAAGAGGGCACAAAGGAAGCAAAGAAACACTATGAGCCACTAGGATGTAAACCGCTCCAACATGTAGAGGTGTATCGGATCCAAATGTCTTGTGCTCAGTGAGGGACTTCTGGAGGCCATGACACCTACAGCTGTATGCTCTCATGATGTCTCTGGGACAAGCAACAGGGTGACCCAAAGTCTGGGCTCTGAGCTCGGGGTGGATCAGCCCCTATGTGAACTCACCTGGATGAGCCGAGAGGGGGGAGGTGCCGACATGGGCTTCGGGACCACATGGCAAAGTGTGCCTCCCTGATCTAACAAACTAGTCCAATAATAAAGATGACAGACAGGGTGGAGGGGACAGAGGAGGGGGCTACTCGCTTACCCTCAAGCAGCAGTCTGGGCTCTGAGCTCGGGGTGGATCAGCCCCTATGTGAACTCACCTGGATGAGCCGAGAGGGGGGAGGTGCCGACATGGGCTTCGGGACCACATGGCAAAGTGTGCCTCCCTGATCTAACAAACTAGTCCAATAATAAAGATGACAGACAGGGTGGAGGGGACAGAGGAGGGGGCTACTCGCTTACCCTCAAGCAGCCAAAGAAACAGACAAGACCAGGGGCCTACTTACTGAATGAACCGAGGTTCTGGGTGTTGCCAACACTGTGGGCAGGAGTCCCTGTTCAGGCGCCAGGTGTTGAGGGTTCTCCTCAGGCCAGCTGTGAAAACCCTAACCTGGATCGGGTCCCCTGCCAATTAGGAGGGTAAGAAGCGCAGAGTCACAACACACAGACCCCGGGAGTCGGGTAGAAGCAAGCACTAGGCGAGGTGCTGCAGGCTAGTTTAATGCAGGAGGGGGCATGCCTTATATCTCCCTTTTCTCCACCCCCAAGTACCTTTAGTCAGCATATCGTTTTCTGATTGGTCCACGCCATGCATTCTGGGCTCACGAGCAGGGTATGGAGGCATGGGCTCCTTTTGGTGGGCTATTTGCGGACCAAGAAGTGAAGTGAATTCTCGGTGAATCCCAGGGCTCTGGGTCCTCGCCATCTTTGGAGGCCTCCTGCCTTACTCCAATCAGACTGGCTAGGATCAAGAGAACAAATGATATCAAATGCTGGCCAAGATGTGGAGAAAGGGTAACGCTCATTCAGTGCTGGTGGGATTGCAAAGTCGGGCAGCTTCTATTGAAAACAGTGTGGAGAACTTAAAAATCTACAAATGAACCTACCATATGGCCTGGTTATACCACTCCTTGGCATATACCCAAAGGACTCATCCTTTTGTAGAGACACTTGTACAACCGTGTTTGTTACTGCTCTTTTCATAATTGCTAAGAGATGGAAGCAACCTAAGTGCCCCTCCACTGACGAGTGCTTAATAGAAATGTGGTATATTTACACAATGGAGTTCTATTCAGCAGTAAAGAAAGATGAAGTAATGAAATTTGCAGGTAAATGGATGGATCTAGAAACTGTTATACTAAGTAACAAAGACTCAGAAAAACAAACGACATATGTCTCCCTCATATGTGGATCCTAGCACCAAATCCTTTTAAATTCCAGGTCCTTTTAATAAGAAGATGCTATACATCAGTCTCTTCTGCATGAAATAACTGCCATCATCACGACTTCAGCTGAGCCTGATTGCTAAACAGTCACAACTGGGCTTGTTAGCAGTTGTGCTCGTTCATTAAAGGAGTGCCCAGCAGGGTCACTGGACCCTCATCTGAGTATCCAGCCACTCTTCCCAGCCAACTAGTCCAGCCTTGGAAGACAATGCTTTTGGAAGCCCTTGTCAAGAAACTCCAATGGACTCTCATATGAACTTTTGAAAATTGCCCTGTTCTGATGCTTTCCAAGTTCCTTGTCTAGAACTTGTAATGCTAATTACCCTTGCCTTTACTTCTCCTTCACATCTCCTACTCATGATTCAAGGACTTTCTTTTCCCCTTAGAAACAAGAGTTATGCAATTTGGGAGTCTTTTAGATAGACCCACTGAAGGGGTATTCCAATTGCCTCATCCTGTGTCCCTGTTCAGCATGGAAGAAGCCAGAGCAGTCCGCGTCCCTCTTCCCTCTTGGCAATTTGGATAACCCCTTCAGAGGATGGCGTAAGAAGAATAGGAGGAAGGAATTGGCTACGCAGTTATGATAAAAAGACTCCAAAGAAATGAAGCAAGTTTCTTGGCTAAAAGTCAAAATATCCTTGGGCCTGTTAGCAGCATACTCTGTTCCAAAGGCCAAAAATGTCAAAAGTATTTGGGAGCTTGTATCTAATCCTTAAAAGATTTTAGGGTTACCTCTTCAGAGGGGGGGGGGGTGTTGGAGGGGAGGGAGTGTGCATGCATTTGATTAAAACACCTTATATATATGTATGAAATTCTCAATAAAGTTTTTGTAAAAGTTAAAAAAAGATCCAAAATATGAAATAATTTTGCTCCAAGACATTTTGAATAAGTGACACCTAGCCCAGATCTACTATTAGCCAGTATTTTGCAAGACACAAAAAATGTGCTCCTGGGGCTGGAGAGATGGCTCAGTGGTTTAGAATGCTGGTTGTTCTTACAGAAAATTTGAGTTTGAATCCCAGCACCTACGTGGCAGCTAACAACTGTCCCTAACTCCAGTTCCAGGGGATCCGACAGCCTCTTCTGTCCTCCACGGACATTGCATGACATGGGTGCACTTACCTACATGCAGGCAATACACACATACACATAAAATAAAAATAATAAATAAAATTATTAAAAAAAAATGACTTCTGGGCTGGTAAGATGGCCTTGTGGGTAAAGGCACTTGCCATACAAATCTCGTGTCCAAATTCGCTTTCTGTTGCTATGATAAATACCATGACCAAACAGCCTGGGGAGGAAAGGGTTTATTACATCTTACACTTCGAGGTGATAGTCCATCTTTAGAAATTAGGACAGGAGCTCAAGGCAGTAGCTTGAAACAGAAACATGGGGAAGTGTTGGGAGCTGTTAGTCTATTATGTACATTGAGCTGTGGCAGGCTTGTTTACTGAGTTTGTGTTCTGCACACCGGTACCTAATCTGCCAAATCAGGAGGAATGTGTTTATATGGAGAGCCTCACAATACCTGACCTGGAGACAATAGTGGTAGACAAAAAGATCAAAGAAGACTTTGAAGTATTTGACCGCTCCTTGATCCTCAGATACAGGTGGGAAAAACAGCTGTTGAAACTAATTGAGTTCTTCTGTATAAAAAGGCTGAGCTGAAATAAACCGGGGCTGCAGTCTCTACTGACAGCCCTCCCAAGTATCTTTTCTGTCTCTTGTTTTTTCTTTCAATCCTTACTCCCCCTTTCAGGTACTGTCCGTCTTGGCCGGCTGGCACCGGCAGGGAAGTGCTACTTACTGGCTATCTTCCTCTGGCTCAGATAGCTTTCTTATACAACACAGGCTGACCTGCCCTACAGTGGCGCCGTCCATAGTAGGCTGGAGCCTTCCACATTAGTCAACAAGACAGTTTCTGATAGGCATGGCCACAGGGCAATCTGAAATGGGAAATCCCTTCATTAAGACTCCCTCTTTTCAGGCGACTCTTGGTGACAATAAAAACTAGGACACTAGTTACCTAAGCTTGATTCCTGGAGTCATATAAAGATGGAAAAAGTTGACTCCACAAAGTTGTCCTCTGAACTCCACAAAGTTGTCCTCTGAACTCCACAGACACATACACATACACATCATGCACATGCACACACACATGCACACCAATATATTAAGAAATGAACACTTCCATTTCTGAAAGTGAATACTCATTTCTGAGTCATTTATGGATACATGGACAATTTTAATATGCTTTGATAAGAAAAGTTTCTTATCAAAGCATGTGGAGTTCAACCTAAAGGGTTTGTGTGTGTTAGGGTGGGGTATTAGTGAGAGGTTGTTGAGAGAGAGTGAAATGCTTCCTAGTGGCCTGAGAAGATAACACTGTTTTTAACTTAAAATTCTTGAGATTGGAAAAAGGAATTTTTAAAAGCTGTAAATACAGCTTTGCAAGTAGCACTTGCAAAGATTTTATACCTCTTAAATCAGCTTATATCAGCCTGAAGAGATGGCTCAGGAGTTAAGAGAACTGGCTGCTCTTGCAGAGAACCTGGGTTTGATTCCCAGCACCACATGACAGCTGACAACCATCCACAACTCCAGTTCCAGGCAATCCGACCCCTTCTTCTGACCTCTGTGGGCACTGCACAACATGGGTGCACTTACGCACATGCAGGCAATACACTCATACACATAAAATAAAAATAAAGTATTTAAAATTCAGCTTCTTTCTATGTCTATCTAGCTATCATCTATCACTTATCATCTATCTATAAAATATCTGTAAAATTAATAAAATATTTAAAAATCAGCTTCTATCATCTATCATCTGTCTATAATCTATCTTTTTAAATTTTTTAAAAATAAATAATTTATTGAGAATTTCATACATGCACATATGGTGTTTTGATCAAATCCACACCCACTCTCTCCCCTCCAACTCCTCCTTCTATTATTTTTTTAATGGGGCTTTTGGGCTACTCTAACATTCCCCCTTCTGAAGAAGTAACCCAATTTTTATCCATATCTCCCTTATTAAGGCTTGTTGCCTACTATTCTTCTCCTTCAGGTTACTTCTTTTCCTTTACCTCACTGTTTCCTTACCCTTGTCCTGGTTCCTGCAGTTATGTCTGTTTGCATACTTATTTATCAGAGTCTGATCCTAGGATCCACATATGAGGGAGAACATATGTCAATTATATTTTGAGTCTGTGTTACTTCACTTAGTATAA
>NW_008351624.1:1042784-1047107 GCF_000622305.1 Nannospalax galili | reverse complement strand
CTATCATCTATCATCTATCTATCTATCTATCTATCATCTATCTATCTATCTATCTATCTATCTATCTATCATCTATCTATCTATCATCTCCCATTCATGGGGAAATTTGGGCAAATAATCTTCCAAGCCACATTGCACATTGCTATTTCTTTTTTCCTGAAACAGCCTTACATTGGTTTCTGTGAACTTAATTTTTTTAAAAACCTGTCTCTAATGTCTCTGCACAGATGTTAAACATATACTTAGAATAATTCATTCTTATGTTCCTCCATAACAATTTGTGTATACTTTTCTAATAATTCATTGTATGGATGCATGCTTTCACTTGTATGCTATAAGACCATCAAATATTGGGAACATTTTGCATTTGAACCTACATTTTCTCAATCTAAATACAACAGTGTTTCTAGATTGCCCTGATTCTCAGAAGTTTTTCATTTGTTGGAGTATGCCGACAAAAAAGTTTTCCACCCGTGTTTGTTATATAAGAATTCTCCTGGGGGTTGTAGAGATTGCTCAGTAGTTAAGAACACTGACTACTCTTGCAGAAGACCTGGGTTCAAACCCCAGAACCCACATGGCAGCTAACAACTGTCCGTAACTCCAGTTCCAGGGTATCTGACAGCCTCTTCAGTCCTCCATGGGCATTGCACGATGACACGGTTGCACTTACCTACATGCAGGCAATACACGCATACACATAAAATAAAAATAATAAATAAAAATTTTAAAAAGTTCTGTGTAATTGTCAGCAAATATTTTTAAGACAAAAATTTTTCTTGGTTAATAACATTTTCTGTTTTTTTTTCCTTTACCTCATGTGATGAAGCTTGTCAAGTAAATTTCTTAGAAGTTTACTAATATTTTGCAGAGACAGCTATGCACATGTAGTGTTTAAAATGGCTAGAAATGTTTATTTGAGACAAATATTGATAAGCTTTTCTAAACCATAAAACACTGAATATGGTGCAACTTGTTAAGGAATCTTGAGAGAGATGTGTTTTAGATCTTAAGTAATTAAACAAATTTCCCCAGAAATACATAAAATATAAATCATTTGATCGCAAATCTTAGTTTCCCTATGGATTTTAACTAACTTAATTGCTTTCTCCTGGGTTTAGTTGATGAAAAACTTTACTAGTATAGAATTTTATCTGATACCATTTGTTGTAAGAAATCCTTTATTTGCTGTTTCTTATGTTCATGTAGATAAACACACTGGACTGTGGATACCATTCTAGAATGTATGGCTATGTTGAGCTGTTTTATCCGAAGAACACACTGCTGTTACCTCAGGGCAAGACGAGCTCAGAGCAAGGCCTCTGAGCAGGACTACTATCTAGCTAGAGTAACTACACCAAGCCCAGCTACCATTGCTCTAGGGCAGTAAGACATCGAAGCACTGCCTGACTGTGCATAGAAACCTCCGTCAAAACAGTCCCTTAGCCCCTTGGTAGTTTCTTTCTACTATCTAGCCTACTGTGTCTATAACACAGTGTATTAAATAAACTCTGTTTCTGACTTTTACTTGTGCTCTTTTTCTGGCCTGCCACTACCATCCCTGATGGCACAGACTTGATATTGAATGGCAATTTTTTAGCGTTGTTAAATGCTTAATATATGTCAGGCACTATTTTAAGCATTCTTATGTGAATGAAATAAGTTAATTTGCTAATTAAATTCTCACAACAGCTCCACCATGAGATTGCTTTACTGTTCCTTCACTATTCAGCTTATAAAAAATACATAAGACAAAATATGTGGTTAAAAAGGAAAGATTTTTTTCTATCCAGGGAAATGAAACTTTAGGCTCCTATGTCTTAGAAAACACAGAGAACATGTGAATCTACCAGATTTGACTAATGAATTCAGAAATTCTGGAGGAAAACAACCAATGAGCTGTAATGAAAACATACTATTTGCAAACACTGTTTGTTAAAGAGAAGGAGACCATTAGTAAAGAGCTTAGCTAGCTGGATTAGAGGAAAATTCTCTCCCCATCTGTCCTAATTAGCTTATCTCTCCTGCTTCCAGAGTGTGCTGATCAAGTCAGAAAAGAAGTGAGAGATATTTTGGAAGGGCAGTTTTGATTTTATTTATATCGCCAATTTACAATGGTTTTGGAATGGTTGTCCATTCTGAAACACAAACTTTTAACTGTGAAACCTTCTTTGTAACAACTAGTTAGTGGAAATTTCAAGACTCTGGGTGCCCACTTAAGGATTTTGCCAGTTCCTCATTTCTTTGGTTTTGACGCAGATGATTATGTATCCTTTTGGGGGGAAGATTTTTCTGGGTATTTTGATATTTGTCCTGACAGAAGGAAGCCTTGTATCATTCTCAGGTAATTGAAAACTGATATTTGTTTTTAGATTTCAATATATGGTTAGTATATCTCTTAAAATAGTATTTGGTGTAATTGCTGCTAGAAATTGCAAAAATATGCCAATTAGTCTTTGATATTGCTTTATTAAACTACTCTAAAGCCTCTCCAGTGATCTGAGTTTCCTTTCACTAATAATTCTAGGTTCAAACCTTACTTCCCCTACTTCCTTGTGTCGGAAGATACTACTTGTTTTTCAAAACAATCTTATTTGCTACCTTTTGTATTGTGCCTTCACTCCTCACCAGAAGTAACATGTTTTGTCTTTAGAAGAGATGCAAGAACCCAGGAGCTCATTTTCCGGCCTTCTGCCTGAAGAATCTGCAAGTGCTTCCCTGCTTATCGCAAGGGGACAGCTAGACGGTAGAGAACCTGGGAGAAGATGGTGGCTTAGAAGGCGCAGGCAGCGATCCGTTCTGTTCCCAAATGGAGTAAAAATTTGCCCAAATGAAAGTGTTACAGAGGCTGTGGCAAACCACGTGAAGTATTTTAAAGCCCGAGGTAAGCAAACAACCAAACCCATCAGCTCCTTAACGAAATTCAGACATGGAACGCTCACATTTGTTGTGCTTGTAATTAAAAACTTTGATAATTTATATAGAACTGGGTCAGATATTACCTATGAACTGTGAGAAAAGGATTTGCTAAGAATATTTTATACATATATATATATATAATTTGAGAGAAAAGTTTGCATTATTGTAAGAGAAAATGTTTTAAAACGTTTTAAGTAGTTCAAAAATGTTATGGGAGCTAGAAAGTTGACTCAGCAGTTAAGAGCACTGGCTGTTCTTGCAGTGGACCTGGGTTTGGCTCCTAGCTCCCACATAGGGCTAACAATTGTCTATAACTTCAGTTCCAGGGGATTGGACACCCTCTTCTGGTCTCTGGGAGCTTTGAATGACATAGGTGCACTTATGTACATGTAGGCAAATACATAAAAACAAATTTAAAAAATTTAAAAATGTTGTTATGGGGGCTGGAGAGATTTCTCAGTGGTTAAGAATATGTATTGCTCTTCCAGAGGACCCAAGTTTGATTCCCAGCACCTACACCAGGTGGCCAACAGCCCCCTGTAATTCCAGATTCCGGGGATCTGACACTTCTGGCCTCTGAGGGCTCCATATCCTAATATGTGAATGTACACACACACACACACAGAGAGAGAGAGAGAGAGAGAGAGAGAGAGAGAGAGAGAGAGAGAGAGATACATATACACGTGAATAAAAATAAAAAATTTTAAATGTAGTTATGATATTTGGTAAATTAAATGTAACTTTTAATAGTAGTAATTTGCTGAACTGTACCCACAATATATATTTATCAAGGAATACTCACTGCTTGCCCATTTGCTTTATAATGAAAATATAACCATTTCTTTGTTATGTAGTTTGGACATTTCATAGCTTTATGTGAATTGTTGTCTGGTTAAAACAAAAATGTTTCTATGTTAAAAACGACACATCTCACAGTGGTCTCTGAAGCATTTGGATTTTGTTTTGTTTTTAGTTAAGCAAATATGATCCTTGAACTCATATCTTTTGTTATGTGAATTCACTCTGTGTTTCTTACATTTACTAACATGCTTAATTAACTATGCTAGATATCTTAGACATTTGGAGAATTTCCAAACTTTGCTTTCCCCTGTTAAGTAGCCAAGAAGAAGCCATAATATGGATGTGATGATAGTAAGCTATTGTAGAGAGTCATGTTGAAATTATTGCTAAATTAGGATTGTTGTATTACACATTCATTCATTTTATTCAGCTAATGTGTTTTGAGTATGTCTTAGTTTATTCTTTATTGCTGTGACAAAACACTCTGACCAGTACCAACTTGGGGAGGAAATGGTTTATTTGTCTTACATCTCCCAGGTCGCAGTTCATCAGGGAGCCCAAGGTAGGAACTCAGGGCAGGAACCTGGAGGCAGGAGCTGGAGC
>NW_008351624.1:1033975-1041309 GCF_000622305.1 Nannospalax galili | reverse complement strand
CACCTGCCCAGGGGTGGCACCACCCACAGTGAGCTGGGCCCTCCCACATCACTCATCAAGAAGATGCCCTTCAGACATGGCCACAGGCCAGTCCAATAGAGGCAATTCCCCGATTGAGGCTCCCTCAACCCAGGTGTGTCAAGTTGACACTAAAGCTATCCAGCACAGAGTACTTACCATTTCCCAGGCTCTAGGCTATATGAATTGTCTTCCTGAGCTGCTACTTTATCATCTGTTTCCTGAGCCTTGTTCTTCTCTTCTGCACTGAAGTTTAAAAATTTTAATGCCAGATATTTCATATATATACACATATATAAATATGATGCTTTTGCTTGTTAACCTGGTACAGTATATTAGCAGCTTTTATGAGTATGATATTTTGACGGTATTTGAGGGCTAGCAAACATTACTAAGGAAAAGGCTTTCCTTTCCCCAGCTGTCTTGGAACTCACTACATAGACCAGGCTGACCTTGAACTCACAGAGAGCCACCTTCCTCTGCCTCCCTAGTGCTGGCACTAAAGGAATGCACCACCATGCCCAGCTCTACTTTTTATTATTTGAAAATTTCATACATGAATATAATGTATTTCAACTATATTCATCCCATTCCTTATCCTCTTCCACTCCCACTGAACCCCTTCATCAAGTCCCTCTCATATTTCCGTGTGTGTGTGTGTGTGTGTGTGTGTGTATGTGTGTGTGTGTGACCAAGTTTAATGGCAGCTGCTTGCATGAGCATGAGTGAGGTTTGTTTATTGGATTATGGCTAACTTAATAGTGGTTAGTTATGCCTCTGAAGAAGATGAGTCCTCCTATCCCAGCAAATGTTAATCACTTATATTTCCTCAGGGAGAGTGGGGCTCTATGAGCTCTTTCCCTAGCCACAATGGAATGACCAACTCTATCTTGCTCAGTCTTGTGCAGTAACTATAGCTGCAGTGAGTTCATGTGTGCAGTGGCCATGCCATGTCGTAGCACTCCTCCCTCCACATCCTCTGGCTCTTATAGTCTTTCCTCCCCTCTGTGATGTTCCCTGAGTCTTGCAGGGGGTAATTTTCTTAATAATATCTTTAAAGTAGGATATGTTTTAAAATTTGATAAAATTCTATTTATAAATCTTTTAGAAGATCATGCTTTTGGTATTGGGTCTGTGTTTACTTAATTCAGGATCATAAAATATTCCTTCTATCTTTTCCTGAAGAAGTTTAAGTTTTTAGTTTCTGTATTTAGGTATACAGTCTAGTTTGAGTTAATTTTTTTTTTTTGGTATTTTTGAGACAGGGTCTCCCTGTAGCCCCAGCTGGCCTGGAACTTGCTATGTAGACCAGGCTAGCCTCAAACTCACAGAGATTTGCTTGCCTCTGCCTTCCAAATGCTGGGATTAAAGGTGTATACTACAACTGGCCTTAATTTTTTTAATTTAAATTTATTTATTTTTAAATGTATTTTTTTTTTTATGTGTATGAGTGTTTTGCCTGCATGTATGTGCATTGCCCTTGGAGGCCAGAAGAGAGCATCAGATAATCTGGAGGTGGAGTTACAAATGGTTGTTAGCTGCTATATCAGTGTCAGTGCCAGGAACAGAACCTAAGTCCTCTGAAAGAATAGAAACTGCTCTTAACTGGTGAGCCATCTCTCCAGTTCCTAAATTTAAATTTATTATTTTTTTTTGTGTGTGTGTATGTGTACCACAATGCACACATGGAAACATGGAAATTAGAGGACAACTTTGTGGAGTTGATTCTTTTTTTTTTGGTCTTTTTGAGACAGGGTCTCCCTGTAGCCCCAGCTGGCCTGAACTTGCTTTGTAGACAAGGCTGGCTTTGAACTCAAAGATCTGCCTGCCTCCTGAGTGCTGGGACTAAAGGCGTGTGCCACCATGCCCAGCTAGAGTTGATTCTTTCATCCACATTTACTTGGGTTCTAGGGATTGAAGTCAGGTCATTAAGCTTGGAGGGCAAGCACTTTTACCTGCCAAGCCATCTCTCTGACCCTTGAATTAATTTTTGTATGTGATGTATATGGATCAAAGTTTATTTTCACATATGCATAATTACTTGTTCCAGTACTATTTGTTGAAGAGATCGTACTTTCTTTTCTTTTACCCCTTCAGTGTATCTGTCCATTTCTATTCTATTTCTGTACTCGTTTTGTTCTTGCCCATTTGCTTAATTTTATACCAGCATCCATTCTATCTTAATTGTAAATTTTATGTCTTGAATCAGATAGTGTAAGTTCTTCAACTCAGACATTTTTCAGGTTTAGTGGCTTTTATGGTAGGGCCTTTCTATAGTATGATCAACTTGCCAGTTTCTACAAAAAGTTGCTGAGATTTTGACTGGGATTACACTGAGTTGATAGATCAATTGGGGGATAATTTTCACCTTAAGAATATTTAGTCTCAGGGCTGGAGAGATGACTCAGTGGTTAAGAGCACAGAGGACCTGGGTTTGATTCCCTGCACCTACATGGCAGCTACCAACCATCTGTAACTCCAGTACCAGGGGATCTGTCACCATATTCTGGCCTCCACAGGCACTGCATGCACAGGTGCACTTGCACAAGACGTATTTTGAACCAGTGTACATCTGGACAACACTGCTGAGTTCAGTTGCCAGTGTGGGATCTTCACCCCTTGAATCATATTTTCAGAAGCTTTCTAAGAGTAGAAACCTTTTTAAGCCTTTACCTTTCCCAAGCTGGACACATAGTTGGGTGGGGTCTTGTTTTGAGGATACCTTTCCCTTTGTTCCAATGCAGAGCAGGAGGCTTCTACTTAATGGTGCTAATCTCCTTAACAAGTATAGTCACTCTTTCAGCACATGCCTAGGCTAAAACCTTAAGCTTCCTAGTATTCTTTTTCTCTCCAAACTGTACATTTTGTATTTCTTCCCCACTTGCTCCTCTTCATTGTAGATCTGCTTAAGAGATATCACTATAACCATTCCACAGATTATGCTGTCTTGAAATTTCCTCCACCTGAAAAAATTAATCCATCATTTTAAAATTTAAATTCAGACAAGTTCTTAGGATAGGGAAGAAGGCAGTCAGATTCTTTGCCAAAATATCACAAGAATTGCCTCTTGTTCAGTTGTTCTTGGAGTTCTTGCTTCTTTCTGAATCTTCTTGAGCCTGCCTTTACAGTATGCATTCATTCATCTCAGCACTACTGTCTTCTAGGCACCTACTAGAATGGCCTGATAAACTCTGCTTACAACATCCAACCACTTTTGTAGTTCAGATTTCCACAGTCTTCCACATTCCTCCAAAAAAGTACATTCTCAAGTTCTTCAAAACAACAGCATTACTTTTCATTTGCTATGATAAAACATCATAACCAAAAGTGACTTAGGAAAGAAAGAGTTTATTTTGACTTATGGTTCCAGAGGGACCATCCATAATGGCAGGAAGGTACAGCAGCAAAGTGGCAGACATGGCAGCAGGAACAGGAATTTGAGAAATTACATCTTCAACCACAAACAGGAAGCAGAGAGAGAAAGTGAACTGGAAGTGGGGCAAGGTCCCCAGTGACATACATCCTCCAGCAAGGCCACAACCTCCTGAACCTCCCCAAACAGTACCACCAACAGGGGACCAAGTGTTCAAATACCTGAGCCTATGGGGGAATATTTCTCATTCAGATCTCCACAAATCTTCAAAAACAAGGCAATATTGAATCTTATGATCTATAAACATGCTATAGATTGTCATTTATGTCTTTAATTTCTCTCAATAATGTCTCATAATTTGTATTTTTATTAATGTTTTGCTAATTCATACTTGTATTATTAATACTGATTCATACAGGTACTGTAATAATCACAGTAATTAAGACAATATAGTCTATAAAAATAAAGTTATATATAAGTTATATATGCAGGAGAATATAGACAAGAAAAACCATCTATTCCCAAGGAGGCTGAAGACAGTTGATTGTGGATTGTGAAGAACAAGTTGGCATTTTCCAGTGAACTTGGAGGGGAGAGGTATGAGAACTCAAAAGCTGAGTGTAGTTTGTTTAAAGCTTGCTATACAAAGGGTATGATGCCCTGGGATAAAGCCATCCATGGTCTTTTCTTGAAATTTGTATAGGCATCACAGTTGGCTTCAGTTGTCAACTTGACACACTTGGAAAGAGGGAGCCCCAGTTGGGGAATTTCTTCTATCAGATTGTTCCATGGGCATGTCTGTGAGGCATTTTCTTGATTGTTGAGTGATGTGGGAGGGCCCAGCCCACTGTGGGTGGTGCCACATCTGGGTAAGCAGTCCTGGGTTGTGTAAAAAAGCAGGCTGAGCACAGGCCAGAGGAGCAAGCCAGTGAGCAGTGTTCCTCCATGGTCTCTGCTTCAGCTCCTGCCTCCAGATTCCTGTCTTAAGTTTCTGCCCTGACTTCCCTCAAAGATGAACTGTGTCTTGGAAGTATAAGATGCAATAAACCCTTTCTTTCCTAAGTTGCTTTTGGTCATGAGGTTTATCATGGCAACAGAAATCAAACTAGTACACTAGGGTTGTCAGATTTAATAAATAAAATAAAAATGCAGAGCACGCAGTTAAATTTGAATTTCAGTTAAGCAACAAATTACCTTTTTAGTGTTTGTTAGTAGGTCTCATAAAGTATTTTATCTGCAGGTTCACTGGCTCTGTGTCTTTAGAAAAATTATTCTATTAAATATAATTTCTTCAAAACTTCTCAAATGACCTTGAACTTGTGGCAGTACTCCTGCCTCACCCTTGCAAGAGCTAGGATTACTGGTATGAAGTACCACACCCACCAAACGTCAATTTTGTTACCATTGAAATTAGAGTTCCCTGAATGATTAATAACATTGAACATATTTTCAAATATTTTTTGGCCATTTGTATACCTATTTTTTGGAAACATATATATTCCAATTCCTTGTCCATTGAGGGAGGGGGGAGCAGCTTTTTTAAAATTGTGTGATATTTTTTAATTGTTGAATTTTAATGTATGTATTATAGATATAAACCATATTAGACAGATAATTTGAAAATATGTTTTCCCTTGCTATGGATATTCTTTTCACTTTTGTGTTTTTTATTTTTCATTTTTATTTTTGCTTGTTAGTGCTGGGGACTGAACCCAGAGCCTCACATCTACTAGGCAAGGACTCTACCCCTCAGTGACATCCCAGTCTCTCTTCTCATTTTTTGATTATATCTTTTTTACTTTGATGAAGCCCAATTTATCTTAAAATTTTTATGTGTGTATGGTGTATGTACATGTTTGCATGCTTATGTGCATGTGTACATGCAGACATGTGCATGCATATGTGTGAACATACAGGTGGAGGCCAGAAGTTGGTGTTGTGCATCTTCCTCTATTGTTCTCCACCTTATTTTTTGAGGCAGAGTCTCTAACTGAACCTGGAGGTCACGAAGTCAGCTAGGCTGGCCGGCCAGTGAGTTCCAGGGATCTACTTGTTTCTGCTCCCCCAGTGCTGGGATTACAAGCTTTCTGCTGACCCAACTTTTACATGGGTTCTGGGAATCTGAACTCAGGTTCTCATGCTTATGTGAAAGGTATTTTACTAAGTCATCTTCCTAGACTTTTATCTTTTTTGTATGTTATATGCCTTTTAGCATTATAAATTAAGAATCCATTGCTAAACTTGAAGTCATAAAGATTAGTGCCTAAGAATTTTTGTTTTTGATTCTATAGTAGGTCTTTGATTTACTTTGAGTTGATTTTTTTTATATCATGTGAACTAAGGAACAAAGCCTCATAGCTTTATGTGGCTAGTTAGTTGCCCCAGTATCATTTCTTAAAAAATCTTCTCATTGAGTGGTTTTAACAATTTTGTTAAAAAACCAGCTGATCATAGACACATGATTTATTTCTGGAATCTCAGTTACAGCCCATTGCTTCATATGTGTATTCTTGTATCAATACCATGTACACATGTCTACATGTGTGTGGTCTGCATGTATATTCACATGTGTATGGAAGCCTGAGGTGGACATCTGGCCTCTTTGCTTTATTTACTGAGGCAGGGTCTCTTGCTGAACTTGGCCTCACCAGTTCTGGCTAGTCTAGCTAGGCAGCTTGCTCTGGGGATTCTCATCTCTGCCTCCAGAGTGTTGGATTACTGGTGGCTGCCATGCCTGCCTAGCTGTCATGTGAGTTCTGGGCATCTGAATTCTGGTCCTCATGTGGAGCAAGCACTTTATCCACTGAGCCACCTCTCCAACAAAAAAAACTCACATTATCTTAATTAGCATTGCCTATTCCTAGAAACCACTGATCTTTATATAGACCCCATCTGTTCTAGTTTTTGTCAACTTGATACAAACTAGAGTCACTTGGGACAAGTCAACTGAAGAATTTCTCAGATCAGACTGACCTGTGGCCATGTCTCTGAGACATTTTCTTAACTGCTAGTTGATGTGGGAGGGCCCAGCCCATGGTGGGTGGTGCCATGCCTAGGCAGGTGGGCCTGGGTTATATAAGAAAGGTAGTTGAGCAAGCCAAGGAAAGCAAGCCAATAAGCAGTATGCCTTCATGGGCTGTGCTTCCAGTCTTGCCTTCAGGTTCCTGCCTTGAGTTCCTGCTCGGATTTTCTTCAGTCATCACTTCAGTCATGACCTGTGAGTTAGTTGTAAGATGAAATAAATCCTTTCCTCCTCAAGTTGCCTTTGGTTAGTGTTTTATCATAGGAATAAAAGTCAAATTAAGACAGCATAGTTTTGTCTTTTCCAGAACTTTATTGGAATCCTACAACATATAGCCAGTTCAGATTGGTTTAGTTGATTTGGTAATGTACATCATAATTGAATAATGTTCCATTATATGGATGTGTTAAAGTTTGTTTCTCCATTCATCTATTGAAAGACATCTTCACCACATACAAGTTTTGGCACATATAAATAAAGCTGCTTTAAACATTTGTGTGCAGGCTGGGCATGGTGGTACATACCTTTAATCACAGCACTTGGGAGACAGAGGCAAGCAGATCTCTGTGAGTCTGGTTTGCATAAAAAGTTCCAGGCCAGCCAGGGCTTCTTGGTGAGACCCTGTCTCAAAACAAATATAAAGGATGAGAAAAAAAAATATACACATAATCTTAAAATTTCTAAGGTCATTGTTTAGTCAACTAGTTCAAGGAATAAAATATATGTCTAGTCAAGGTTTAACTGAGAACGTTTGGTTTTTGACTGAGTTTTATCTACATAGCACATGGTAATTAAAAGTACCAGACTGGTGGAACTAACCTTCTTGGATATTTAACAGCCATACTTTGAGGCTTATACTAATCTGGTCAGAGGGACTTAAAGGACAATTTTTGCTCCTTGCCCTCCAAGGTTGACTAAGTG
>NW_008351624.1:1033283-1033886 GCF_000622305.1 Nannospalax galili | reverse complement strand
ATGGACTTGAACCAGTGTCCAGTCTACAAAGAGGAGGATCAACACAGAAAGCATTTCCTCCATGCTTCCAAGTGAAGCCAGCCATGGTCGAGCAGGACCTTTGACTTATCTTCACATAGACAGAACTGGTAAAAGAAAGGAGCCAGGAGCTCCTCCCAAGCCCATGTGACCCCTGAGGAACAGATCCTCAAATGGCCTTAAGAGTAAAAATAAATTGGTTTATCTGGACCAACTACGGATTATGGTCTTAAACACCCAAAAAGGAAAGTACACCAAAGATTAAAGTGACCAGTATATTTTTTAAAGAGTTCAAAGGATTACACTTCCCAGACATTAGGCTTAAGTTCATATAAAATGTTATTTAGGAAATTATTTCTCATTGATGATTTTGTTTCTAATCAGAAATTACTGCTCATATGTAAGAGTTCAAATCTTGGTCTCCAATATTGTAGTGCCCACCTGTAGCTAAGGGAGATAACTTACCAGCTATTGTTCTAAAATGATGGATAAATTTGTTTTCTCACCCTATCTAGAAGCCTTTGAGAGGGAACTGACACTAATTCTAACCACTCCAACAGCTATCAAAATACCTGAAATCAAATC
>NW_008351624.1:1030253-1032647 GCF_000622305.1 Nannospalax galili | reverse complement strand
AAAAGAGTACATGAAATTATCAGGAAAAAATGGAGAGATATGGGAGGAGTTGGAGGGGTGGGAGTGGGCACAGATTTGATAAAAAAACCTTATATGCATATATGAAATTCTCAATAAATTTTTTAAGTTAAAAAAATAAACAACAACAATAAATATTTGTATGGGAGTCTTTGTGCAGTCATGTCTTCACTTTGTTTAGGTAAATATGAAGCAGTACAGCTGAACCGAATTTGTTTCTTTTGATGTGTAAAATGACTCATTAGTTTATCTTTTCAGATATGAGATGTAGTACCTGGAGAATGACTGCCCTAGGTGAACTCTTCCCAACTTTATGAAGTGCCTTCAACTTCTTATAGCATTGAGGAGTTCCAAGTACTCCTTTTTAAAAATTAGAGATATGTGATCAGTTTTCAGAAGAGTAGATTCATTTGTGTTTCTGTATTTTGCCAAAAATAGCCCTAGGCTGTTTCAACATCTCATTGCCTCTTGAAAAGCTGAGAAGTTATTTTTGAAGGAACAACTTCAGTAAAATCAATTTAGAATTATAGTGTCTATTAGTAAAACATGATTGAATACAATGTTGTTGCACTAAATTTTCTTCCCTTCCTGGGAGGCTCTGTGTGCCCTCTGAGGCCCTAGGGCTCACAGACTAACGTAAGACATTTTAGTTTGGGTTTTGTACCATTTTGTGACACTTGGAGGTGAAGGGGGTACTTAAACGGAACAGCTTCCCATAACCCGTGTGCCATTCAAACCCGACCTTAATCTCCATCAGCTTTTGCACACCATACCCACCATCTTAAGTGCCCATCGCATGTCCATGCCACGTGGGGTGCTGCATTTAGCCCCTGTGGCCCTAACACCCTTTCTCTGTTCCAGTCTTCCCAGTGCTAGCTCTGCAGGCTAGGCTCCACCCTTCTCCCCAGGGTGCCCTGCGCTTGGCTGTTGCTCATGGTTTGCTTTTCGGAGGAATGAGTGGATCCCGGGCGACTCAGTACTACTCAATGTAGTACTAGCTACATCTTATGAGATATAAACCTGGAATTTAAAAAATCAATTAGGAACAAATTTATTAAGAAGTTAGTTAATCCTTTTTGTAAGGAATCATTGGTGAGTAAAATTTGTTTTTCAGAACTGAAAAGTTTAAACTGGATGGTTTTAACTGGATACCATTTTCTTGTCACCCCAGAAAGGACAGTGTGGGTCAAAAGCATCTCAGAGGAATGTGAATGGATTGTTTCACAGTTGTTGTCAGAACCTTAGGGAACATTAGCTTTTCCTAAAACATCTCTCTCCGTTTTCCAGTGTGCCAGGAAGCCATCTGGGAAGCTTTCAGGACTTTTTGGGATCGACTTCCTGGACAGGAGGAGTATCTTTACTGGATGAATTTGTGTGAGAATGGAATCACAAGTATATTTGAAATGAGCACAAATTTTAGTCAGTCTTTGGAACACAGATGCTTAATCATGAAGGTAAGTGTCATAGGGAGAGAAAGAACTGTCGTGTTGTTGTAGGTGGAAGTGTGCATAGCATAGGCCTTAAGGAAGAAAGTACAAGTTGAATTAAGCTTACCGAGTGAGCTGCCTTAAAGTGTATCTTAGTCTTTTATCCCTAGCTCTGGCCTTTTATAATAAACATTGTCAGTCTGGTAACAGCCTCAGCCTTGTGTGATGCAAATGTATTGAAATAATATTCAACAAAAGGTTATAGGGATCTTTGAGAGGTAAACATTTTTTACCCCAAATTCAGTTATGTATTCATTCAGAATGGCTATAGTCCATTTAGTAAATGTTTAGTGAGGTGTAAATATGGATGTCATTCATGATTTACTTATTTTCTTCATTTTAGACATAAGTTTATTCTTAGCAAATGATAAATATGCATATAGATAAATTACCCACTTTAAAATTTTCACATGCATGCATTTATTCACATCAAGAAGATGAAACTGTTCACATACATGACAAACTGTTCATGCAGTCTGAGTCTCTGCATCCCCTCGTCCATCTAGTCAAGCCCTGTTTGTTCTCAGCTCACATATAACTTCTCTTGTGAGACTCATTTCTCAGTCTAGCAGATTTAGCTCTCATAATTCTTTGAGCTTCCACAGTTATTTAATAATGCAACTTTCATATCTTATTTCTACTAGTTGTATATTTGAACAAGTCCTCATTAATAGACCATGAGGCAAAAGGCAATGACTATGGCATTGTGTTCATTAATATTTATTTATTTATTTATTTATTTATTTAGTGTGAATGTGATAGAGAAAAAGCAAAAGGGAGAGTGAGAAGGAATGAGAGAGAGAGAGAGAGAGAGAGAGAGGGAATGTGCCCCGGCATATATGTGACGGTCAGAGGACAAATTTTTGGGAATCACTCCTCTGTACCTTGT
>NW_008351624.1:1014873-1030229 GCF_000622305.1 Nannospalax galili | reverse complement strand
AGAGAGAGAGAGAGAGAGAGAGAGAGAGAGAGAGAGAGAGAGAATGTGCCCCGGCATATGTGTGACGGTCAGAGGACAACTTTTTGGGAATCACTCCTCTGTACATGGTCTTCTGGCTGATTCTCCTGCCTCTGTCACCATCTTTCTGTAGGAATACTGAGATTATAGATGCATGTAACTGTATCTGTTTTTTTTACTCAGTTCTGGGGATTAAAGTCAAGTCATCAAGGTTGTACAACAACCTGAACCATCTTGCTGTCTTTATGTGATAATTTTTTCATTTGCATGATAAAGTAATCATTCATTGAAATAAAAATATAAACAATAACAACAATGTTTTTTCCTACTTGCTGCAATGTATAAAGTTCATGAATATTATTTTAAATATTGGTTGCAAGTATTATATACTAAAAATAATTATTAAAGGAACAGCTGAAAACCAAACTCAAATCCATGTTATTGTGCTTTTATTTTCAATCATTATTGATTTTAAAAATTCAATGGCTGTGGAATAGTTATTCTATGAAAAAAGAAATGTGTTCATATGCATATTTATCTATCAGTATCATGTATGTCATGTTCATGATATAGGATTAGCTATTAAAGCAAGAAATATCTGTGATGAGTTACTAATACCTTAACAACAGAACCTTGTCATGTTATATTGAAATGCATTTCTTACAAATGGAAATTTTCTTTTTTAAATATTTATTTTATGTGTATGAGTATTTTGCCTGCATGTAGGTAGGTGCACTTGTGTTGTGCAATGCCTGTGGAGGAGAGAAGGGGGTGAGGTCTGAACTGGAATTATGGACTGTTGTTAGCTGCTATGGGGGTGCTGGGAATCGAACTCAGGTCCTCTGCAAGAGCAGCCAGCGCTCTTAACTGCTGAGCCATCACTCCAGCCCCACAAACAGAACTTTAAGTTTAGATTTGAAGGCCTAAGGAATGTTTCAGTAATTATTTAGGAGTTGCACAAAAGGGGCGATGTTCACCAGGCATGGTGGCCTAGCCTTTAATTTCAGCCCTCAGGAGGCGGAAGTAGGCAGATCTCTATGAGATCGAGGTCAGCCTGGTCTTCATAGTGGGTACCAGGCTGGCTGGGGCTAGGGAGACCCTGAAAAAAGGGGGGCCGTGATGTGTTGCCTGGCTTGCATCTAGTTGGCTGAGAAGTAGAAGATGGGCAGGGTAGATGGCAGGGACAACATAAGCTGGGTTTGTAGGGAATAATTTGGGCCAATAAACTAGAGCTAAACACGACAGATCAGATAAGAAAAGTTGCAAAAATTAAGAAGCTTGGATTTGGCTCTATAGATGACAGGAAACATTTCAGGGTTGTGAGGAGGTAAGTCACAGGATCTGGCGTGACAATTTTGGGATAAAAAAACAGTTTTTTTTTTTTTCTGGCACTTATTTATTGTGTGTGTCATGGCGCATGTATGAAGGTCAGAGGATAATCTGTGGGAGTGTGGGAGTTAGTTCTCTCCTTCTGCCTTGTGGATTCTGGGGATTTGAGCTTAGGTTATCAGGCTTAGCAGCAAAACACCTTTCCTTGCCAAGCCATCTTGGTGGCACAGTTCTAGACTCTTTAAAAGGTAATTATGTCCTTAAACACTGTATGAAGAGTTATAGGAGATAATATGGCAGAGAGACCAGGCAGGAAGCCTCTCAGTCCTTCAGGCCTGGGAGGATGAGGTTCCTGACCTGACCATGAGCTAGAGACTGGGAATATGATGGGCAAAAGCCTAACACAACTTGTGGGACTGTGACAGATTGGATGGGAGGGTAGGGCTGTAAGCCTCCAGGTTTCTAGCATGAGTGAAGAAGATCAGGAACGCAGGCAGAAGAGCAGCTTTGTAGAAGATGCAGGAAGGTTGAACTACTCAGTTTTGAAATGTTCATTTGAGATGCTGTAAGAAATGTGAATTATTTGATTCTTGGGTTTGAAGTGACGGAGAGTGGTGTGGTCTGGATTTTATCTTTTTTTTTTTTTTCATGTCAGGCGGGTAATGTGCCAATTCGTAACAGGGTCTGAGGGTGGCACATGTCAGGCAACCCAATCTTTACACGTATGAACCAAAAATGGTTTATGTGGTTTGTATTTTAAACAGAGCCAAAGGACTCACCAACCTTGAGGTAATAAAGTATGGGAGAGACAGATTATTTTGGGAAGACTATTGAATAAGTAAAGTAGTGAGTTTTTAAATGATATTATTAGAGGTATTTAGGTAATATTTCTTCCATTCAACAGATGAGGAAGTTGATACAGGGCACTATGGATATTTTGGGATTTGTCTTTGTAGTCTTTATAATTAGGGAGAGGAGCCTAGAACTTGAAAGTAGACCTTCTGAACTAAGTTAGTGTTCTTTTCATCTTAAAAAATAGCTATTATTTTATTTTAAAAATTGTGTTTATGATTACTTTTAGTGATGCGAGTGTGTGTGTGTGTGTGTGTGTGTGTGTGTGTGTGTGTGTGTGTGCCACAGTGCCTGTGTGGAGGTCAAAAGACAACTTCGTGGAGTTGGTTCCCTCTACATGGGTTCTGGGACTTGAAATCAAGTTGATAGCCTTGTGCAGCAACTGCTTTGAAGCTGCTGAGGCATCTCACTGTGGCAGTCCGTTATTTATCATTTTTCTCTCAAAATAAAATGACCAATTTAAGTGGAAATTTGGAGAAACTTTGTTTTGAAATGCCTCTGAAGAAAAACAAATCCATTAGTAATATGGTTTATCTTTTTGTCTGAACAACAAAAAAAACCAGATATCAGTTACTTTATATATTTATATGTAACAGGATGGGAGCTATAATTTATTATATCACAACATTCTTTGATTCTAAGTCCAAGGTAGGTTAATATAAAACTTTAGATCTTTGTGAATGATTAACAGGCAAAACTTGTTTATACACTCTTTAAGAAAACATAAGAAGCCAAGTTGTGGTGGTGCACACTTTTAATTCCAGTACTCTGGAGGCAGAGGTGGATCTCTGTGAGACTGAGGCCAGCCTGGTCTACACAGCAAATTCTAGGCCAGCTGGGGGCTACAGGGAGACTGTCTCAAAAACAAACCAAGCAAACCAACAACAAAAAAGAGCATAAGAACTTCAGGCACAGAAACAGACACTGAGCGCTGGATGTTCCCACACTTGTGTAATAAACAGCATTGTTAGTGCCTGTTTTCATTATTTGCCTTAGAGACAAGTAACAAAGCTTCCACCATGTTTGGAAATCAGTGAATTCAATGGATTAAGCTTTATTGGCTGCTTAATCACTTAGTCATTGTTATACCTTTGTTGATAACTTGTCATTTTATATATTTGTTTTCCTTAGAAACTGACTTACATAAAGGAAACCACAAGCATGTAAGTCTGTCTTTTCCCCTAAATTTATGTCAATATATATTTATGTTTGGCATTATAGATGTGTCTACCTTCTCCAAGACTTACCCCAGTGTCATGATTCTTTTTCTGTTTTCTTTCAGTTCCTGTAAGGACCAACCCTCTGGGTAAGTCCCAATCTCCTTATCTTAAAAAAAATTTAATTATTATTTTATTTTATGTGTATGCATGTATTGCCTGCATGTAGGTAAGTGCACCCGTGTTGTTGCAATGCCTGTGGAGGTCAGAAGAGGCTGTCGGATCCCCTGGGATTGGAGTTATGGACAGTTGTTAGCTGCCATGTAGGTGCTGGGATTCAAACCTGGGTCTTCTGTAAGAAAAACCAGTGTTTTTAACCGCTGAGCCATCTCTCCAGTCCCAGTCTCCTTATCTTAAGGCCTTCTCAGAACACCACCATAGAATTTATAGCCTATATTAAACCCCATTCACCCATGGCTCAGGAACCATTGTGGAAAAGGGGGCAAAAAGCTTAAAAGAGCCAGGGTTGGTGCCTGAACATATGGAAACAGTGGCTTTCAGGGCTCTGGGAACTTGCTCATATGAACTTGCAACAACAGTGACAGCATGCACAAGACCCATGCTGACTCAATGAGACAAAAACCCAACACAGAACTGGGTTCCAACCCTAGTTGAGGAACTATTGGCAACTGATTATTGTGGGATGAAGAAAAGTAGATCTTCTTTAAGGGAGTGACTCTAGATAGGTTGACTAGGCTTCAATGGATGAACTTGTACCAAAGAATATCTGGGTACAAATGCTTGACTGGATAGAACTTAACATAGATGACAGAATGCATGAAATACAGGGTGTGTGTGTGGGGGGGCATATGGGGTAAGTTGGATGGGGAGTGGGGTCTAAATTTGATTAAGATCTATTATATGACATGCACAAAAACTCAATAAAATATTTTTAAAAATCAGGGTTGGAGAGATGGCTCAGTTATTTAAGAGCACTGACTGCTCTTACAGAAGACCTGGGTTTGGTTCCCAGTACCCATATAGTGGCGCAAAACCTACTGCAGTTCCAGGGGATCCAGTGCCCTGTTCTGGATTCTGTGGACACTGCATGCACGTGGTGCATGTTCATGAAGGCAAAACACTCATATACATAAAATAAAATAAGATAAGATGTAGCTGGGTGTGGTGGCACATACCTTTAATCCCAATACTCTGGAGGCAAAGGCAGGTGGATCTCTGTGAGACAGAGGTCAGCCTGGGGTACATAGTGAGTTACAGCTACCTGGGGCTTCAGGGACACCCTGTCTCACCCCCACCCCGATGAATCTGTCAGTATGAGTCTTTAGGCATAGGGCTGTTTTCTAGGCAGTAGTAGTATAAAGCGGGCTGCGAAAGTAGTGACTAAAGATTGAATTCTGTCTAGCCTCAGACTATCCAGCATACAGTTGATTATATAGGAAATCACCAGTAGGTTGAAAAATTAAGTAAATAAGCCAGTGTTCAGAACTGCAGCTTGTACAACAGAATCAAGACATAGTTGAAATATATATGCAGGAGATTTCAAAGAACCTGAGTGACTAGGAAGAGAATGGAGCCTCATGGTCTTAGTCATTCATGCTGCTCAAGGTACCACTGAGTCTGTGCTAGGGTGTGGGATTGGGCACTACTTAGATGTGGGGTCATGTGGTCTCTTTGGGTGTGGCTTTACTACTGACAGAGTTCAGAGGTTATTTGTGAATGCCACTTCAGCAAGCAGTGACTATGCTGGGGCCCTTCCAGTCCTGAAAATTTTCACACTTGTATGAACAGCATGTGGGAAGAGCTGCGCTGGTCAGGTAATGGGCAGATTTGAATGGAGGTTTGAAATGATGAGGAACTTGAAGGAACTGGCCTATTCTGAAATCTCCAGTCCAGTTACTTCAGGGTTCTCTAAGATACTTGTCCCCTTCGCTTATGATTAGAAAATGCTCCAAGCACTGTAAGGCAAGAATACAGGAGGAGATGGAGCAGGGTGTCCATTGTTCTGCCCATCAAGAGTGTTTTGATGAAGTGTTCCACACTGTGATGATGAAGAGGATGTTTGGTTGATGTTTAACTCTTTCCTGTGGAGTGGTGGTACTGATCTCTTTTTGGCCTAAATATTTGTTTATAAGCAGATGGCCTTGTTCGTTTATGAAGTTTTAGGCCAGAAGTTTGCAACGCTGGCTTAATAGATTTACAATATGGCCTGGACATGGGGAATTTTAAATCTTCAGGTGATTCTTATGAGCAGTTGATGTTGAAAACAGTGAGTCTCAGCATCGAAAGGTTTCTGATGAGCAAATAGTGTAACAAAGAAGGGCAAACATGCACGTACAAAGAAGTGTTCACTTGGAACAGAAGTTGGACTGTGTCGAGAAACTGCTGAGAGGGTTGTCATATGCTAGCATGTTTATTGCAAATGGAAAGATCAGTGTATAAATATTAAAATGGAATGTTTTCCTCTATCTAATGTTCTTTTTAACATGTAATATTTTTATTAATTTGAGAATTTCATACATGGATAAAATGTATCTTTGTCATATTCACCCTCAACTCCCCCAAATTCTTGTCTAATGTTCTTCAGAGGGAGTGGAATAGCTTTCAGCATGTTAAAGGTTTATATTTTTGCTGGGCGATGAGGCAGAGGCAGGCAGATCTTTATGAGATCTAGGTCAGTCTAGTCTACATAGTGAGTTCCAGGCCCGCTGGGGCTATAGGGAAAGCCTGTCTGAACCCCCAAAACCCACTCCCAAATTTATATTTTCTATGCTCCTATAAAAGATTATTTGAAGAAAATGCTTTTTGATATTTTCAGAATTCTTACCATGGAGGTGAGAAGTGGGTCCTGTGTGATTGTGGTTGGTTCTGTGCTCTACACATTCAGTGAACACAGAGGGGGAATCTGCTATGCCTTGTGCTGTGCTCTATCACAGATGTAGGCAGGGTTGTCCTTGGGAAAACTGGCAGTATTCTTGGGCAAATAGTGCACCAGTAGAGGGACGGCAGAATAATTCCCTGACCCTATCATCAACCATCAACATATCAGTGTGTATCAACATAGTGTTTTATATTTTGTAGAGCCCCCCCATTTAGTCCCTGTGAAATAGTATACACAATAGTTGTCTGTAGTTCAGAAAACTTGTGGAATGTTTTCAAAACCTGTTTTTAGCTAGTTGGGTGTCTGTAATCGTAGCACTTTGGAGGTGGAGGCAAGAGGATCAGGAGTTCAAGGTGAGCTTCAGTGATCTATAGCATTTCAGGCCAGCCTGTCTCAAAAATAAACGAAAACCAATAACAAAACTAGAGAATTAAAACCCAACAATCTCTTCCCTCTTTTTTTTGCTTATTTATTGAGATAGAATCTTACTCTTTGGTTTCTGGTTTGCCAAGAACTTGCTATGTAGCTCAAGCAGGCCTTGAACTTGTATTAATCCTCCTGCCTCTGCTTCTCAGGAGCTGGAATTATAGATGTGAACCACCACGCCTGACCCAAATTCCTGTTATAGAAAACTGTAGCTATCAAAATAGTTAGCGACTCTGGGGTACTCTAGCAATGTCAGGAAAATGCTTGCTGACTAGTTTGGTAGTATAAACATTTTATGGGTTGGATTTCATTAGAAAATACCCCTAAATTCAGTAATCATTATATTTTTAAAATTTATTTGTTCTTCCACAAAATAATACCTATATATAATATCCACTTTGATCATGTTTCCCCCATTATCGTCTCTTGTCCCTTTCCCCTTTCCACCAAATTCCCTCATCTTCCCGACAAGTCCCCCTTCCTACTTTCATGTCTTTGTTTTGGTGGTTTATTACATTTAATTAGGGTTGCCTTCATGAACATTGGTGGGGGGTTATTTACTTGAGCATTGGCAGCTTACAGGTGGCTATACCATTGAAGTAATATGACTTCCTCTCTCCCAACAACCACTAACTGCCTATAGTGCCTTGGTGAGACGTGAGACTTTATGAGCCCAACCCTGATCCATGATGGAATGCTGTTGGACCTATTCTTGTGCAGGTCCACACTGGTGTTGTGAGTTCATGAGTACAATAGCCATGTTGTTTCCAGAAGACAGCATTTCACAGCATTTCTTTCCGTCTTCTGGCTCTTACATTCTTTTGACCTCCTCTTCTTCAATGTTCCTGAGCTTTGGAGGCAGTGATACTAATGTCCCATTTAGGGATGATTATTCAACAGTCGCTTATTCTCAACACTTTGACCCTTGAATCTCAGTAGTAACTTTTCTCATTGCAATCAGAAACTTCTGTGATCAAGGTTGAGAGCAGCACTAACCTGTGGGTATAAACATAAATATTTAGAAGGCAATTTGACACCATGTCCATTTAGCAAACCAAGAGGAGATGGTTCCCTCCTAGAGCCCGTGACTTGCACTACATGGGCTTTGGACAAGGTTTGCAGTATCTGCTATGGATTCCTCCTGTGGAATGGACCTCAAACCCAATCAGAAAGTGGTTGGTTACCCATATGACAGTCATATCACTATTGTATCAGTGGGCATATCTTGCCTGGCAGGTTGGCATTGTAGACTTAAGGGTCTACTGCTGGGTGAGACCATTAATGGGACTTTCTCCCCCAGCAACCTTCATAGCACCTTCTAGCACTATAAATGATTCTATTTTTTAGTTTTTATTGAGCTTTTGTTATTTTATGACAGCTCTTAATCATTTTTATACCCTTTTCCCCTGTCATTGTCCTCCCATCCCCCGACAAAAATCTTTTCTTGAAAAAAATTATGAAAAATCTCAGACAAGCAGCACCATCTGCTCTGACTCTCACCCAGAGATGATGGTGAGCACAGTAAGTGGATAGTTCTGGGGATGCTTGAACTCTCATAACTAGGACAAGTCACTTCACTGGTGTTCTTTCTTGCGGTGCTGGGGGTGGATCCCTAGCACTCATACATGCTAGGCAAGTGCTCTACCACTGGGCTACACCTCTAGTTTATTTCACTTTTTTAAGGAAACTTTGATCCAGATGGGACACTTTGCTAGACATCCGTGAATGTTGTTTGTTGCCTTACTGTGCTGTGGAAAACCAGAACTAAGTCCTTCCGTGTTTTGGTGGCCTTTATCAGGCTTCTTTTCTTCCTTGCTGTATTCCCTTCCAGTCTCTAGAGACTGCTATTCCACTCTGATATTGAGATCAACTTCCATGACAACTTTTCTTTGTAATTCAAATTGCTTCTTCTATGCAACCTCTTAACATACATGTTATTGTATAACTTAGAGCTAATACTCTGCTATATGCCATTTTAAGCTTTTCCTGATATCATTTGACAAGCCTCTTCATTTTTTTTACTGGTACTCAGAACCTCATGTCCTCTTTCTCTTAGAAACCTCGGCCTTGTTTCTTTTTCTTCTGAGTTTTCATTCCTCGCTTATTAATTCTTTCTATTTAGTAGTTAAGGCAGTCTTATATATTTCCTACATCACCTAGTTTTTAGAAGCTTTACTCTAGCTGTTTCTTCTGTTGTGCCCATATACCTTGAAAGCCTCTCTACTTAGCTCCAATCACTGCATAACCCCTGCTATATGGTTTTATTAGTAGCCCCAATAACTGTACAAGACACACTAGGATATGTGATTACTAAATGTTTGCTAAATGTACAATTGAGTAATTGAAAATTTGCTAGGTTGCCAAGTTTAATATCAATTTTCTGGTGATGTTTTTATAACAACTGCTTTTGGGGCTTTTAGAAAAATCTCATTGACTTAAAAAATTTCATTTATTTTTATTTTATGTGTATGAGTGTTTTGCCTCCATATATATAAGTGCACCATGTGTGTGCAATAACCACAGAGGCCAGAAGAAGGTGTTGGATATCCTGGAACTAGAGTTAAGGATGATAGCTGAAGCTGGGTCCTCTGGAAGACCATCAAGTGCTCTTAAGCACTGGGCCATCTCTCAGCTCCTAATCTCATTAGGTTCTGTTTGAAGTTGATGATGCCCATCATAGATTACAAAGCCAAATATACATTTTTCAGCATGGTTTTGTTCCACTGGGGATGATATGCTTCAGTGTTCTAGTAACTCCTGGTTTTTCTTATTCCCTTTCAGTGTTTAATGCTTTCATAATGCTTCTGCACATACTGTTTCATTTAGTTTTCCTCAACACTTTCATGATATAGGCACTCCTGACTCAGAGATTGAAAATTTCATGCCTAGACCAACTAAGGTATTTTATCAAGTAATACACAAAATTAATGGTGTACCTGGAGGCTAGCAGTCAAGATTCCTGACTTACTGCTTTGATTTCTTTTGCTGTTCCTTGCAGATTATAATGTTGAATTCAAGAGCAAAGCATGGAAAATTATCAAGGGGAAGAACTGTTTGAATGCAGATCCATGCTTGAGATGTTTCACAGGTTTTTTTGCAGGGGGGCTGGGGTGTCTTGGGAATTGATCCACTGAATGACACCTCTAGTCACCAACTTTCTAAATTTTACTTTCCATGTGACTATGAGTGTCTTTTGATACAATCCCTTCTGAATTCCACTGACATTATTAGATAGTAACAAAAAAGAATGAATACTGTGCTGGATGAGCTGAGAAAATGAGGTAGTCAGGGCCTGTTTGCTCTGGTGTTAAGCTGAAGGTCTTAGCTAACCAGTTCCAAATTTGTGGTTTGGCCTAGAACTGAAGTCATGTTTCTGTCTCTAAGCTCAACACACCCTTTGTTCCAGACCTGCCCCTGCAGAGACCCAAGTATTAAAAACATGTGAGATTATTTTTTAAAGAAATATTTTATTATTTTTATTTTATTTTATGTGTATGAGTGTATTGCTTCCGTGTGTATAAGTGCACCCATGTCATGCAATGCCCATGGAGGTCAGAAGAGGGCACTGAATCCCTGGAATTGGAGTTACAAATGGTTGTTAGCCGATATGTGGGTGCTGGGAATCAAACCTAGGTTCTCTGCAAGAGCAGCCAGTGTTCTTAACCATTGAGCCATCTCTCCAGCCCTGTGAGAAGATTCTTATTGTGCATTCTTTGCTGTCTTTCAAAAGGAGAGTGAGTAGGAAGTGAGGTAATAATTATTGAAATGTTGGAAGAGTAATTGAATTACCAAGAATTTCCTACTTATCACCACTAAAATAATACTATCTTGAATTCAGTAGTGAAATGTTATCCCTCTGAAGTAAGCAAAGTTCTCCATTCTGAATGCTTGCCAAGTTAGAACACTAGTTTGCATTTGATTTTGGTGTGGTGACAATCTGACCCACCGAGGCCTGGCTTCTCTACCGTTTCATCCTGTTCTTGCTGCCCCATGTGCTTTTCTCCCTTTGCTTCATGGTGCTGTTCACACCCAGGTGCTCGCCACAGGTCCCCAGCTCTGACCAAGTTCCCTTTCCTCTTCTGGACCTTCATGCACTTCAACTTCCAGGCCATTTAGTTTCTATGAGTCACTGCCATTAAGACTGAGAGATACTTTCTTAAGAGTATGTGTCACACAAGGGTATATGTGAAGCAGTGAATTAAAATGAATGAAACTGGGGTTTCTGAGGTCAAACAAGTTTACTTTACATCGTAGCCTCCTACTTCTGCCCTATAGCCTGGTTCTGTGGACAAATTCCTCTGCTAGCATTAATTTTCTTGGGTCTTTCAATGGGAGTAATATCTTCCTTTCAAAGTGGTTGCCAGAATTAAATGAGCTAACCAGGAGAATACACTTAACACAGCGTTTGACTCAGGGTAAAGGTTCAGTAAATTCAGTTGTAATTATTCCATTATTGTTCATTATTATTGTAAAGGAACTGGATATGGCTAGGTATTTTGGATGACCCTGGGGAATTTGCTTCCCCCATTTGGATATCATTTTTACTGTCTGTGGTGTTAAGGCAACTAAGAGTGGATTGCCTCTGGACAATTGATGGCCCTGTTTAGGCTTGATTATGCTATCTATTAGAAAAGTACCTAAATCTCATTTTATTTTTACCTGCACATCCTACAACCAGAGATGCCTCCTGATGGTTTCTTATTACTCAGGCCCTACTCTGCTCATCAAAGTAACTTTTCCAGATGTCATATTCCTTTATGTTCTTCAAGGTGATTGATCATTTAGTAAGCAATGCAGATGTGTTCTGAAGAACAAGTAATAATTGGTTTGGTATAATGGTTTAATATGTTGTTCTTTTAAGATGGTAGTTTTTAATACTGGAAGAATGTTTCTGGTGAAATTTTTTTTCTTTTTCTTTTTTAAAAAATATTTTATTTATTATTATTTTTTAGCAGGTCATAGGGTAAGGGTTTATTTACAGAAATAGTGGGTACCCCACATTTATAGCTTCATCATAAAGTCCACACTCAAATACAGACCCTGTGACCTCCTGACAGCTGCACAAAATGGTGAGAGAGGTGCCTCTTGGTGTTCTCAGCTTTATAGATCCTTTGTCCTTCCCCCGACATGCAGCTAATGTTGACTGATGCAGCAAAGGTTGACTGAGGGGTAACTGACTCCCCCCTTGGCTCCTTGATGAACATGGGAAGGAGGTGTGACTATAGCTTGCCAGCATAGCGGTTGGAGTGTTGGATTGCTCCGACAGGTACGGCACACTGGGAGAGGCCAGGACCAGCCTGGGTCCCTCTCTTAGGGGCTGAGTGGGATGGTGAGTGTCGGCGACTCATAAACCACACCGAGTCAGGAGTCTTGTTGAGGCAGGAACTCACTTTATTGCGTCAGGCATCAACTTATATAGTTTAAGCAAAAGGGGTGTGGAAAAGGGGGTGGGTATAGGAATGTGTCATCTGAGGCAAAGACTGTGGGCCACTGGGAATTTATTACGCAGTTGTTACTGGGCAGAGACAATCTTAGATAGGGCACTGCTGAGTCACCTCCACATGGAAGTGACAGGCCAGAGACAGGTCACTAAACTTTAGCCTGACTTATGAAATTATATTAGGCCTCATTTTCCTCCATGCCATGTGTTATGATGGTCCCGAGGGCCCAACAACTAAACAACTTCAAGAACCAAGGTTTATTTACTATTTTATTTGCTATTTTTATTTTATGTGTTTGAGCGTATTGCGTACATGCATGTAAGTGTGCCCCTGTCTAGCAATAACCACAGAGGTCACAAGAGTGTGTCGGATCCACTGGAGCTGGAGTTTGGGATGGTTGTTAGCCACCATGTGGGTGCATGTCCTGTCTTAGGAGTACTTGTCATGGGACATCTTACCCATCATTGGCCACACGGAGGGCAGGGGTCGGGCAATCATACGAGGATGGCCAATCGTAAGAGCCTGGCTCCTGATTAGTGAGCCTGTGATAATGAACCTCAACCTGATGTAACTTGATTGCCTCTGTTCTCTGGTGAACAAATCTTGTAATTTGTTAAATATCCAGGGCCCGATGGTAAGGATAAGGAGAAGTGTGAGGAGGGGGGCCAAGTAGGGGGAGGAGGTAGGGCAAGAGACCATGTAAGCCAGTCCAGAGGGGGTTTTCTTGAAACTCTCACCTCCTCTTTTTTAGATCTTCTTGGAATTTTTTAATCTTATCCTTGACAATCCCGGATCCATTGGCATAAAAGCAACATTTTTCCTGTAAAAATAAACAGATGCCTTCTCTTTCAGCCATTAGTAGATTTAATCTCCTTTTATTCTGTAACATCACCTCAGCCTGTGGAAGAGCTCCAGTAACCAGCCAGATCCTGATTTAGGTAGGTCGGTGTTCTGCCTTGGGTTAGTCTGGTGTCTCTAGGGGAGAAGTGGGCAGGCGATCATATTGAACTCTTAACGTCATTAATTGTATTTGTTCTATTTTTCTTTTTATGAAATTTATAAGCCTATTAACTACACAGGGTCCTATAGTGCAGAGAAGTATAAGGATTATGAGAGGCCCCACCAGAGTAGAAATTAGGGTAGTGAGCCATGGTGAGGCAGTGAACCACTGTTGGTACCAGGACTCCTGTTCTCGCTGACGCCTGTTTAAGTCCTCTTTTAATTTGTCAAGATTATCCATAACCACTCCTGAATTATCAGCATAGAAACAGCATTCTTCTCCGAGGGCTTCACTGTGAGTAGTGTTCGTGAAGTTTCCCATTGTCCCCAGGGCCTCCATCATTGGAGAGCTGGCATCTAGGCACAGCCTGCATGGGTCAGCAAGTTCAGGTCTAGAGGCATTGAGAAAAGTATAAGCAAGCTGCACTGCCCGATGAATGTTCTCTTGCTTGGTCCCACTTAAGCCCAGGCCAGGGTTACCAGGCACAGATGCTTCTGACGCCAGGGTATTACTGGTGGGCATTGGGCTAGTAGTGACATATGTAGGGGTGGTCGGCCTTGGCAGTGGAAACTGGGCCGGACCCATTGTCTCCTGGTAAGGCAGGGGTTCGACAACCCTCCTGATCATTAGTAGGAGGCCGGGGTCACATCCTGAGACATAGAGTCTTAACTCAAACATCTTTCCAGTTTCCCATCCTCCCTCTTTTCTTCCCTGCTCTGTAAAGCTGATCTGTATGGGGTTATAACGATAATTTGTACATTGCCCATATAATGGGTTTGTAGACAGTTGTAGTTGCTTGACCCTACTAACACAGATGGGTCCTTTACCCTCAATCCAGTACCCTGTCCCCATGCTCTCAAAGCCCCAGCTTGTACAATAAAAGGCATCCCCCCCACCCCGCAAGTATGCAATTGAGATGCAGTTCTATTGGACCCGGGACAGACATAGAACGTTGTCAACAGCAACTCATGTCTTTTAAGGATATGCAAGCAGCCAGAGAGTTAGGGGATCCCACGAGTGGCAGGGTGCATTCCTTCCCTCTGTCTCCACATTCCAGCCTGGTTTTCCCTTGGCCTACTCATCCACTCACATCCCACGATCCAGCGGCAAGATCGCAGAGATCAAATTGCAGGTCTGGGCACCACGTAGAAGGGGGGCGTTATCTGAGTAGTTTTGTTGATAGCATCTGATGTGGCCACATTGGTCACCAATGAGGTGACCTTCTGGGGTTGATGTGGATTGTCTAACCCATAGGCTTGACTCCTCATCTGTAGACAGTTTAGGGAGAGGGCCAGCATCAGGAGGATTTTGCGCTCCATTTTCTGCAAGAGAGAGAGAGAAAAAGGCCTTTTCAAGGGCGTTTATCCCCTGGTTGACATGTTTAACCTTTTGCTTTTGTTGGCATTTGTTAATCATGAAGTTGTGCCATCATAGCATTTTATTAGTCATCTTTGTCCCATCCATCGTCCTGTGAGGGAAAATATTTAATGTCTCTTGCAGGTACCCAGAGGGGCCTTTTTTCATTTTGGGGAAATACACACCCAAACCCTCTTCCTGCTGTAAGAAGTGGGTCTGGTCCCCTCCAGGCTCCAGTGAGCAGGTCTCTCCATTTGACCAGAATGGAGCTGTAGCTGGTAGATGAGGACCAATGTTTTTGGGAGGGAGACAAATACTTGTCTTCTTTGGAAAAATTTAGAATATTTAAGGTAAATAAGGCCTTTTTCAGTTGATCATGTGGGGGCAGGGACTCCCCCTTTTGTTTTTGTAACTGAGTCTTAAATGTTTGGTTGAATCTCTCAACAATGGCTTGTCCCCAAGGGTTATAAGGATTGCCCGTGGAGTGTGAGATTTTCCATGTTTGAAGGAACTCAAAGAAAGGCTTGCTTACAAAGCATGGGCCATTATCTGTTTTAATTTGATCAGGCAGTCCAAGGGTGGTGAAACATTGGAGCATGTAACTGATTGAATGTTTGGCCTTTTCCCCCGTGTATGCTGTTGCCCAGCAGGCATGTGAGAAGGAATCAACTGATAGGAAGATATATTTGAGTTTTCCAAATGGGGCATAGTGGGTAACATCAATTTGCCAGAGGTTGTTAGGGCTAAGGCCTCCGGGGTTGGTACCCGAATTTTGAAGAGGGGGGACCTGAAGGAAAGGTTGGCAAGATCGACAGGTGCGTACAATTTTCTTTAGGTCTTTGACTACCACGGGGGGATATTTATGTCTAAGCCCTCTT
>NW_008351624.1:1005691-1014779 GCF_000622305.1 Nannospalax galili | reverse complement strand
TTTTCCTCTGATAGAAACCCTGGCAAATTTTGGTGGCCTCTAAGATGTTGGAGAAATATTGGATTTACCCGAAGTTTAAGTAGAGTGCGGGCCTGAATCATCAGAGGAGATATGGGGTTGGAGTCTAATCTAATATGGGCCTCCACTAGGTTGGGCAGTATATTAACCACATACAGGCTGTCTGAGAGCAGGTTGAAGGGCTCTGATATGGAGTTTAATGCCATGACAATGGCAAAGAGTTCTTTAAACTGTGGTGACCCTTTAATCTGGTGAGAGATTGATTTAATGGGCATGGGAGTTTGTCCCTGTTTTAGGGGAGGGTAGATGACCAGAGAGGCTCCCAGACATCCTCCATCAGTAAACAAAGTTAGGAATTTAGGGTCAGGTTGAGAAAGAAAAAGTCTGGGGGGCTCCCACTCCAACCTCGAGAAGGAGCTTATCCACTTATAAGGACCATAGTGGCAGTCAACCTTGCCAAAAAATCCCTCTACAGCCAGTGTGATCCTCTCATTGTTTTTTTGAAGCCAGGTAAAATCTGTCAATCTATAGGGAGTGATAATGGAATGGGGCTCAATACTGAACAACCAGACTGCTGTGTCCCTACTCTTGATAATGCAGTTGGCAATTTGGTTGGTCATGGAATAAACTCGAGGGCTTCTGCCCATGGATAGATGAATCCATTGTATGGGCTCACCCTCTTGTGTGAGAAGAGCAGTGCACAACACACTTCCAATGAAAAGACAAAGAGACATTGGGGTGTCAGGATCAAACCTTTTTAAAGTCTCCTCATTTATGGACTGTTCCAATGAAAAGACAAAGAGACATTGGGGTGTCAGGATCGAACCTTTTTAAAGTCTCCTCATTTATGGACTGTTGGATTTTGGTATTTGTTGACAATGAGGTGGCAAAGTTACCCTGGAGGCCAAATTAAGGCCCCTCAGGAGATCAAACAAGGGGATCAACTCCTCAGTGAAGATGTGTATCCAGGGCCTCAGCCAATTAATTTCCCCTAGCAATTTTTGAGTTGGGATAGACTATAGGTGTCCTGAATGGAAAGCTGAGGCTTTACAGGGGAAACAGCATCCATAGATAAGGTGGTACATAGTATCTTGAAAGGGGGAATAGATAAGGTGGTACCTAGTATCTTGAAAGGGGGGATACTCTGAATTTTATCAGGTCACCTTAAATTTGTTTTCCTGAAGATTAGCAAGATAGTCAGAGGTTAGCTTGTGGAGACTGGAGGGCTCAGGGCTTCCCAGAATTACATAATCCATATAAATATAGAATAAAACATCTGGCAGCCCCATCAGTGAGGCGAAAATTTGGGCCAGGTAATATTGGCAAATGGGGGGGGGACTGTTGGCCATACTCTGGGTCAGGATGGTCCATTCAAATCTTAAATTCGGCCCACAAAAATTGGTTGAGGGTATGGAGAATGCAAATTTTTCTGTATCATTGGGGTGGAGGGGAATTGAGAAAAAGCAGTCCTTAATATCAATAATAGTTAAGTGGTATGTCTTGGGGATTGCTGGAATCCAGGGGAGCCCCCTCTGGGGAGTCCCTAAAGGCATCATTCTCTCACTAATTTTTCTAAGATCTTGTAATAGTCTCCAGGAGCTGCTGGCTTTTTAAATGATAAACACAGGAGAATTCCAGGGGCTTGTTCATGGCCTTATGTGTCCCAGATCTAATTGCTGCTTGACCAGTTGATAAAGGAGTTGAAGCTTTTGTGAAGGGAGAGGCCACTGCTCAACCCATACGGGGTCCCCAGGTGTCCACTGAATTTGGATTACTGAGGGGCGAGCAGTGGCCCTTAGGATTGGGGGTGAACCTGAGAGTGTCTTTGTCTGAGGTGCTTGAAGTAGGGGTTGTCCCTATAGTTGGGGTGGCTTATTTGGCCCTCTCTGAACTGTTGTTCATATTCTTCTGTGTCTAGGAGATCATTATAGAAGGCCTTATGGTCAGTAGTGATAAAGGCCTCAGCCTCGCCCAGAATGTCCCGACCTAAAAGGTTGGCAGTTAGGCCAGAGACCACAAGAGGGCGCACTTCTCCACGACTCCCATTGGGATCTACCCAGGGTAGCTAAGTAGTAGTCTCCCATGATGTAGACTGCCCGCCCACGCCCAGTAAGGACGGGCCGGGCACCAACTGCCAGGAGTGTGGGACTTCCTCCTTTCTAATCACCGTGCGGTCTGCCCCAGTGTCAATGAGAAATTTGAAGGTCTTCTTTCCTATGATACGGTCATTTTTGGCCACAAGCCAGGGATCAATGGAACTGTCCAATGAGTCTGAACTGGCTCATCCCCTTTATTTAATGGGAGTGGGGGTGGCCCTGAGGGGAGTTTAAAGGCTCACCCTTAAAGTTAAATTTGGATTTGCAATCACGAGCCCAATGAAAGCCCTTTTTACATCTAGGGCAGGGTGTGCGTGGGCCTCCCTCTCCCCCGGAAGGACCGGGGGTCTCTTGGACTGGTTTGGACACTCTCGCCGGAAGTGACCTTCCTTGCCACACCCAAAGCAGGTCCGCTTACCGGACACTTTGGTCTGTTGTAGGACATTGGTAAGGGTTTGAAGCTCCTCCTGGTGGCTAGCCTGAAGCGCAGGCACCATTGCTCTCATCTGATAAGACGTGGACCCAACATCTTGGGTAGCTATGATCCATTTGTCCATGGCCTGGTTTCGTAGCCCAGCGCAAGCTATCTTATGATCAGTGGTCATGCCATCCCAAACCAGCAATCGGTCACGCAACTCCCCTGAAGGGAACTTTCTCTGCAAGCTCTTCTGAACTCTATCTATAAAGGAGGGGAGGTCCTCCGAGGCCTTTTGAGTAATCCCAGATATGGGTGATTCGGTTCATCTAGCTTTCTCCAGGCAGCTAGACCTATGGCCCGGACCTGGTCCTGATAGGGAGGAGCAATGGCCACCTGCTGGGCCCCAGTGGCGAACTGATCAGCAGTGCCAGAGAGCATGCCAAAAGTAATAGGTATGGGGGGCTGAGTGTTTTGATTGCTTTCTCCATGAATGCGGCACTCCTCATTAAAATAGGCCAGCCATTTAAGGAAAACGGGACCGGGAGCACTGCTTTGGGTAATTCTTTCCAGTCCCGTGGCATGCACGCCTCGTGTGCGAGTCCCTCCAGAATAGCCTCTGCCCAGAGAGAGTTGGGGTCGTCTTCTACAATGGCCTTCTTTAGGTCCTTAAGGTCCTGAGCCTGCCAAGGATACCAAGTGGTGGGCCGATTGCCCCCAGGGTTGACATTGACTGGAAAGAGGTTGGTGGCTCCTTCCCCAGGTCGAATCTCCACCCCATATGGGGGTGCGTAGGGATCCTGGAATGGGTTGGTCTGGGCTCTTGATTGGGGAGGGTCCTTGAAGGGCCAAGGGGCACTCCCAAATGGGTTGAGGGAGGGGTATAAGGGCTCAGGACGGTCCAGTGGGTCCGTATGGCCTGAGGGCCTAGGATCTGGCTTTGGGCTTAGTTGCGCCTCAGGGACTAGGTCAGCAGCCTTAGCCGGGGCTGGGGCCTCCACCGCTTTTGATTTCGGAAGGTGAGGGGGGAAGAAGCCTTTTAAGGCTGACACTGTGGGGAGTGCTCCCAGAGGGGGGATCTCCCCTTTTCCTACCTGGGCCCATCTGATCAACTTTTCAACTCTATCCCAAGTATCCCAATCAAAGAGGTTGCTCTCCAGAAGCCAGGATGTGATCTTTAGCAGGCATCCCCATGCCTGGAGAGCTTGGCTGTCTGAGAGGTCAAGGCCCCTGCTTTTGAGCAGGACCCTGAGGGAATCTAAAGAGGGGTAAGGCCTAGAACTGAACTTCCCCGTAATTTATGGGGGTGCACTCACCCGCAGACCGATTGGCCCATCAGTGAACTTCATGATAGGCAGCTCCTCACATGGGGCACCAATCTATCGGATTGCTCCAACAGGAACGGCACAGGGGGAGAGGCCAGGACCAGCCTGGGTCCCTCTCTTAGGGGCTGAGCGGGATAGTGAGTGTCGGTGATGCAAAAACCACACCGAGTCGGGAGTCTTGTCGAGGCAGGAACTCACTTTATTGTGTCAGGCATCAACTTACATAGTTTAAGCAAAAGGGGTGTGGAAAAGGGGGTGGGTATAGGAATATGTCATCTGGGGTGAAGACTGTGGGCCACTGGGAATTTACCATGCCAGTTGTTACTGGGCAGAGGCAATTTTAGATAGGGCTCTGCTGAGTCACCTCCACGCGGAAGTGACAGGCCAGAGATAGGTCGCTAAACTTTAGCCTGGCTTAGGAAATTATATTAGGCCTCATTTTCCTCCATGCTGTGTGTATGAGGGTCCTGAAGGCCCAACAGTTGGAGGACACTTCCAGGTAACACTCCACCCCTTCCTCCAGTTCTTACATTCTTTCCACCAACCTCTTCTGCAAAAGTCCCTGAGGCTTTGGGGTTGTGGTAGGTGTGGGATAATCTTCCTCCTATTGTGGCAAGGCACTGAAGTTTTGGGTCTCTACATCATATGCTTTCCATGGGCTGTTGGCCAGTTTCGGTGGGATTCCATCTACACCTTGGGGAGGCAGGATCCAGGTGCTCTCAGGTGGTCTTCTGAGTTCTCAGAGTCTAAGCTAGATGGAGGCTTGAACAGCCACTCTCTGGCTGTCTGCTAAGGTCTCCTGGTGATATATTTAAAAAATTCTAATTTTCTGCTAAAGCCTGGGACCTTAGAGAACATGCTCCATGTGACCTTCCTAATCTATCTCCAATCACAAAATACCTTTTACTCATCATGTCTTATTTCAATATTTCTTTGAACTTTATATTGTTTTTAAAAATTATTTATTTATTTATTGAGTGTGTGTATCTGCATGTGTTTATATGTACCATGTATGTGCAAGTGTTGGCAAAGACTGGAAATGGGCATTGGGTCCCCTGAAACTGAAGTTACAGGTGGATGTGTGTTACCTGATAAAGGCACTGAGAACCAAACCCAGGTCCTTAGAGGAGTATGTGCTCTAAGCCACTAAGCCATTTTCCAGTTCCTACATTGATGTTTTAAATTATATATCAATTCATATTTAACTCTGTACATGCTTAACTTCTACTAAAATTGATGTTTCAAGATGTCTGCTATATGCATCTGGTGGTTTTGAATACCTCTTCCAACCTGTTCAACAGTGATTTAAAGAAGGGGTGTCAAAAATGGGGCTTCCTGGCACCTGAACTCATTTCTCTAAGGGAGAAATCTTGATAATGATTACATCACTCTTGAAGGCTGACTTGTATAACATTAAAGAGAGTTTTCAATTGCCATGAGTTGAAGACTGACAGCACTATCCAACACCTTTGGGAACAGTCAATGGAACAGCTCTCTCCCTCAAGGTCACATGTGCAGACTTCAAAACTCTGAAATGAATGTAATTCAGCTTGTCATTATGCCTTTGGTTTACCTTTGGAAATATGGACTTGTGGAAACCTGCTTTCTTTCCTTCAAGAGCAAGGCCTTTCTCATGTGATCTTCTGGGCTTTGCCTACAGTTGCAGAGTAACATGGTACAAGAATGAAAACAAGATCTAAAATCTGTGAGTAGTGTGGCCAATAGCAAGTCAGTTCTGTAAACTTGACCTTATTTACTTAGAGAGTTTATGATTGTGATGATCTGGAAAGTGCTACAAGATTTATTTCCCAAGGACAAGTTAATGCATTCTAGACATGATAGGGAAGCTACGCCAATGAAATTCCCCCCTCCCCCACATGGGGATCTGCATATTGACAAAACCAGCTGACATGCCAAGATGGATGGGGGAATGTGACAGAGTCTTACCACCATATGAAAAGCTACAGGCAATCAATGGATGCCGAGAGAGGGAGAATCAGTTTTCTCTAGGGACTAGCTCCCTGAGAGGTCATCTAATCCCAGATGGGTACCCCTAAACACAGGTACACATGAGCACCACTAAATGGACTTAGTGCATTATATATATGTATATTTATAAATGTATGTATATGTAACAGTAATAATCAAAGGAGAGGACAAAAATTAAGAGGGTGTTGGGGGGACATGGAAGGAGTTGGTGGAGGGATGGAAATAATGCAAACACAATGCTCATGTATAAAATTCTCAAAAACAAACAAACAAACAAACAAACAAACAAAACACCAAAAATAAAAAATTAAGAAGGTTATTTCCCTCTTACCTCCCAGTACCTCCCTGCCTGTGCTACTTGTTCCTTATTCAGTATCTGTATTTTCTCTGAAAATGTGACCTTCACTGGCCATGGGTGTTTTGCTTACTAGTGTAAACCAAGTGCCATTTACACCTTTTGACATATCCATTCATTCATTCATTCATTCATTCACCACAAAATGTCTTTTCCTTTTGAGATCAGGTCTCATAGATTCCAGGCTGGTCTCAAACTTAACTATATGGTCAAGGGTGACCTTGATTTTTAGTCCTCCTGCTTCTACTCTGGAGTGCTGGGATTATAGGTAGGAGCCACCACACCTAATTTATGTAGTGCTGGAGAGTGAATACAGGGCTTTGGGTATGCTTGGCAAGCACTCTACTGAGTTACCTTTCCATCCCTGAAAAAGATGTCTTTCTAATGTCTATTGACAGACACTGTTTGTAGACACTGGAGACACAGTGGGAATATGGCATGCAAAGTGCTGGGATTATAGGTAGGAGCCACCACACCTAATTTATGTAGTGCTGGAGAGTGAATACAGGGCTTTGGGTATGCTTGGCAAGCACTCTACTGAGTTACCTTTCCATCCCTGAAAAAGATGTCTTTCTAATGTCTATTGACAGACACTGTTTGTAGACACTGGAGACACAGTGGGAATATGGCATGCAAATCTTTATCTCATGGAGTTTATTATTATTATTATTATTATTATTATTATTATTAATTTTTGTACAGGGGAGGGGCAGAGGGAGCCCAGAACGGGTTAGTCTGAGAGTCTGCCTAAGTGGGGCCCTTGCAGGGCCAAGGGGCACTCCCAAAAGAATTGAGGGAGGGGTAGAGGGGCTCAGGATGGTCCAGTGGATCCGTATGGCCTGGGGGCCTAGGATCAGGCTTTGGGCTCGGTGGCGTCTCCAGGACCAGGTCAGCGGCCCTGACCGGGGCTGGAGTCTGGGCCTCTGCCACCTTTGTTCTCAGAGGGCATGGGGGAAAGCAGCCCTTTAAGGCAGATACCGTGGGGAGGGCTCCCAGAGGGGGAATATCCCCTTTTTCTATCTGGGCCCGTCTGATTAATTTTTCAACTCAGTCCCAAGTATCCCTGTCAAAGAGATTGCTCTCAGGGAGCCAGGGTGAGATCTTTAGCAGGCATCCCTACGCTTGGAGAGCTTGGTTATCTGAGAGGTCCAAGCCTCTGCTTTTGAGCAGGACCCTGAGGGAATCTAAGGAGGGGTTAGGCTTAGAGTTGGACTTTCCCATAATTTATGGGAGTACACTCACCCACAGACCGATTGGCTCATCAGCAAACTTCGTGATAGGCAGCGCCTCACACGGGACACCAATCTGCCAGACGCTCCGACAGGTATGGCATAGGGGAGAGGGCAGGGCCAGCCTGGGTTTCTCACTCAGGGGCTGAGCGGGATGGTGAGTGTCGGCGACTCAAGAACCACACAGAGTCGGGAGTCTTGTTGAGGCAGGAACACACTTTATTGCGTCAGGCATCAACTTATATAGTTTAAGCAAAAGGGGTGTGGAAAAGGGGAAGGGCAAAGGTGTGTGTTATCTGGGGTGATGGCTGTGAGCCACTGGGATTTGGCCACACCAGCTGTGACTGGGGAGAGGCAGTCCGAGGATGGGCCCTGCTGAGTCACCTCCACGAGTAAGTGACCGGCCAGAGATAGGTCGCTAAACTTTAGTCAGGCTCAGGAAGTTACTTTAGGCCTCATTATTCTTTATGCCACAAATATGAGGGCTCCAAAGGCCCAACACAGAAGGGGGTTACTTACAAAGACATGAATTCTCACAGGCTTTTTCTTTCCCATATTTGAGATCCACACCACCAGTGTAAATCCACACCTGCAGTCTCCACCAACTTTTCAAGGAACTGTCTCACCTGCAGGTCTGATCACTCTGTTTACAAAATGGCTATGACTCCTCCCCTTTTTCCCAGTGCATTCAGCGTTTCTCAGCACCTCTCAGCACAGGTCTCTAGACCCACTCCCATTCAGTTCTAGTTTTTCAGAGTTCACCTACAAAACACTCCACCCCTTCTTCCGGCTCTCATAATCTTTCTGCAAATCTTCCGCAAGGGTCCCTGAGCCTTGGAGAGGGTGACAGATGCAGGATGATCTCACTTGTATCATGGTGAGATATTTACCTCTTGAGCCTCCCCACCATTTGTCTTCAAGATATGGCTGCTGATCCACCTCAGTGGTGTCTCCCCTTCCATAAAGACAAATGGAAGGAAGTACACACATTTAAATTAACACAGATGTAAATACAAATGCCTGGAAGATATCCCAGCAGGTGTACCATATTCATCAAATGGTATACTTGCAGTGGCTTGCCCTCTGGGGTTTATATACTTCCCTAACACAGGGGGTTGGCCTGGTCCTCAGCACCAGATATGTGTTCCACCCCTATGAGCAGGACTTATCCAATTAGAAATTTGTCAGTTGTACATATGTTAGTCGAGCCATTGTTGCACCGGCAGGCATTGTTTGGCATGTAACTAATGTGCATGATGCGAGATCCATCATCAAGCAGAATCACAGGGAATCCATTTTCCATAACCATATGCATAGTGCTTTCTTGCACTATGAAAGCCATCCATCCAGTGGCATAGAGTTTTCAACTTAGTCTCGGCTCTGTCTCTTCTCCCATGCCCACATCAAGCAGTGTCTTCAGCAACATGGCCTTATCAACCTTTTCTAGAGTACAACAAACGTTAGTGGCAATAGTGTTGGTGAATTTCAGGGCCTCTAGGATCTCTCTGGCCAATAGTTCATAAGGGGGCAACCCACCCCTGGTACAGAAATTTTTTCTTAACTGTTTTACAGTTTTGGGAGTCTCTGTTTTTATTTTCATATAGGGTTAGGTGTTGTAGACTTTTCTCAACCATTCTTGTAGGTATTACTTGTGTCTCACC
>NW_008351624.1:980683-989015 GCF_000622305.1 Nannospalax galili | reverse complement strand
TCTTTCTCTTTCTTTCTTTCTTTCTTTCTTTCTTTCTTTCTTTCTTTCTTTCTTTCTTTCTTTCTTTCTTTTCTTTCTTTCTTTCTCTTTCTTTCTCTCTCTCTCTCTCTTTCTTTCTTTCTTTCTCTCTCTGTCTCTCTCTCTCTCCCTCTCTCTCTCTCTCTCTCTCTCTTTTCTTTTAATTGTAGTACTTAGGATCACACTCAAGGCCTTGAACATGCTAGGCAAATACTCTTTTACAGAATATAGTCTCAGTCTGGAGTTCAGATTATTAATTCAAGTTTGTTCAATAAACAGAATTTTGTGTGATGATGGAAATTTTCATTATTGTCTTGTCTGATGTGATAGTCATTAGCCACACGTGGGCATTGATTACCTGATATGTGACTGCTCTGAATAAGAAGCTGAATTTCTAATGTTTAATTTTATTTAACATAAAACACTGTACATGTTTAAGGGCTTCTCTACTGACATACTCCAGAGAATTAAGGGGTTGGAAACAGAGATAAAGTAGATAAATAAACAAAATAATTTTGCATAGTGATTTGAACTGAAAAGGAAGAAAATAGGTGATGAAGGTAACCAGGAAGGTACTTTAGATAGGGTGACTATATTGGCTAGGCATCAATAATATGAAATAAATGAATTATGAAGTTGCAATCGTTTAAACTTTGCTACATGGTACCTTGGTTTGGGAACCATTATTTGGTGCTCTAAGAATTTCCTTTGGGAAATATTTCACCATGTTTCTATAATTTTATTAGCTGTAAACATTTCTCCCTAGACCTGAACTGTCACCTCCAGCTCCTGTTGGTGATACCTCGATATTGGAAGGTATGCTTTTGTGTCTTTACTTGCTTTTATTTCTAAGTTATTTAAGGTTTAAAACAAAATTTCAAGCAAATGCAGTTTTTCAGCTCACATTTAAAAGATCAGGTTTTTGATACTTATATATTGCTTAAGAGACTCAAGAAATGTAATTATATTCTTTTGTTTCATGATATTATGTAGTGGGTACTTAAAAAAAAACTTTAAGAGTCATATAAATCAGACCGAATCTTAAAAAAAAAGAATGACCTAATAAATTGCTTGAAGGCAAACCGTTATGTCAGCGGGTAAAACCTTTATATTAACATTATATGCCATTTGTCCTGGAGTTTCCAGGGTAAGGGTTTTTCTGACGGCATCCTGGGGCATAGACCATGTTTTGAGCTCTGGATTTCTTGTAAATTTGTTCCTCTGTTTCTGTCTCTCTCCCTTCCCTTCTTCTCCATTTCTTTGTTTTGCTAGGGATTGAATCCAATGGCATGTTCCATGCTAGAGAGATGCTCTACCACTGTGCTGCACCTCAAGCCCATGTTATTTTTAATAAATAATTAATACATTTTATGTTTAAAAATACTAACTTCTGGGGCTCGAGAGATGGCTCAGAGGTTAAGAACACTGGTTGTTCTTGCAGAAGACCTGGGTTTGAATCCCAACATCTACATGGTGGCTAATAACTGTAACTACAATTCCAGGGGATCTGACACCCCCTTCTGACCTCAGCGGGCACTGCACAACATGGGTGCACATACACACACACAGGCATAACACTCATATACATAAAATGAAAATAAATAAAAATTATAAACTTCTTTGTATTAGACACTTCAAACATATACAAAAATAGAATGGCATGATGTTGCCCTGTTTCAAATAATGGCCAAGCTACAATTTCACCTACTTCCTTTGTCTGGTATACAAGTTTCAATGTCTGGTTCCTTTGCTATATAGCTCCTTAAGGATAGAAACTTTCTTTTTATATCTCAGCATTGATCCTAGTGCCTGGAATGCCCAAGAAAACACTTGTCAGCAAGCCATAATTATTTGTTGTTCTAGTCATAATTATTTGTTGCATAGATTCTATGCAAATATGTCTTGAGGTTAAAGTGGGAGGAATTGAAAGAATGGCTTTCAAAGTCAAAGTCAGTTCTTTAATTCCTGAAATGAATTCCAACTTACTCAAGGACTGATCTCATACATTTTCTGGTTTTCTGTTTAGGTGCTGCTCCCAGTGTTCCATATCCAGGGGTGGCCTCCTATGAAGATGTCTCAGAGAGCAGCTTGCAATCACCAGAGGAGAGTGTAAGTTATGCTTGATTCTGTTATTTACTTTCTACCATGGAGGATGGGACTTAACAGGGTTTATACTCCATTGCTGGACTATACAAGACTTCATTTGGTGCCTTGCTGTGAAAATATTGTGAATTCTAAAACCAGCACATAACAAAATCTGATATTCCAAGGCTGGAGAGATGGTTCAGTGGTTAAGAATACTTGCTGTTCTGGCAGAGGACCTGAGTTCAGATCAAGATCTGGTGCCCTCTGCTGGCATTTTATTAAAAGTTGTGTTACCATGAGCACTGCATGCATGTGGTACATGTACATTCAGGCAAGGCACTCATACACATAAAATAAATAAATAAACAAATAAATTCATTAGAAAAAAACCTGATATTCCTTGAAGAGCTGGATAGGCCTGTTGTATCATTAAGTTTTTGGAATGAGAGGATTTCAAACTGTAAAAGGAATGACTTGTGGCCTGGAAATTCCCAGAACTTACATTCTTCTAATCCTTGACAGATCAGGTCTTAAACTTTAAATACACTATTACTAATAGGAACCTGTCTACTAAAAAATCTTAAATCCTATATCTGAGTGTCTATTATAAAAAATTACAGGTTAATGCTGGGAGTTAATGCACATGCCTTTAATCCTGCACTCATGAGGCAGAGGCAAGCGATTCTCTGTGAGTTCAGGGCCAGCCTGATCTACATAGTGAGTTCTAGGCCAGCTGGGGCTACAGGGAGACCTTGTCTCAAAAATACCAAAAAAATACAGGTTAAGTAAAAAAAATTTTGCCTGTATCTAACCTCTATATTTAAGGTTCAGGGAACATCAGAAGAGGGGGCAGGAAGAATGTAAGGAAGAAAAAGAAGCAGAAGGACGAGACACCTGCTGCTAGTTCATGCATTCTAGATAGGATAGGGATGCTACACCAGTGAACTCTCCACGGTATAATAGTCTGATGAGAGCTGCATAATGACAAAATCAACTGACATGCCAAGATCGAAGGGGAAATTTCATGGGGGTCCCACCTCTAGATAAAGAGCTACAGGCAATCAATGGATGCTAAATGGAGAGAGAATCCGTTTTCTCTAGGGACTAGCTCCCTGAGAGGTTATCTAATCCCAAATGGGCAGTCCTAAACACAGGTACACATGAGCATCATTAAATGGACTCTGTGCATTATATATATATGTATATTTATAAATGTATGTATGTTTGTAAATTTAATAATCAAAGGAGAAGAGAAAATTGAGAGGGAGCGGAGGCATGGCAGGAACTGGTCGGGGACTGGGAGGGATGGAAGTAATACAAAGACAATATTCACGTATCAAATTCTCAAAAATTAAAAAAAATTCTAAAAAGTTATGTTAAATTCTGAGCTGAGAGATGACTCAGTGGATAAAATGCTCCCAGTGAATGTGCACATCCTTAATACCCACATAAAAGTCAGGCAGGCATGGCACCCTGCATATAATCCCAGGGTCCAGGAAGTGGGGTTGGGATTCTTGGGGTCAGCAGGCTACCTAGAGTAGCTGAAACTGGAAATTATGAGTAAAATGGAGAGCAACTGAGGAAAACACCTAAAGTCAACTAGTGGCCTCCCTATGTATGTGCACACAGATCCAATCACACATGTGCCCCCACATACGTGCAAACATACACGCACATGATACATTTGTTTTTGCTAAATTCTGAGTTTTAAAAATTTAAGGATTCACATGTCCTGATTTATTTACTAATGAGTAAACTATGAAAGTGTTCCCCGGAAAGGTGAGATTTCGTTACTTTTCACCTTCCCAGTGTGGACTTCTTAACTAGTGTGAAACGGAGTAACAGTTACTCTGTTTTGTCTCCCAAACTTCCTTGTCACTTAAAAGGACTGATAGCAACTTCAAATCCCTAGAGTAAAGATTCAAAGCAGTGTGTGTGTGTGTGTGTGTGTGTGTGTGTGTGTGTGTGTGTAGGTCAAAGGACACTTGCAGGAGTTGGTCCCAGAGCTTGAACTCAGATTGTCAGACTTGGTGGCAAGGGCCCTTGCCTACTGAGCCATCTTACCAACCTTAATCATTCTAAGCACAGCTATGTCCAAAAGAGATGATGCTAGAAAATATAACTTAATACCTATTTGTGAATAAAAGAATAATAAAAATGATATTGTAGTTCTGAACTTGAGGCAGGATAGCTATGATTTAGATCCAGAAACATTTATAACATGAGAGTTTGCTGTACTAGAAATGAAGGAATCGTGTGTAATAAGAGCATTGGAGTCAATTCATAGTCAGTAGGAAAGTGAAGTAGCAAAGAAACAGAAACCTCCCAGAGATCCATGTGCAGTGTAGCATTGCTCAGTGTTTTGAAGAACTTCTGTACTGTTTTCCAAAATGGCTGTACTAACTTATAGTCCCACTAACAATGCATTAGAATTTCCCTCTTCACCCAGAGATGACAGTTTCAATTTGCTTTTCCTTGATAATTAGTGATACTGTGAATTTTTTCACATATTCTGTCAACGGTTGTATATTTTTTTCAAAAACTATCTATTCATTTGTTCTGCTATTGCTAAAATTTCTTGTGGAGGGAGTGATGTAAACAAGGTCTACCCCTCTTTCCAAGGGCCTAACGACAAACTGAGGTACAGTTCCACCAGTGTTCATCCAGGGGAACCTTTGAGTTTATTGGACTGACTTACAGAGCAATGTGTGAGGAGTTATTTATAGGAGCATGGGTGTGCCCCGTTAAGGCTGGACTAGAAAGTTTTCACCCACAAGGAGGATGGCTTTCCTATAGCCACATAAATGGTGACCCTCTCTTAGTCTTCACCAACCTATTTATTCTAGCTCTGCTGCTAGGCCATGTTCAATTAAGGCAGAATTGCTCATCAAGGGTTGGGAGGTGTGTCTGGATGTGCAAGTAAGGATCCCATGACTCACTGAACTCCTCTTTTTTTAAGTTACCCTTTTAAAAAAAATTTTTTTTTATTGACTTTTCATGTATTTCATACAGAATATCTCAATCAATCTTAATCATCTTTGTACCGTCGTCACCATCGGCACCCCCCACTGGAACCTATACATTCTGTCATCCCTGTTAAGGCCCACTGTGTCAAGTCAGTGTCCTCAAATGTTCCCCAGGGCAAGTCCATCCACTGAGGTCTAGTCAGCCTATTTCTAGATTCCCTTGTTTTAGGAAGATCAGCTCTTCTTCACTTAGCAGCAAGCAGTTACAAATATCTCTTCAGATAAGACTGGGGTCTGCTGTTCATTTTCTCAGTTCTATGCTGGGTTTTTGTCTGCCTGAGCTTGCATGAGGCTTGTATATGCTGACACCATTGCCATAGAATCTTATGAGCAGGATCCCAGGAGATGGCAGGACTCTGTTTCCGAATGGTCATGCACCTCCTCCCTGGCTCATACAATCTTTCCACCCCTTCTTCCTTACTGGTCCCCGAGCCTTGGGTAGTTGAAGTTTAATAAAGGAGTCCTGTCTCAGGACTAGCATTCAGTAGACTCTTGATCTCTACGCTTTGGCCATTTATGACCTTTTTTATGTTCCTGCCCCGGCTGCATGAGGGAGCTTCATTAATGAGAACTGAGAGATTCATTAGTGTCCCTTTCTTTACCCCTCTTCTATGTTCCACGAGACCTAGATGTAGAGGTTGCATTATAGGTGTGTCACTTAGGCCTGGGCAATTCATAAACAATGTCCGTGTGTGACTAGTTGTGGTACTTGCTAATAGTCTCTGGTGCAAAATGAGCTTCTTTGATGAGTGGTGACTGGGATATTTTTCTGTAAATGTAAGGATGCATATTTTGCACATAGTAAGAAATTATATTAGTCTAGAGAAGTGACAGTCTTGGAGTTTTTCCCTAAGATCTATGACCTCTCCAACCATGTGTATTTGGTTATGTTTACAGTACCACACGTGAGTTTCCTCTCATTGAGTGGGTTTTTAGTCCAATTAGGTAGCTGTCGATTGCCCCCAAGATAAAAGTGCCACTACTGTACCAATGACATATGCTGTGCTTGCCATTGATGTGATTATTTGGTCTTGAAGCTGGTGTTGGACCATCGATTGATGTTTTCCCTGGACAACTTCATACCACTCTCCAAAGCTATGAGAGCTAGACTTTAGGGGAGGTGAGCCTCTCATTCTATGCTGGCACATGAACAGTCAACAAGTGCAGCAAGCAGACACAGCTGAGCTCAAGAAAATGGCATCTATCTGCCTTGGAGGATAGTCCTGTGTGCGCGCGCGCGCATGTGTGTGTGTATTTTGAGACAGGGTCTCCCTGAAGTTCCAACTGGCCTGGAACTTACAGAGACCCACCTGCCTCTGCCTCTAGAGTGCTGGGATTAAAGGAGTGAGCCACCATGCCCAGCTACATGTACTTGAAAATTTTTTATTATTTTTATTTTATATGTAGAATGTATTGCCTATATGTATTTAAGTGCACACGTGTCATGCAGTGCCTGAGGAGGTCAGAAAAAGGCATTGGATTCCCTAAAACTGGAGTTACAGACAGTTGTTAGCTGCCATGTGGGTGCTGGGAACCAAACTTGGGTCCTCTGCAAGAGCAGCTAGTACTCTTAACTGCTGAGTCATCTCTCCAGCCCCAGACCTTCAATTTTTTTCTTTTCTTTTTCCTTTCCTTTGTTTTCCAATTCTCTCCTTCCCTCTCCTTCCTTACCCCCCTCTCTCTGTCCCTCCCTCCCTCTCTCTTGCTTTCTTTCTTTTCTCCTTCCTTTCTTTCTTTTTGAGACAGTGTCTCAGAGTTTCGCTTTGTAGCTTATGCTGGACTGGAATGCACTATGTAGCCCATACTGACCTTGAACTTCTGCCTCAACCTGCTGACTATGGGAATATAGATGTGAATCATCATGCCAGTTTCTTGATCTTTTTGGGGAGGGACATGGGTTCTGAGATTGAACCCAGGGTCTTGAGCATGCTAGGCAAGTGCCCCCAGCCAAGATCTAGCTTTGAATGCTATAGAGTGCTACAAAAATTTTTGTTGTGTTTTTGACCACATAACAACTAAGCTTTAAGAAATTACCACTTTTTAAGCTGGTGTAATATCATAAAAGAATACATCAAACTGAAGGATTATTACTGTAGTCCTTCCTTCTTTGATACATATTTGTGTGGCCAGATTGTCTTCTTGTAGCTTCTAATAAAATAGCATATTGTGATTAATTAGATACAGAAATAAATATGAGAATTCAGCTGTCATGTATTAAGCCAGATATTCAAGAATTTGCAAAAATATTAGCAATGTCACTCTTTCCACTATTTTCAGTTTCACAGAATACATACTTTGTGCATACAGTTGGCTTTGTTATGCTTTTAAAAAAATTTTATTATTTTAAAAATTTGATTTTATGTGTATGTGTATTGCCTGCATGTATGTAAGTGCACCCATGTCATAAAATGCCCACGGAGATCGGAAGAAGGCGTCGGATCCCCTGCAACTTGAGTTACAGGCAGTTGTTAGCTACCATGCGGGTGCTGGGAACTGAACCCAGGTTCTCTGCAAGAGCAGTTAGTGCTCTTAACTACTGAGTCAACTCTTATTCACCTTGATAGTTTTCTATGGAAAAATTTCTGCCTTCCCTTTCACTATGTGTTGAAAGGAATATACAAATGTACTGTCATTTTAATGCTTATGTCCTAAAGCCTATCCGGTTTGTTCTAAAATAAAATATTACATGAAACGTTATCATCACACATTGCCTTTGGTGCAGTGCCTGGAATTTTGTGGGAAATCAGTAAATATTTGTTGATGGTGTGAGTACATGTTATTCTTTTCTAAATCCAGATCAGCAATGAAATTGAGAATGTGTCAGAGGAGCCCACAAAACCAGCAGCTGAACAGGTGGCAGAATTCAGCATCCGACTACTGGGGAAAGAATACAGCCAAGAACTGCGGTACCCCTCCAGCGCCCTCTACCGGCGCCTTGAGGAAGAATTTATTTCAGAGGTGCGTGGTTTAGGATCCAGTCTGTCTGGTTGGTTCCTGGGGTTGTGACTTAGCCATTTTTTCAGAAAGCTCCGTGAAAAGTGCAGAGAAAGGTAAATTCTTTTGTAGAAAGAAAAGTCTTTCTCCCCGTTAACAAATAAATGCTCTTTCTAACATAGAGGAAGAATGAGCTCTGTGCTGTCATTTTGACTTGACAATGTCTGGAGGAATGAACATCTCTGAAAAGCTATGTACTCCTTATCTTT
>NW_008351624.1:956038-980576 GCF_000622305.1 Nannospalax galili | reverse complement strand
TTTTTTTTTTTTTTTTCCTGGAAGGAGCATTGACTGTAATTTCTTTACATTTTATATTTGTTACTCTTTTTCCTTAATTGGAAAATGTTTGAGTAGTTAACACATAGGTGACATATGTGAAAAATTTAGAGACACCAAAGGAAATATAAAGAATAAATTTCCCTCCTATTTCTGTTGTCTGGCAAGATGTGTTTTCTTTTAAAGGGATTTTTTTCTAAATAACCATGGATTAAACAATTCCATAACTCAGTTTCTGGAAGAATTCTGGATAGAATTTGAACTCAAGATTCTTCCATTAAAAATGACCCATCCCTGGCCTCTTAGTGTATCTGTTCTTGTGTTTGAGGTGTAGATTGAGTGCCACCTACCCCTCTCTGTGTGATGGCCAGGCCTCATTTCTTCCTATTTCTTTTCCATCCCTACTTGATTGGTTTTTTCTTGGCCAAGTTTGTCAATTCCATTACCTTGGCTTACTTCCCTTCTCCAGATATTGCGTCCAGATGGGAAATATAAATATGCGTCTCTCAGCCAAACAGCTTCATGGCAGCCATCAGACATGGGGACTGGAGGCCAGACAATTCATTTTCCTAACTGTGCAGCCAAGTTGCAAGGCTGTATGGTATGTGGGAGAAATGTCAGCCAGGCCAGTGGCCACCTGGCATCAGATAGTGTCTTGAATGGGCTGCCTGGTCTTCCTGCCCTTGGATTAAGGAACCTTTACTAAGTCTTAGTGTTTGGGTAAACAACTGCATGGGATGACTGGAGGGTTAGAGAAAGTCTGGTAAATACTCTGAAAAATCCCTCCAGTAATGGCTTTATGAGATAGGTGGCCACTTGGTTGAGGTGATTTGAGGTTGATGAATGGTCCCTGGCCAACCTCAGCATCCACCATCATCATCTCACCTGTGCTTAAATGTCGATTCATAACAACTTCTTTGTGTGGAATAGTAGCGGTGTGTGTGTGTGTGTGTGTGTGTGTGCACCTGTGCTTGTCCCTGTGTGTTTGTATTTGTGTGTGTGTTTGTTTGTGCATGTGTATGTTTATATGTACGTGTTCTTTGGGGGAGTTCCTGAACAAAGTTGTCATTCTACCTACTGCAAGCTATAGTGGACCCTCCAACCCTCTCCCCTCATGGCATGGTCATGCTGGTTGTTCCTTTATATAACCTCCTCAGTTATTAAGGGGAAAGAGAGGATGTTCAGAAGCCTCTTTTGAGGAGAAAGGTTAAAGGAAGAGGGAGAATGGTAAGCTTGAGACAACACCAAGTACATCAGATAGGGAAAGACAGCATGATAAATGTGGGAATCTCAGTACCTGAAGGCAGCCACAGTATCGAGGTGGTGTAGACTGTTACAGTCTGCTTTCTGTCTGTTTGCTTGCAGTAGTGAAGCCGATAAGCATTTCACCTTTCAGATGAGGTTCAGGAAGTCAGATAAGTTGTTCATGGCTATTCCAGCCTCTCTAGGAACAGAATATAAAATCAAGTCTCCTTCTGCTTCTGTGTGTGTGTGTGTGTGTGTGTGTGTGTATGTGTGTGTATGTGTGTGAGTGTGGGCAATGTGCTTGACGCAGTATGCATGTGGAGGTCAGAGGACAACCTTACTTTTGGTCCTTGATTTCTACCTTGTTTGAGACAGGGTCTCTTACTGAACCAGGAGCTCATCCATTCAGCTAGGCTGGCTAGCCAGCAAGCCCCAGAGATCCTCTCTCTGCCTACTAGTGATGAGATTACAGGTGCGTAGTCTCGTCTTTTCTGTGAGTTCTGGAGATCAAACTCGGGTCATCTTGCTTGCACAGCAAGCACTTTATCAAATGAGACATCTCTATAGTTCCTTGAATTCTTTATTCTTAAGACAGGATGGCTTTAGTGAATCAAGATTAAAAAACATTACGTATCCTGAGGACTTGGTTAAAAGCATATACCTAGGGGCTAGAGAGATGGCTCAGCAGTTAAGAATGCTTACTGCTCTTCCAGAGGACCTGAGTTCAGTTCTCAGCACCCATGTTGGGCAGCTCATAACTGCCTGTTTACTCCAGAGAGCAGGGTATCAATGCTCTCTTCTGACCTCCATGGTTACCTGAATGCATGTGTGCATACTCACACACAGACACCTATGCATAAATAAATAATAAAACTAATATTTAAAGAATCCGTTAAAAAAAAAAGCATATACCCAGAGATGTCTCTAAAGTTCTTTGGCTATTTCCATGTTCTTGTGTTGGCTCCAAAGTCACCCATCTGGTGATCTACTTCCAGAAATATTATGGATTAAATATTAAATTTTGTTAAAATATGTACTTGAAAATGATAGGTGTTTGGGTAGATAGGTGAAAGGGATCTGACTAAATTGAAAGTCGATGGACTTGCAATGGGGAATATCTTGGGTCACTGACTTGACACAGTGGGCCTTAATGCCCAGGACAGAGTATATGGGTTCCAGGGGGTGGTATGAGAGGGTGCCAGTGTGGATGGGGTTATAAAGATGATTCAGATTGTTTGAGATATTCTGTATGAAATACAACAAAATTTAATAAAAAGAAAAATATTATAAAAAGTATGTCCTCAGTCTGGCATTCTTTCTCCTTCGGTTACTGAGCTCATATATATATGGAGTTATAGGGCTGGACTCTAGGGACTTGGTATTAAAATCAGCTCCTGAGGATGTGACCATCATAAATTGATCTTTTGACAGCTGAGTTATCTGACTGCTGCTTCTTAACCTCCTTTGTGACAAGCATCTCCAGGGCCTTTCCCCTGGAGATAGACAATTCAGGGCTTGTATACTTTTTAAAGTATTAATTAATTAATCAATTAATTAATTAATTTTTGGCTTTTTTTGAGACAGGGTCTCCCTGTAGCCTCAGCACTCCTAGAACTCACTATGTAGACCAGGCTGGCCTTGAACTCACAGAGATCCACCCATCTCTGCCTCCCAAGTGCTGGGATTAAAGGCCTGTGCCACTGTACCCAGCTTGGGCTTGTACACTTTGTTTGAATGCTGGGTATATTCATAGTTCTTTTATGTTGTAGGAACAGGAAGCAGATGCTACTAGACACTTTCACACTTGGAGAAAAGAAACATTTGATTCGTTGTCAGTATGCATTCTGGGACCAGTGTCCCCATGTAGTCCTTGCCTGGAAAGCACTATGTAGACCAGGTGGGCCTTGAACTTACAGAGATCTGCCTGCTTCTACCCCCTGAGTGCTGGGATTAAAGGTGTGCATCACCACACCTGTCTATGGGGCCAGATTTCTAACCCAAACAATAATATTTGAAAATGCTATTATAAAAATGCTATTATAGCTTCTTTTTTATTAAATATTTTTATTTATTATTTTTATTTTATATGTATGAGTATATTGTTGGCATGTGTATAAGTGCATCCTTGTAATGCAATTCCCAAGGAGGTCAGAAGTAGGTGTCAGATCCCCTGGAGCTAGAGTTATGGACAGTTGTTAGCTGCCATGTGGGTGCTGGGAATTGAATTGGGTCGTCTGTAAGAGCAGTCAGTGCTCTTAACCACTGAGCCATCTCTCCAGCCCCTTATAGCTTCTTTTGAAATAAATGTTTTTTCTTTCACATTTTATCATGTAGGGTGGAAAACAGTACTTTACCAATAAGAAGTATTTTTTTATAAATTAAAAAATTAAAGCACATTAAAATTATGAGAGACAAAATGAAAAAGAAAAATATGGCAATATTGTGGTAAACACTATTTTCTAATATTGTAGCTATTCTGTTTTAAAAATCTGTGTGTTCAAACTTCCATAGTTGTAAATAGTATCCTTTAAAATATTTTATTTATTTTTATTTTGTATGTATGAGTGTGTTGCCTGTGAGTATGTAAGTATATCCATGTGGTGCAATACCTGTGGAGGTCAGAAGGGGGTGTCAGTTTCTCTGGATCTGGAGTTATGGGCGGTTGTTAGCTGCCATGTGGGTGCCGGGATTTGAACCTGGGTCCTCTGAAAGAGCAGCCAGTGAGTCATCTCTCCAGCCCTGTAAATAGTATACTTTTTATTCTGCTCTTAAAAGCTTTTAAAATAACATTTTCACATCTCTATATAGTTACCAACTTTATTTTTATTTTTACAGGTTGAAAATGCATTTACTGGGTTACCAGGATACAAGGATATTCGTATTCTTGAATTTAGGTAAATTTACTCTAAAAATGCACATGTGTGGTAGTGCTCTTTGTTCTGAATGGAATAGCCTTGTGTTCATCATATATATTTTAACAGCAACGAACTGGAGTTCCATAATTCAGTGCTATTTATGGTAAATTAGTGTATACATTTTTGGGGGTGGGTGTTTGAGACAGCATCTCATTATGTGGCCCTGGTTGTTGTCTACATATAACTCACTATATAGACCAATCTGGCCTTGAACTCACAGAGATCTGCCTGCCTTTGCTTCTTGAGTACTGGGATTAACAACATGTGCCACCAGCCCTGGCCTAAATTAGTATTTTTAATACCGTTTTTAACCCTGGCCTAAATTAGTATTTTTAATACTGTTTTCGTTTTTGTTTTTTTCAGATGAAACTGAGTTAGTAAAGGTACAGAGATATACCTAGGTTGGGCCACAGTAAGAACTTAGAAATTTGAATCCTGGCTTTCTTTTCACAAGTTATGCAGCTTCTATTTGGCCCTCACCTGGAGTCTGATTAGAAGTGGCCTCAAGGTCTTCCGAAAGCTCATCAGTCTTGCACTGCGGTGACTTTGGTACCTTGGTGCAAAGCTACTCTGAAAGGGGTGCTCTAGTCCTTATTTCAGACTAACAGTTCTGAGTAAATCAGAGAGACCTCTTTGAAAGACATTTCTTCCCTGCTTATGACTCTAGATGACACATGAGAGCATTTATTGAGTGAATCAGTGGTTTGGAAACATCATCTTCCTGAATTCCTTTAGTCTTCTATCCTCTCAGGAAAGACATTTTAAATCCTCATTTTACAGAGGGAAAAAAGAGGTTTAAAGGACAGAAGTAGGCCACAGTCAACAGATCACTTGCCAGCTGAGGAGCAGAGCTGACATTATAGCTCTGGCTTTTAGCTCCATGCTAGACTCAGTAGCACTATCAGTTTCCGTTAGGAGGACCCATGAGAGCTGTGGCCCAGCTACCAGATACAGGGACAGGGATTGGAGCACTGTGCAACTTGACAACATAATTAGCCGTGTTGCATGTTTTGGCATGTTTTCACAGAACATGTGGTACCAGAAATAACAGTATTTATATAAAATTTACAATGTGCCAGGATATATAAGATGTTGCCTCATTTTTTATTTCTGATAAGGAAACCAGAGAATGGAAAATTTAAATCATTTACCCAAGGATACACAGCTAGTTAAGAGAAGAGAGACCGTGCCTGTTAACTGGACCTACTTAATTTCACACCACAATGGTCATTTCAATTCAGCTTCTGGAGTTTTCACCAAATGCTCCTCCACCGTGACCAAGATCAGACCCTGAGAATGTGAGGCCTTTGAAGATCTGGCTCATTTGGCAGCGTGTGGCAGGCAGCACGGCCTTTGGAGCCGGCTTGTCTGGCTGGGAATGCTGGATGGTTTGGGTGAATTACTAGATCTTGGCTTTCCATTTGTATAAAAATAATTTACCCACAAATCTTGCTTTATTAAAAATGCTTTTAAGATACTTTGGGGAAATTATTTAGTTTCTTTGCTTCTTAGTCTCTTTACTTTTACTGTGTATATTAATAGAGTTTATTGAATCTTAAGGAAGATTAAGTAAATTAATTTTTAAAAAATGCTTAGTGCAGTTTCATGCATATGGGAAATTCTATTTTGATGTCTGTTACTTAAAATAACAAATATTAAAAGCTGTGCAATATACCCTACTTAGCAGGTCTGACCTCTACCTACTGTCTTCCTACTTCACTGTCCGTCACTTTCTATGCTCTTTTTCTTCTTCTTCTTCTTTTTTTGCATTCATGTTGTTTAATCTTAATGTCATACAATTGAATCTTTAGTCTTACAGTCTGTTTTTTCCTTCCTCAAAGAAATATTGTAATTTTCTTTTGAAGTCAAGCTGTGGGAGTAGAGACTGCATCTATTTCATTATTCACATTACTAGTCATGATTTTTGGTTTTGGTATCCCATTTTTTCATACGTGTATTTTTTTAAGGCTGCATTGTATTCATTACTTTATATGTACATAATAAATTCCATCATCCTCTTACTGTTGAATATTTAGGTTGTTTTCTTCTTTTTTAATTATAAAAATATTATACTGGCAAATCTGTAGGATAAATTCCTAAAACCAGAATTGCTGGTGTGAAAGTTTTATATACTTACATTTTTATAGGAATGCATTTTATTGTTTTATTTTCTTGGATGGAATGGAAAAGCATAATATATACAAAATCAGAAGGAAAACAGAAAGGTGAGCAGTGAAAACACAAGCTTTTGATAAGCAACCACTGTTGCCAGCTTCTTATATCTTTACAAAAATGTTCTATGAAAATATAAATATGTAAATATTTAGGAAAAAATCTCCTGTTTGAAAATATGCATATAGTTTGCATATAGTATGCATATAGTTTGAATTGAGCTTATGAAGGTAAAGGCTCCTGCCAAGATGATGGTTGAGGGAGAGATACTAAGGCTGTTATGTCACTGTTTATGTCAGAAGCATGTTTTACATTGTTTATTTAATATCATAATCACTGTAGATTCTGTCAAAGATGTTGCATTCTATTGATTTCCACTGTGCCTGTGTACTCCTTCTAATGGAAGGATGCTCTTGGATACAGGCATTGACATTGTTCTTATTCACAAATTTAAAAAAAAAAGACCCAATCTGGACTGACTGCTCTCTATGGCAGAGATGATATCATAAAGTCTGCTTTTCCTTTCTTCTCTAGTAAGATAATTTAAGTTATTCCCATGACTGCATAGCTAGACAGTGTATTTAATGACCTCTCTTCTTGTTGGCTTTGCCATAGAAGTTATCAGTAGTAGTATAGGAGTGGAAGTGATACAATACACTTGTGCTTTAGTTGTTTACTCTGAATTTCTGAACATTACTTTTTCAAAACTGGAACAAACATATGTCCTTAGGCTTTAAATGTTCAGAGAAACAGGACAATCTGGGTGAATAAAAAGGAACTTGGGTCCCTGAATAATTTTCTGAAGCAGAAAATGTCCCACCAACCTGTATTCCTGAGCATAAGACTTTGCATGAAAGAGAAGTACATTCTGTCTCCTTTAAGCCACTTTACTTGGGAAACCAGCTTATTATAGAGCTTATCTTGAATCTTAACTAATATTCTTCCATGCCCTGGTCTCAGAAGACTGCCTGGGGTGTTTCTGCACGCCCATGTGGCTGATGTAAACTTTTTTTCTTGATCTGCTTCCCCATTTTTATGCAGCACAGCACAATGTGGGGAAATTTCAGTGTTTTTTTGAGTTCTTGAAATAGTTTTATTTCATCTTCCTATTGGGTTAATAATTAGGAATGAAATTCTTGGGAAATAATTTTTCTTTAAGACTTCAAGATCATTGTCCTATTTTGTTTTTTTTATTCAAGAAAAAGTTTATTTTGATTAGCATCTCTTTTCTTGAGGGATATAGGATTATTTCTCTTTTTTTTTCAAGAAGGTCCTGAAATTTCTCAATGTTTTATTATCTTTTTTTGTGGATCTCTACATTTGACTTTTATTTTATTTTAATACCATATAGCACATTGTATTCTCAAAAGGAAATTACAAATTTTAATGCCAACAGCTGAAGGTCCCCTGCTGATCTACCAAAAATGTCATTTATAAAGAGATAAATCACATGACTTATTTAAAGAAGTATTTTTAGGCTAAACTTAAAAGACTAAAAATTATTTGCTTTAAGATAAATTCTTTCTCTATTTCATTTACTTTCCTTAATCTACAGGATTTTGCCAGTATCTGATAAGGTATAAGCATTTTCATTTAAGAAAGAATTTCAAAGAAAATCAGAAGAAATATATGAAGAACTTGTACACTGATGACTGCTGTGACAGTTATAACCGTCTTAAACTCTAACTTATACTTTTGCTTTTTTTTTAGGTCCCCTAAAGAAAATGGCAAGTAAGTTCTCTTTGGTACTTTCAGAGTTGTCCATTGAACCAGGAGATAGGTCAGATAATATCAGCCCTAGTGCTCGAGGAGGATGGCTCAGTTCTTCAATCACTTCCAGTGTCATGGTGTGACTTCTTACAGATCAGGCATTGGCAAAGTCATTCATGGTGGCATATTAATGTGCCTTTAATGGTGCCTTTAATCCCAATACTCAGGAGGCAGAAGCAGACAATCTGTGAGTTTGCGGTTAACCTGGTCTACATAATGAGTTCAAGACCAACTAGGGTTACATAGTGAGACCATGTCTCAAAAAACAAAACAAAAAGACCAAGCACTGGGAGACTGTTAAGAGTCTGTGGTGAATATTTTAAACTATAAGGCCCTATAGATCCTACTGCAACTGTTCAATTCTATCAGGTGAAAGTAGACACAGACAATGTGTTGTAAACTTGTGGGAATGGCTTTCCTGCAAATGTCTCCTGTTTTACCTAAACTTGCAACCAAAGTTAATCTTGTGTTTTGAGATCATAATGCTATCTATTCAATCTGCCTTTGTACTGTGTAATCAGCTAATTTAAATTTAGCTAACTTTTAGGAAAACAATATAAACAATCTTACTAGGCCTTGGGCTTTCTTGTAGCCAACTTTTACAAACTAAGCCCAAAACTATGTTCCCTATTTCTCTCTCAAGACCCTTCTTTGCCCCTGGCCCAGAATAATATATGTGTGGGTTTATGTTGCAAAAATAGCATCTCTGAAAGCACTGACCTTGGATACACATCCAAAGCAACAGATTATCTACTGTATATGTTGCAAAACAACATGTGGGCTTAGGTTGATAACATCTATTAGCTGTTCTAGGTCAGTAGTGGTCAGACAAGGCAGACTTCTTCCCTGTTTGGAGATTCTTCAAGATCTCATTCATTTTCCATATCATCCTGGATGTATTGTTTAAATAAATACAGAGAAAGTCCTTTGTTTGAGGAACAGTTCTAAGAGAAACCAGAAATGAACAGTTCAGAGAACAGATTGGGCTTACTCTTGGTTTAAATGATTCTAGGAGTTAGACTTTTTTGGTACAGGCACCATCACACTGGTATCCACCACACAAACTAAAGAATATTGTTGTGTTCCAAAGAAACTTTATTCAGCAGGTATGGTGGTATATAGCTGTAATTTCAGGCCTTGTGAGGCTGAGGCCGTATGATTGTAAGTTTAAAAGCAGCCTGGGCTACATAGTGAGACTCTATCTCCAAAACAAACAAACAAACAAACAAACAAACAAACAAACCCTAAACCATTTTATGAACACTGAAATTTGAATTTCACTGAAATATGCATAGCAGGCTAAAGTTCACTCACGAACTGTTGTTGATAGACTCCTGGTATAGACTTCTGGCAAGTACTTTAAAAATCAAGTTATGTTTAATTTAAAATAGTAGTAAAGTTCATCAATGAAAATAAATACTTTCAAATGTATTGTCTCACTAAATAACATAATCAAGTGTACTTCAAGTGGCAAATGAAGATGAGAAAGCTGAGCTCTATAATAGATTTTTAAAAATAAATATTTTTGACTTTTTAGGAAGAATCATAATATAAACTTTTCTAGTTTGCTTTCTGTTTCCTGTGATAAAACACTTTGCAAAAATAACTTGCGGAGAAAGGGTTTATTTGGGTTACAGATCACAGGTAATCACTGAAAGAAGTCAAGGCAGGATGGAACTCAAGGCAGGAACCTGGAGGCCAGAACTGAAGCAGAGACCATGCAGTAATGCTGTTTACTGGCTTGGCTTGCTCAGCTACCTTTCTTATACAGTCTAGGCCCACCTGTCCAGGCATGGAACTGGGCCCTTCAGACATGTGAACAACTGATGGAGAAAATTCCTCAGTTGAGGCTCCCTCTTCCCAGGTGACTCTAGTTTGTGTCAAGTCGACAAAAACTAACCAGCACAAAAGGTATAATCAATACCCCGTTTGAAAGTTACTTGTTTTGCTTTTGTATTCCAAACTTATTTATAATTTCCTTTCTTAGAAGATTGATAAATACAACATGGAGTCTATGAAGAAAATTACAGACTAACTATGGACATGTTGAGAGATTACAGTAAAATTCCTCCACTGAACAACTGGCTAGGTGTATCTTTGGATTCTACATTCATGGATTCAATTAAGTGCTTATGGAAATGATTAAAAGAAAAACACCAAAACCAAAGACAAAAGTGATCCCTTTGCCTGTAGTGGCCCTATACAGTCTTTTTTGGTTGTCATTGTTTTCTAGACATCAACAAGTGTTTATATGGCATTTACATTGAATTAGATATGAGAAGGAATCTAGAGATGATTTAAAGTAAAGAGGATGATGTATGTGGGGTCTATGAAAACACTACTGCATGTTTAGGGACTTGAACATAAGTAGAAACTGGTGTCTATAAACATGGGGGAGGTAACTGGAACAACCCCCTTAAATACCTAGGCATGATAAGAACATCCTGTTTTGAAAGGATTTTCTGATCTCATTTTCATTTACATTATTTTGACAGATGTTTATGAAGTTACTGCGCAAACTCGATGCACCCAAAAATGGATGATTTAGGGGTATTTGTCCCTCAGGAACACACAGTATAATGAAATACACTTTCTGAGCTATGTCATAGTTCATCTTTAATTTTACTTTGTCGTTTTAGTATCCTTGTGGAATAGTACCAATGAGAATTAATATTCATTTCCTCTTGGTTGGTGAAGAAATTTTGCTTTAGAGAGACAAATGGACTTGAAAGTTATATGACTAGCAGACATCAGATATTTGACCAGGGCAATTAAAATTTGGGTTTCTGTACTTTTCGAGATTGTAATTGCTCTGTGAATGTATACTATTGATGCAGTGCTGAGGTCTGTATTCATCCAAAATTCAGTAGTTTAGTTGCTGCCCCAGGATGTTAAAACAACCCTAAACCTTGAGGTTATCCTGTTATTGAAAGACTATTATCCATTTGCTGAGTGCTAACAGTTCTGTGTAGGGACACAGAAAACAATTCTATATGAATTTACTACATTTTATGACAGAGTGTTAGCCTACACACAGTTTTCAAAATTATTAAGCATTATTGGGTAGTTAGTTGATAGATTGAATTTATTTGTAAATCTGATATACTGATATTCTGAGCTCTGTATGAATGACTGTGAATCATTAATTTTTCAATCTGTAGAATATACAGTCTATCCTCTACCCTACCAACATTTAGATGCATATAAAACTTTCTGTTTGCTTTATACCACTTTCAATGCTCATATATTACACAAACTTAGAACTCATTTGAAATGAATCAATAGTATATAGTGGTATACACATGTCACAACTTCAGCTCTGAGCTTTATAAATATATACTTTCTTCTTAGAAGAAGTGTTATAGAAGAAGAGATGTCTGAGTTTCTCTGAAATTATTATTTATGTTGATCTTGATGATCTGTAGTACCACTACTCTCCCTTTTAAAATATGCACAGTCAGCCGAGTGTGGCAAGCACATCTTTAATCCAGCACTCTGGAGGCAGAGGCAGATAGATCTCTGTGAGATTAAGGTTTACACAGCAAGTTTCATACTAGCTGTGCTTACAGGGAGACCTTGTCTTAAAAAAATCATGCAATTCAGGTAGCCAATCAGGGCATTTGGGGTGTGAGAGTAAGAAGGATGAACCTTACCTTCATATGATCGATGCTTAGCTGGTGGACATAGAAACTGTCTTTTCCAGACAGCTGTTTCAGTGTAATTCAAATTGAAGTATGGTGGTGCAACAGTGATTGTTAGCTCAGGGTTCCTGAGTGTGGAGAGCCAGCACAGCTTGCTTCAATAAAAAATGTTTTGTCTACCCCTGTGCATTGGACCTCTTATGGACTTCCTTGGCCTCTTGGCTTCTAACAATTTTTTCCTTCATCCTGAGACTTCTTTGCACTCCATTACTTGCCAGATTTCAGCCTTTCTGGGTCACAGTAAAGTTCTTGGCTTTAAGAATACATGGTTATTGGTATCTCAAGAATCTCTTTGAGTTCTTTTTCCAGGATAAAATCATGATAATAAATTACACCATCATGCTTGGCCATTTTATCTTTTTAAATGAATTTATCTCTATTAGACAAGCCAGATTATAGTAGACCATTGGAAACACTGGGAGGCAAATAGTATTTTGCCAGTAAAGGGCAAGGTTAGAAATCTAACCCAGACTTCCTGATTTGTGTAGAGTTCGTGATCTGGGAACATTTCTCTTGATTTTCTCTCCATAGCATTTAGAAGCCATGCAAGGCACATGGTAGGATTCCAGTAAATTTTTGACTCTCTTTGATTTTCTGTGTAAGGAGGAACCCATTCAAGTTCTATTTGCCTCTTCCTCTTCCTCATCTCCTTTTCTATTTTTACCCTTGATTCTTGCCTTAGTGCTGTGTTAACATTACAAGTAAGTTTAATAGGTTGTGCAAAAATCCTGAGGAACCCAACATTGCAATTTTTTATTGAATTTTTGTGTATTTCATACAGAACATCTTAATCAATCTTAATCATCTTTATACTCATTTCCTCCTTCCACTACCCCCCCCCCGAATTCATGCATTCTGTCATTTGTGTTAAGGCCTATTGTGTCAAGTTAGTGTCTCCAGACATCCCCTAAGTTCATCCACTGGGGCCTAGGCAGCCTATCTAGAGTCCTTCTCTTTAAGAAGATCAGCTCTTCCTCACCCAGCAGTAATCAGCTGCCAATAATTCTTCAACTAAGATTGGGGTTTGTTGCCCATTTCCACTGTTCTGTGCTGGGATTTTGTCTGCTTGAGTTTGCATAGGTCTTGTACATACTGACACCATTGCTGTAGATTCATATAAGCAAGGTCCCAGGAACCTGTAGGACTCTTGTTTCCATATGGTCATGCACCTGCTTCCTGGTTCTTACAATCTTTCCACCCCCTCTTCTGAGCCCAACTTTCTTGATATGCAGATATTATCTATCCCAACAAGTTCAGAAAGAACATGCCATTCTCAGGCTATGGCCCTGAAACAATGACTTTAAACAATTATTTAGACACAAACCTTGGAAGAAAATATACTTGTTCTGTAGGGTGAAAATAGTTCCTTTTATACTTAGAGACAGAAAATGCTTCAGATAAAGATATTGTCCTAACTTGCTTTCTATTGCTGTGATAAAACACTCTCACCAAAACCAACTTGAGGAGGAAAGGGCTTATTTGGCTTACATGTCCCAATCACAGTTTGTCATTGAGGGAAGCCTGGGCAGGAACTCAAGGCAGGAACCTGGAGGGGACAACTGGAGAACATTGTTCACTGGCTTGCTCATCCTGGCTTGCTCAGCTGCTGTTCTTATATACCCTAGGACCACCTGCCTAGGGTGGCATCATCCACAGTGGACTGGACCCTCCCAGATCACTCAACAACCAAGAAAATAGTTCATAGACATGCCCACAGGTCACTCCTATAAAGTAAATTCTGCAGTTGAGGGGCCCTTTTTCCAGGTGTGTCAATTTGATAACGGAGGGTCTCCAGAACAGATGTGCTATGTCATTTAAATTCAAATTGTCTTATATGCTCACATCAGTGACAATACTGCCCAGTTTTTATTTGTTTTAAAAAGTATTTATTTGGTTACTGTGAGCTTAGGCATTGGTGATGTTTGGAATGCTGAGTTGAATAATAATTGTGTCTGTGCAAATGATGGTCAAGAAAGAGCATGTCCCACATCTTCAAGTGTTAGAAAGAGGTTCTCTGAGATGGTGACATGTAAGCTGAGGCAAAAATGAAGTAGCTAGATAAAGGAGGTGTGTATGTGTGTGTTTGTGTGTATGTGAGGATGTGTGGACCAGGAGGAGATAGGGATTTCAGAGAGGAAGAAGTGGATGTGCAAACATCCAGAGATGGTCAGTATGTGGTACCTGTGGTTTGCCAGTATGTCTAAGTGATCAGTGGCGCTAAGATAATGGAGAGCGTGGTGTGCTTTGCTGAGGTCAGACCAGTAGGGATCCTTCTTACTGTCTTATTCCATCATTTGGTTATTTCAACTTATTTTCCAGGTTTTCTTTCCTTAAAAAGAAAGATCGAAAGTTCATTATGGATCAGTACTTTAATGTGCAAAATTTAAAAAGCTCTTTAATTGCTTGAGGTATTGAGGGAACGGCATTTTCATACATAATTGTTTTCAATAATATTCACTGTCTTACTCTCTCTTGTCTCCCCACCCCCACTAATCCCTTCCTCTCCTCAACAGGCTCCCCTCCACCTACTTTCATATCTTTTTTTGTGCGCGCGTGCTTGCGTGCATGCCTGCGTGTGCATGTGCGTGCGTGTGTGTGTGTGTGTGTGTGTGTGTGTGTGTGTGTGTGTGTGTGTATGCATGCGTGTATCCCACTAAGTTGTATTAAGGATTTTTACAGGAGCGTGTGTGAGAGTTTGTTTACAGGAACATTACCTATGGCTTTTAAGAGCCCCAAACCACCCCTTTAGAACAGGCAGCTTACCAGATCTAGAAGGAAGGCAATTCTGAACAAAGCCAAAATATGTTTCTTCTGATTTTATCAGTCAATCGGTGCCTTCCTATACTAATGGGGACAGGAACATTGGAGAGATTTGGATGCTTGTAAAGGCATTCCCTACAGACTAGAGCATTATCCACACTGTGCGAATCAGGACTGGTCCAAACCAGCCAACACTACTGGGAGGAAATGGTCACATTTCCTAAACCACAAAAAACAATTCTCTCCCATTGATCTATTTATAATATGGTGTGCACCTGCCAGCATATGGTGTGCATTGACTGAATCATGCATTCTTTTCCCACAGAAAAATCTCTAAGGAATTATAATAAAAATTTTCTTTTCCAAGCCCAAATTCAGAAAGAGGAAGTGGTATGATCTCAATGACCAGGATTATCAAACTAAGATAGCTTGTTCTGCCTGTCCCCAATCTAGATAGATGTTATGAACACTTACAAAATGTTAGCTTTTAGTTGTTAGAGATACTTGAGTGGATGAGTAAAAGATAAATTCCCATTTTCTTAAAAATGTTATCCTCTCATGTTATTTCTCCAAACGATTAAGAAAATGTCAAGTAATGCACTAACTACTACTTATTTGTTCTACCCCTCACCCCTTTGTTCTATAAAGTCGTCTATTTGCTTATTGGAAGGAGGATAGTGAAAAAGCCCAATTTCTAGACAATTATTTATCACTTCTTACCATTTAATTCATTTATGAGAAAACCATCAAAAAAAAAAAAAGAGAAAAAGAAAAGAAAAGGGAAAAAGAAAGCAAAACTTTATGTAGTTGATTGGAAAAGGATTTCTAAGTTAAATTCAAAGTTGGTAAATATCAATGTGCAAAGTCATAAATTTTGGAGTTCACTTTCCTACAGCCAAAAAATGTCACGTCGTAACAGCCTTTACAGTTTAGCCTTAAACTTTATTGAACTGTAAATTCTCTGTATTATTAAACAAAAGTATGTCTCCTAAAAGTTCAGATAACTGTTAATTTAGAAAAATCTTAGCATGATATATATTAGAAAGATCAGGTTACTTTATTTGCACATTAAGTTTTTTTGAGACAAGGTCTTACTATGTAGACTAGGCTGGCCTCAAACTCACAGAGATCTGTCTGCCTCTGCCTCCCAAGAGCTAGGATTAAAGGCATGTGCCGCCATGCCTTTTGATCATATTTAGAACCTCTCCCATATTGGCACCCCCTTTCTAACTCCCCACCACCAAATTTCTGTATCTAGTAGAGAGAGAGAGAGAGAGAGAGAGAGAGAGAGAGAGAGAGAGACTTGTGTTCCCAAAATGCCCTTCAGTGTGGGTTCATCCACTGGAGCCTGGCCAACCTACTAAGAGTAGGTTGCCCTTAAATGAGGCTGAATCTCCCTTTCTCAGCATTCGTTGGTTGCCAGTAGTTCCTCAGATAGGGTTTGGGTATCTTACCAACTTCCCTAAGTCTGTGTTGGGATTTTGTCTGACTTGAGCTTATGTAGGACTCATCCACATTGTCAGCATTGCTGTGAGTTCATATCAGTAAATGACTAGCTGTCTATTTCCTTGTGGGCATCCATCTCCTCTGGCTGTTACAATCTTTCCACCTCCTCTTATTCAATTAGCTTTTAGAGGTAGAAATTTGATAGGTGTCCAATCAGGGATAAGCAGGCTGCAGTTTCTTATTCTGCATGTTGGTAAGTTGTGCTTCTTCTTATACACCATTTGCTGTATAAGGAATCTTCTCTGCTGAGAGTTGAGAGATGAATTAAACCATGCATTTAGCAATAAGTCATTAGAAAGCAGTTTAACATTGTATCTATTTAGCAGAATAGTTTTATTGGGCATTCTCCCATGGCCTTTGGGCTATCTAGCCTCAGGATCCTAAGCCTGATATCAGTGTCAGGTATGAACTCCAGCCTATGAAGCAGATCTTAAAGAGCTGAATAATATTGCATTGTGTATATGCTCCACAGCTTTATTATCCATTCATCAGTTGAACATCTAGATTGTTTCTAGTTACTGGCTGTTATGTAAAGGGCAGCAATGAACATGGATCAAAAGTTATTTTTTTAAATTTAATTTTATTAAAATTTGTTGTATTTCATACAGAATGTCTCAAACAATCTGAATCATCTTTATAGCCCTGTCTCCAGCAGTACCCTCCCATAGCCTCCCACTGGAACCCATATACTCTGCCTGGATGTTAAGGCCCACTGTGTCGAGTCATGAACAGTTATTTATGTAGTAAGGTATAGAATCTTTTGGGTATATGCCAAGAGTGGTATGGCTGGATCAAATGGTAGATCAATTTCTGTCTTTTTGAGTAGTCTCTACAGTGATTTCCATAGTGACTGCACCAGTTTGCACTTCCACCAGCAGTGGATAAGAATTCCCCTTTCTCTGCATCCTCACCTGTGTTGGTCATCGTTTGTTTTTTGGATCTTAACCATTCTACTGGGGTAAGATGAAATCTCAAAGTTGTTTTAATTTTTATTTCCCTGAGGGCTAAAGATGTTGAACATTTAAAAATATTTCTCAGCCATTTGTGTTTCATCATTTGAGAATGCTCTGTTTAGCTTGTTGCCCCAATTTTTAATTGGGCAGTTAGTTTTTTTTTAATATTTAGTTTTTTTGGGTTCTTCACATATTCTAGATACTAACCTTCTGTCAGAAATCTAGTTGGTAAATATTTTTTCCCATTGCGTAGGTTACCTCTTCACCTGGATGATAGTATCCTTTGTTGTACAGAAGCTTTTAGTTTCATGTGGTCTCATTTGTCAATTGTTGACCTAATGACTGAACAGAGTCCTGTTCAGAAAGTTCTTTCCCGTACTTATAAATTCCAATGTATTCCCTACTTTCTCCTCCATCTGTTTTAGGGGATTGGGTCTTATATTGAAGTCCTTGATCCATTTGGAACTGAGTTTTGTGCATGGTGAAAGATAGGAATCTAGTTTCATTCTTTTTCACGTCTGTATCCAGTTTGATCAGCACCATTTGTTGAACATGCTGTCTTTTCTCCAGTGTGTTTTTGTGGCTCCTTTGTCAAAAATCAAGTGGCTGTAAATGTGTGGATTTAAGTCTGGTCCTCAATTCTATTTCACTTATCAGTGTGTCTGTTCTTGTGCTAGTACCATGCTGTTTTTATTATTATAGCTCTGTAGTACAATTCGAGATCAAGGATGGTATTGCCTCCAGCAGTTATTTTTTAAATATTTATTATTTTTATTTTATGTGCATGCATATGTAATTGTACCCATGTCATAGAATATCCATGGAAGTCAGAAGAGGGCATCAGCCCCTGGAATTGGAATTACAGATGGTTGTTAGTTGCCATGTGGGTGCTGGGAACTGATCCCAGGTCCTCTGCAAGAGGAGCCAGTGCTCTTAACCACTGAGTCATCTCTCCAGCCCCAGAAGTTCTTTGTTAAAAAAATTATTTGCTTTATTTTATGTGTATGAGTGTTTGCCTGGATGCTTGTAAGTGCAATGCTTATTGAGGCCAGAAGAGGGCACTGGGTTCCCTGAAACTGGAGTTAAGGATAGTTGTTAGCTGTCATGTGCTGCTGGGAGTTGAACCTGAGTCCTCCACAGGAGCAGCCAGTACTCTTAACTGCTGAGTCATCTCTCCAGCCTTAAATCTAAGAAATTTAAAATTTCCCATTTGATTTCTCCCTTGATCCAAATTTCATTCAGAACTGTGCTGTTTAACTTTCCATGAATTTGTGTATTTTTCCCCCATTTTCATTGTTGATATCTAGTTTTATTCCTTTGTAGTCAGATATAATACAGGGTGATATTTAAGTTTTTGGAAATTTGTATTTTGTGGCCAATTTGGAAGAAATTCTATGAGCTTCTGAGAAGAATGTGTATTCTTTGGTGTGTAGGTGGAATGTTCTGTAGATGTTTGATAGGTCCATTTGACTTATGGTGTCGTTCAACTCCAGGGTTTATCTATTTAGCTTTTGTCTGGTTGACTGTTTATTGGTGACAGTGGGATATTGAAATCATTCATTATCATTGTATTGAAGTCAATTTGTCATTTTAGACCTAATAATGTTTCTCTTATGAAATTTGGTGCCCCTGTGTGTAATGCATATATGTTAGGATTGTGATATCTTCCTTCTGTATTTTTCCTTTAATGAGTATGAAGTGACTTTCCTGTCTCTTCTGACCAGTTTTATTTTGGAGTCTGTTTTGTTAGATATTAGAATGGCTATGCCTGATTGTTTCTTTGTTCCATTTGCTTGAAATATCTTTTTCCATCCTTTTAACCTAAGTGTTGTCAATCACTGTTGATGAGATGTTTCTTGGAGGCAGCAAATCGATTAAACCTCTTTTCTTTTCTTTCTCTTTTTTTATAAAGTCTTAAAAATTCGAAAAAAAATTATTCTTATTTTATGTGTATGAGTGCATGTATTTAAGTGTACCTCTCTAGTGCAGTGCCCATGGAGGACAGTAGAGGTCCCTAGAACTGGATTTACCAACAGTTGTTAGCTGCCATGTGCATGCTGAAATTTGAACCAGGTTCTTCTGCAAGAACAGCCAGTGCTCTTAGCTGCTGAGCCATCTCTCCAGCCCCAGGTCCTCCTTACTTATCCAATTAGTTAGTCTGTGTCTTTTTACTGGGGAGTCACGATCCAATATTAAGAGTTATTATTGACCAATGTTTATTACTTTCTGTATGTTGGTGCTGTAGTGCTGTTTTCTCAGACCTCTTTTTGTTGGCTGTTCTGGGATAATTTGTCTATTCTTTGTACCCTGTTGAGAGTGTTTAATCTTTTCTTCTGACTGAAGTATTCCATTGTGTATTCTCTGGAGAGCTGGTTTTATGGACATAAATTTCTAAAATCTGTTTTTATCAATGAAAGCTTTTCTTTCTTCTTCAATTACAATGGATAGTTTTGATGGGTATAGTAGTCTGGGCTGGAATCTGTGTTTTTTTCATGACTGTTAGGACAGTGGTCCAAGCCCTTCTGGCTTTCATCGTCTCCACTGAAAAGTCAGCTGTTATTCTGATGGGCCTGCCTTTATATGTATGTGACTTGATCTTTCTCTCTTGCAGCTTTCAATATCTTTTGTTTGTTGTGTGCATTTAAAGTTTTGACTTTTATATAACATTGGGAGTTTCTTTTTTGGTCCTATTATGTATTCTGTATGCCTCTTACATCTTGAAAGTTATCACTTTCCCTAGTTTTGGGAAATTTTCTTCTATGGTTTTGTTAAAAATATTTTCTGTTGGGGCTGGAGAGATGGCTCAGTGTTTAAGAGCACTGACTGCTCTTGCAGAAGACCCAGGTTCGATTGCCAGCACCCACATGGTGGCTAACAACCATCTTTAACTCCAGTTTCAGGGGATCCTACACCATCTTCTGACCTTCACAGGCATTGCACAACATGGGTGCACTTACATACATGCAGGCAATACACTCATATACATAAAATAAAAATAAATTAAATATTAAAAAATATTTTCTGTGCATTGACTTGGGTTTCTTCTCTTTCTTCTATGCCTATGATTCATAGGTTTTGTCTTTTCCCAGGGTCCCAGAGGTCTTGAATATTTATTTCTTGGCTTATTTAAATTAATTAATTAATTTTATTTTATGTGTATGAGTGTTATGCCTGCATGTATGTAAGTGCCCCTGTGTCATGCAATGCCTGTGGAGGACAGAAGAGGGCATTGGATCCCCTGGAACTGGAGTTACCGACAGTTGTTGGCTTCTATGTGGGTGCTGGGACTTAAACCACATTCTTCTATAAGAACAGCCAGTGCTTTTAACTGCTGAGCTATCTCTCCAGCCCCCAGATTGTTTTTTTTTTGTTTGTTTGTTTTTTACGATACCTAGACATCTGGACTTGTGTTCTTGATGGTGTTTCTTGATATAGGTAGATGTTTTCATCTTTGTTGAGTGGTTATTTTTATCTTTGTTTGCTGTCTCCCCAATTTGTCAGATTATGGCTCAGCTGAGTAGTGCTTAGTGTTCAGTTTTGGGACTGCTTTATGATGGTGTGCAAGCTCAGTGTAAGAAGTGGGCTCAGTTATGTTAAAGGTGGGTGCAACTTTTGAGTAGAAGTTTCACGGTTGATCTGTCCTGGTTCTGGAAGAGCAGGGTGAGCTGGGTGGTTGCTAGGTGTGCAGGTTGGCTGATAGGTCAGACAGGGAGGGCTCACAGGTCTTGGGATGTCAGGATCTTACTAACCCAAGGAGGTTTGACTGCTAGGAAGGTCTGAAACAGCTCGCAGGTGGAGCTATGAAAGTCCCCAGAAAGTCCAAGGATCCTGGAAGAGGTGAGATCATGGACTGCAGGGAAGTAGTGGAAGGGAGACTTAGGAAACACATGTAAGTTTTTAAAAATAATTTTTTTACTTATTACTTTTATTTTATGTGTATGAGTGTGTTGCCTGCATGTATGTAAGTATACTGGTGTCATGCAGTACCCATGGAGGTCAGAAAGGGTGTCAGCCTTGTGGGTTCTGGGAACCAAACCTGGGTCCTCTGCAAGAGTAGCCCTTAACCATTGAGCCATTTCTCTAGCCCCCACACATTTAAATTTTTAATGAAAAGTTTAGAATTTTTTTCTTCCTCAGTGAAAAATTGTGCTTTAATACATAACTTTTCTGATAACAATAATAGAGAAATATGAGGATATTTTTTATTTTAGGAGGAGTCACAAGGGGAGCACATGCACACATTTTATTTTTATTTTGTGTGTATGTGTGTAGGGAGGTACATGTGTGCCACAGCATGAGTGTGGCTGTCAGAGGACAACTTGTTTGAGTCATTTTCTTTCCTTCCAGTATTTGGGTCCTGAGGATTGAACTCAGGTTGTCAGGCTAAACTATCTTGCATGCCCAATATATCTATTTTAAATAGGAAGGAGAAAGGGTAATAGGTGTTGACACAAGAAATAGAAATAGCTCTCTCTCAAAGGGGATAAGAGATAGTTTATTCTGGAGCCCAGCAGTTTATTCTTCGCCAAACCATGGTCTGGGAACACAGATTTAGATTATGCCAAATTCCATGTTCCAATGTGGCAGTATTTTCATGGAGATTTTATTGTAACAGAACAAAGAAAGTCATAAATCAACACTGTTTTCAAATGCATTGGTGGAAACATCAGATAGATTACAACAAAGAGTGGCAGTCTCTGTTACAGGCCCAGATGCTATCTATAGCATTCTTTTCTTTTGGATTGGTAGAAATTAGGGGTCTGTTTGTACATTTCAAAGAATTTACCTAATATTCACAAAGATGTTAGATCATATACAGAGGTAGACAATAAATGGCAATTGATTTGGCTCTAGGCTACATTCCAATGTTAGAGCTTCTTTTCAGGTACTTTTGTTCACATAGGGAAAGTAGAAGAAGGCTACTAGTAAAAAGATAGTTGGCTTTGAAAGAGGAAATAAAGGAGGAGAGTGTATGTGGGGGTGAAGAGACTCAGATAATTCTGTGGCTCCCTTGGAATTCTTGTCCTATTCATAAAGCTATGACCCTCCATTCTCTGGGAAAGCAGAAGGGGTACCAGAAGGTTGCCCACAGTCTACAGAGAATGTTGATGGATTCCATGCCTTTTCATGCCTCCCTTCCTTGGTCAATGTTTGATTTCCATAAACCCAAACCTGCTTTTTTTGTGCTTTCTTAGCTAGACCTAATCTGTTCTCTTTTGATCTGTAGTGGTATAGATGTTCACTATGAAGTCACCTTCAATGGTGAGGCCATCAGCAATACCACCTGGGACTTGATAAGCCTTCACTCCAACAAGGTAGAGAACCACGGCCTCATAGAATTGGATGATAAGCCGACTGCTGTTTATACAATCAGCAACTTCAGGGGTTATATTGCTGAGACACTGCAGCAGAATTTTTTGATGGGAAATTCCTCTTTGAATCCAGATCCAGAGTCTCTCCAGCTTATCAATGGTGAGTTGAATAATAGTCATTAAATCCTTGTACAGTTTCTGTTTCTTTCCCAATGGGATATGGTGAAGGCTTCCTTAATATGTATAACTTTACATTTTCCTGGATTTCATGAGTTGAGACCCATCCTGACATGTGGAACTTCAGCAGCCCTTTGCGATAGATAAGCAAGGGCTTTCTGGGATATCAGTAGGCAGACAGTCACAGAGCAGGGAAAGCAGAGAGTAGCACGGCATCTTGAAATGATTTGAAGAGATGGGAACAATGTATAAGAAAAAGGAAGGTAGTACCTGAAAATATGAATCAAAATAGGCTGCAAGGTAATCACAGGATGAACTCTGCAGAAAAAGTGAATTGGTTATGGCTTAAAGTCAGCAGAATAGACGGGACAGCTGAGGGAAGTAGACAGAAGATGGCCAAAGAATGGGTGTTGGGAAGAATTCCAAAGAGTTCAATACAAGTTAGAGTTCAGATGGATTTGGATCATCAAGGAGAATGGGACCACTGTGATCTGGAGGCTAGAAGGGTGTTCCAGTCAACCTGGGACTAAAACTTGTTCACTGTCAAGCTTCTGTAGATAGCACTTTAACCCATTAGGGACATGGTGTCCTAACTTATTTGCTATTATTGCTTTTTTTTTTTCATGTTTGCTGTGTGTTGGTGCCTTTACTTTGGTTAATTTAACTTTTTAAAACTTCTAGCACAGTGTATTTTACTGAGAGAGTGGGGAAAGTACCAGCTACTAAAGAGGAAAATAAGAAACATACTTATAATAGTGCATTACATTTTTTTACATTTACTTATTTATCTGTGGTGTGTGTGTGTGTGTGTGTGTGTGGTGTATATTTGGGTGTATACTGTATTCATGTGTGTATATGTATGTCAGAGAAAGAAAAAACTTTTACCATATATGCTAAGATTCCTTGTTTCCCAAAGTTAAAAAAAATTACTGGGCAGAACTAATTCTTAAACAACTTTGGCTGATGGACTATGTTTCTTTAATGTTGACATTGTGTTGATATAGAATCAGAATGTGATCTGAACTTTAATATGGTTTACATAGGATCGACTGAAGATGGAGAGGCACTCACTCTCTCTAGGGGTAACGATACAAAGCTATGGGCTTTAAAACATTCGAACGGTGGGCACTCTGGGATCATTTCCTCATATACTGTTGTTGAAATACATTCCAGAAGTTAGGACTAGAAAAGTTTCTTGTAACCTAAAACTAGGGACTAGCCATGGTGACCTCACATGGGCAACAGACTCCAGGCATATTTGTAAGCTAGTTTAGTAAAAGCTTCAAAAAAAAAAATCCAATACTGTCTGGTTCAGGTGGCATGGCCTTTATGTTAGATGTATAGTTTAAACATTCAAAATTTTGTTACTAAAATACATTTCTGTTTTCATGCCACCTTCCAAATGAGGCTATAGGTTTTTAGGTACTCTGATTTCTATTTCAAAAAACACGGTCATTCTTGAGCTTGAAAATCTTATTTTGCATAAAGGATGAGATAATTTATACATAGCTGTAAAGAGCTTTCAAAAAACTTAAACCAGGTATGACTCTCTGCTTCTGATGGATTCTTGTGTGTCAGGCCAGTTGGAACAGGTGAATAATGAGACTCTGTCTTTATTTTAGAAGTATGTGCCAGGCCCCTCTCCTAGAAATCCCTTCTTTTTGGCCTCTGCTGATTCCTTCTCCCGTTCAGGAAAAGTCAGTTCTTGTACATTGTGTGCGTGTGCTCACATTGCTTCATAACTTCCAATTTATGTTTATCTTTCTGATGCAGAATGCTTCCAGATGAGAAAATTGCCTTTATTAATGTTTATAGTCTCAATTTTGGCAATGCCTGTTGTAACTAGTAAGGATTCAGCAAATGTTTGTTGAGTTAAATTATACAATCTACTGTTATTTCTTTATTGTTTAATATTACTGAAGCAAATGATGCCTAGTCCATTTTTCAAAGGCTTTTATTTCCAAAAAAGAAATAATTTTGTATACTTTTCTATTATCTTTGAATTAATC
>NW_008351624.1:955483-955624 GCF_000622305.1 Nannospalax galili | reverse complement strand
TGTGCATGGATATGAAGTCATCAGGTAGATTTCAATGATAATGTTTTTCACATCTACTAATTATTAAGAAGAAAATTTTTATGCTTTGAAGAATTATTTCTTTTTAATGATTATACTTTTTAAAATTTTAAATAATTACAC
>NW_008351624.1:954777-955217 GCF_000622305.1 Nannospalax galili | reverse complement strand
AATTTTTAACCTTTAAAAAAGATCTCCATTTCATTTTAGATTATATTGCTCCTTGCAGACAGACTCATTGTTTTTGCTACTAATACTGAGATGTTGGCGCATGCATCTCTAATCTGTATGTATCTGATTTTTACTAGTCATAATCGATTGCACTTGGATCCTTGGTGCCTGTGTATGTCTATAATGTCATCAGGCAGATTTCAATGGTATTGTTTATTACTTCTACTCAGTAGCATGATGTAAATTTCCATGCTTCCTCCTCAAATATAAAACATTTTTTAAAAATTTGTTGATTTTTTTGAGTGTATATCACACAGAACATCCAAAACCATCTCATTTGACTGTACACCCACTTCCCAGATAGCACCCTCCATAGCCTCCCTCTCCCACCACAGCCCTTATACTCTGATATCCCTGCTACTGTCTGCTGTGTTGTCGGC
>NW_008351624.1:953009-953948 GCF_000622305.1 Nannospalax galili | reverse complement strand
TTAGTTCCACCAGTCTTGTACTTTTAATTACTGTGTGTCATGTAGATAAATCTTGGGCAAAGACCAATTGTTCTCAGGTAAACCTTATCTAGACATATATTTCTTGATCTGTTATGTATAATTTGTCAGTAGGTTGTTGGAGTAATATGGTTCCCTCTAGTTTTTAAAACTAGCTAGGCATTATTTATCTCTCACATTGTCTCACCCCTCCATCATGGTTTTCCCACTTAAGGTGCCCCCCTTTCTCTCCTTTTTCCCTTACTAATACCCTTCTCCTATGGTCCCACCTCTCTTGAGCTCCTTCTTTCCCTTTATCACCTAGGTTCCTTGTATACCCTTCCCTCCCTCCTCCCTTAAACTAACCCAATTTTTATCCATATCTCCCTTATTAAGGCCTGTTTCCTACTGTTCTCTTTCAGGTTCTTTCTTTTCCTTTACCTCCCTGTTTCCTTTTCATTATCCAGGTTCCTGTAGTTATGTCTGGTTACATACTCATTTATCAGAGTCTGGTTCCAGGATCCACATATGAGGGAGAACATATGTAGATTTTATTTCTGAGTCTGTGTTACTTCACTTAGTATAAGAGTTTCTAGTTCCATCCATTTACCTGCAAATTTCATGATTTCATCTTTCTTAACTGCTGAGTAAAACTCCATCGTATAAATGTACTACATTTTCATTATCCACTTGTCAATTGATGGACACTTTGGCTGATTCCATCTCTTAGCTACTATCAAAAGAGCAGCAGAGAACATGGATGTACAAGGGTTTCTGCAATAGGATGTATTTGTGTATATGCCAAGGACTGGTATAGCAGGGTCAAATGGTAGATTGACTTTTATGGTTTTAAGAGTTCACATTGCTTTCCATGAGGGTTGCACAAGTTAGCAATCCCACCAGCAGTGAATGTGTGTTCCTCTTTTGCCATATCCTCTCTAG
>NW_008351624.1:928488-952998 GCF_000622305.1 Nannospalax galili | reverse complement strand
ATTTGTTCTCTTGATCTTAGCCAGTCTGACTGGGGTAAGATGAAATCTTAAAGTGGTTTTAATTTGCATTTCCCTAATTATTAGTGATGTTGAACATCTTTTAAGATGTTTCATAGCCAACTTTACTTCTTCTTTTGAGAATTCTCTGTTCAGCTCCTTAGCCCATCTTTTAATTGGGATGCTTCTTGTCTTGGTTCTCTGTTTTTTGAGTTTGTTATATATTCTGGTTATTAAACCTCTGTCGGATGTGTCGCTGGTGAAGATTGTCTCCCATTCTGTGGATTTTCTGTTTGCTTCCTTAGTTGCCTCCTTTGATGTACAGAAGCTTTGGATTCTTCTCCTTCCTGTATGCCTATGATTCATAAGTTTGGTCTTTTTATGGTGTCACACAATTCCTGCATGTTCCATTCTTGTGATTTCTTAAATTTTTCATAATCTTTGCTTGAGTGGTCTAGTTCATCCACTTTATCTTCCAGTCTTGATACTCTGTTTTTAATTTCTTTCATCCTATTGGTGAGGCTATCTCCTGTCATTTCTAATTGGATTACTGAGTGTTTCACTTCCTTCATTTCAGCCTGAGTAGTCTTCAATATTTCTAAAACTTCTGAATTCATTCAGAAGTGTATCCCTATCTTCCTTCAGTTCTTTGATTTCTTTGTGTGTTCTTTAAATTCACTGAATTCTTTTATCATGTTTATAATTGTTCTTTTGAGTTCCATGTCCTGCATTATCTTTAGGGAGTTCTCATTGTACTCCTTCAGGGGACTATTGGTATTTGGTGGGGATATGTTATTTTTGTTTTTCATATTATTATTTTTTCTCTATGATTTTGACATATGGATTTCTTTTGTAATTTCTGATTCTTGTGTGAGACTCAAGCCTTCAAATTTAGGTCTGCTTCTTTTTGTGAACTTTATGTGTCTTTGTGGTTTACTTTTTGGACATGAAAAGCTGGTTCCTCTAAGCTTCCATTTCTCTCTTTTGATTTTATGTATGAGTGGCCAGATTGCTTTTGTCTTCAGGAGTTCCCACAGAGGCCCAATTCAGATGAGGATCAGATGCTCTCAGGCTTTCTCCTAAGGTCTGGATCCCTCCAGGAAAGATTTTGGCCTCAGGAATCTGGGGGTTGGACTGGCCTGGGAGCCGGGCCCAGTTAAGATGCTGGCCTAGGGCATATGGTGGTTGTGCCACACAGAGATGCAAAGGCAGATGGGGGCGGGAAATGGCCCCAAGAACTCCTGGGGACTGCACTGAGGAGCTGGGTTGGTCTGGATGCAAAGGATCAGGAAGAGGAAAGGTCAGCCCCTGAGTCCCGAAAGAGGCTGGTGGGTGGTGCAGGCCCAGGGAAGCAGAGGGAGGCGAGGGCAGGTCCAGACCCAGAGAGCTCCTGGGGACTAGAGAAGGCACTGAGTTGGTCTGGATGAAAAGGATCAGGAAGCAGTATTGGTTCCCCAGGTGTCTGGGGCCCGAAGACAAGGAATGGGACAGGACCCAGTCTAGGAGGAGAGGACCAGTCGGGGAGATGGGAGGGTGAATGAGGCTGGGGGAGTCAAGGTGTGGAGGGCGCGATGCACTTACCCCGGAGAGAGGCCTGCGGGTTGGAGAGAGGCCTGCGAGTCCTGCAGGCCCAGGGAAGAGGGAGGTGAGGGCAGGGCCAGGCCCAGAAGCAGTCCTCCTTGCTGCTGAAACTATAGGCAATCCCAACTTTTTTTTTAAACTTAAAAAATAGTGGAAGTGGTGGTGCATGCCTGCAATCCTGTTCTCAGAAGGCTGAAGTAAGAGGATTACAAGTCTGAGGCTAGCCTGGGCTAGTTTGTCAAAATCCTATCAAGTAAATAATAAATAAATAAGAAAATAGAAGAAGGAAAGAGGGAATGGAAAATTATGACGTCATAAGAATCTATCAAAGGGTGGAAACTGACGAGGAAAAAAAAAGAAGTAACATATCATGGCACTGTGTCATAATGGGAAAAATATTTGTTTCATGATTTCTTATAAGCCAGACTGCTAATATGCACAAAATATCTAAACATCAGTTTCACAGACATTTTCTAAGCAAAACAGCCTTCTCTGTTCTGCCAAAATCTAACCTATATGGAAGATGAAACTGGTTTTAGTTGTTCCTGTATCTCAGATAGTATCTCAATTGAAAATGTTCTTTAACATTGTTCTTTCCTCAGTGAGAGGAGTTTTGCTTCCCCAAACAGAAGACCCCATTTGGAATACCCAAAGTTCAAGTTTTCAGGCAACACCATCCTCTATTCTGGTAAGCCACTACACCTTATATCTAGACCCAGCCCCTCAAACTTCTGTCCTCTGCAACCTCTCCTGCTTACTCTGACATTATGAATTTCCCAAGCTCTTCCTATTTCAAGTATTCGTTTGCATCATCCCCTTCCACAGTGGTTGAATGAAGTTTGCATTGCCAAACTCCAATATGGTGGAAGATTTATTATTTATGTCTCCTACTTGTTAAGGGGTAATTAAGCTGTAAGTACCCACTGAGTTGTTTTTTAAGTTACTGAGAAATAGGTTTTTATAGCCTAGACTATTAACTGATGTACACAGGTAGATAGTACATTTGTATTTCAAAGATTATATCCAAGGAAGTTGAGACACCAAAGCATATAAAATCATGTATATGTTGAAAAAAGCATGGAAATACTGCCTAGCTGACAAATGAGACATGCTCTAAAATCAACCCTCTTGTAAAATAAATTTTGTTTATTATTATTGTATGTGTACGCACATGATGTATGTGTGAAGGCATGCATGCCATGGCATGCTTAGGGAGGTCAGAGCACAGCACTGTTGGTTTGGTTTTCTCCTTCCATTTTTATGTGTATTTCAGGGATTCAACTCAGGTTGTCAGGCTTGGGTGGCAAGCACCTTTGCTCACTGAGTCATCTCACTGGCTTGTAGTCTTCCTTTTAAGCTGGAATAAAACATTTCCATAGGCTGGGCGTGGTGGTGCATGCCTTTAATTCCAGCACTCAGGAGGCAGAGGCTGGAATTAAGCTCAAGGCCAGGCTGGTCTACTTAGCAAGTTCCAGGCCAGTTGGGGCTACAGGGATACTCTACCTCAAACATAAAAAAAAAAAAAAAAAAAAAAAAAAAAAAAAAATCCATTTACGCATAAACAACATGGAATAAATCTTCTTTTTGGTGTTTACTGCCCAATTCCATCGCCCTTCTACATCTCCATTTTGCATTTCATGTATGGGGGATGTTGAGGAGAATAGAAACAATTTCCTCAAGAACATCAGGGATGACACCTCCAACTACAACACGATGACTACCTGTGTGCAGGTGACTCCAGTGATCGCTTGTCATCACACAGACACAGGAGAGGACTCCATTCCCACCCACAGTTCTCATTCCTTCTCCCTTAAAATTTCTTTTTTATCTCACACCAGCTCTTTGGAATACTTGTTTCTTGACATTAACACAGCAATGAGAATTTAGAAAGCAAATTCATTCAACCACTAGTCTACATAGCCGTCTCCTTTTATTGAGGTATAAAGAAACTTAGTTTTAAAATGTAGAGCAATTGAAAATAATCTTTTCACTGAGATCTGTGTTGGAGAAGGAATGGTTTTGGAGTACTGACATTAGATAGCACATTAGTTTGACATTTATTTGTCCATTCATTCAAATATATTTATTTTGTGCTTTTCATGTGCCAAGTGCTGAGGAAACTAAGAGGAATAAGGTGTGGTCCTCCCTATGAGAAGTTTCCAGTCTGGTAGTAGACAGATTCCTAAACAAATAATGTGACATAACTGCTGTCCTGCAAGTCCCATCCAGGGTGTAGCAGCAGGAAGAGGTGATGGCACCCCTCAGCCCCACTTCTCCTAATCACACTGTCCTGGGGCTTCTCCAACCACAGGAGATCTGTTAGGGTATTTCTGAAACTATAAAGGACTGGAGAGATGACTTGGTCCATAAAGTGCCTGCTACTAAAACATGAGTAACTGAGTTCAGAACCCCAGTACCCGCACAAAAAATTGAGATCACACACAGAAATATAAACACAAGAATTTCTGAATCAGTCAGAGGTTGCCAACTGGGGGTCAGCTAGCTGGCTTCAGAAACAGACATGCATTTTAGAACCAAATTAAAAGAAAAAAAAGCCAATATCTAAATATTAGGCTTTACATAAAAATGCAGGTTTCCAGCTTCTTTGGAGAGTGAGGAAAACCCTGATACCATGATGTTCCCATTCCCTTTTGTGTGGCCAGAACATGGCCATGGTTGCCAGCTAATGCTGGTGAACACTGACTAACTGGGCTTATTGTTCAGTTAGTGGCAGTAGCTCGATTCATTCTCTCTCTCTCTCTCTCTCTCTCTCTCTCTCTCTCTCTCCTTTTTGAGACAGGGTCCCCCTGTAGCCCCAGCTGGCCTGGAACTTGCTATGGAGGACAGGCTGGCCTTGATCTCACAGAGATCCATCCACCTCTGCCTCCCAAGTGTGGGGACTAAATTAAGTGTGCACCACCACACCTGGCTTAGATTTTCTCTTAAGCCAAATCTCTTTATGAGAAGTGACAACTGTAGGAAAAGAGTTAACAATTTAAGGAGACTGGAATATAGTAAGATATTACACTGGTCTAGGAAAGTGGCAATGGTAGGTTCGTCTAGTGCCTAGGACCTCTCCAATCATGTGTTCTTGGCTATGTTTACTATGCATGGATTCCCACTCCTTGAGAGGGCCTTAAGTTCATTAGATAGCAGTTGATTATCCCAAAGATAAAAGTGCCACTATTGTACCAATAGAGACAATTTACTGAGCCTGTCAATGTTGTGGTTTCTAGGTTTTGCAGCTGGGAAGAACCATTGATTGGTTTTCTCCCTTGGCAGCTTACATAGTACCTTCTGATACTATGAGAGCTAGTCTTCCAGTGGGTTCTTCAAGTCTAGTGTCCAAAATATGTTGTGTCTTCAGCAATAAGGTCTTATCTTTAAGTTCTGGGAGGCAACCAAGGGCTGTTTCAATATTATTTTGGGAGGCTCTTGGACTACCCTGGCCAACAACTGGAAGGGAGTTTCCATTGCCTGGCACTGTGATTTTTGTTATATAGCCTTCATGTACACACATGCAATCATATATATATATATATATATATATCATATGTATTTTCAGTAGCTTATGAAATGTTTTATTTTCAATTATGTGTATATGTGTGTTGGTGCATGTGTATGCTGGTTCTTTTGGAGGCCAGAAGAGGACATCAGATCCCCTGGATATGTGAACCATCTGATATGGGTGCTGGGAGTTGAACTTGGGTCCTTGAAAGAGCATTACACTCTCATAACTGCTAAGCCATTTCTCCAGCTCCTTGAGGACTCCTTTTGCATTGAATATTCAACTGCTTTCCTAATATGTATCAAATCATAGGCTTTGTCTGATGAAACACAGTCTGCTCAGCATAAACTAGATGGCTTAAGCCATCTGATCTAGAATGTTTTGAAAACATGCATGATTCATCCAGAAACATAGATTGCTTTAACATAACTTTAAAAATAGTTCTAGAAAACAAATATGAAAAAAAGTGAATTTCAGATATGGTATCGTTGTAAGCACTATAACTCCATTTTGAAAAAGAAAACCTGGTATTGAACAAATGGCCTCATATACATATCATTTTAGATACCAGAAAAAGAGAGAGGAAAGAAAGTAACTCTTCTTTCTGTACAGTTTCCCTATCTCATATAAGACATTTAAGTATTATAAACAGCTTATCTCTCTCCCTCCTCTTTTTAAAAAATTATTTTTAGTTAGGTGTGTGTGTGTGTGTGTGTGTGTGTGTGTGTATGTGTGTAGGTTCATGTGGAGGCCAGAGTTGTTGGATACCCTGGAGCTGGGGGTTGTGAGCCACCTGACATGGGTGCTGGGAACTGAACTCAGATCCTTTGGAAGAGTTGTGCTAGATCTCAACCTCTGAGCCATCTCTCCAGGCCTTTCTCCTTCTTCTTTGTGGTCATCTGGGTCTGGTGGACCCATGGAAAATGCTAACTCCAGGAGCATGGACTATACAGTCTATGGGCTTTAATTTTTTTGCTAGGATCCTTTCATTGTCTGCATACATAAAGTTGTAGAGACATCTGAATGAACAGTTACAATGAAAGAAAACACACCTGGGAAGGCCAGAGTCTCAGCTTTAAGTTCTGATATTTTATCCATTTTTTTGTGTGTGAGCATTTTTGCTCTTATATACCTCAGCTCTTTATCTGTGGAACACATGATTCTCAAGTCTTTCCAGTTCTACAGTTAGATATTTTGTTATGCTCACACATGTACATGCTTGCTCTTTCCCCTGACACTCAAGATTTTTTATAAATAGAATGGCCTGGTAAAGTCCCTCAGTCTTTGGCAAGATAGGTTGGAATTTTTTTCTAGCTTCTTTTTTCCATTTACATTCGTAATTTTTATTTATTCTTATTATTTATTAATTCAACTTTAACTCTGTCCATAGGGTACATTCAGAACAACTTAGGCATTCTAGACCAAAATACAGGGCAGTTTTGTGTGACTATGTGATACGAAACTCTGAGGGAGAACCCTGTATCTAGGTCAACAACTGCAAGCTGCTTACACCGAATAGTTATGTAAGGTTATCTCTGTTTCTGTTGGTTACATACTCCCAAGATGTTACTGACCCGGCTCATGAATCAAGTCTTACTCTTCTCAGGTTCACATCTGATCAGGGATTTTCTGAGAGGGCATGTCTCATCCTGAAGTCTTTCATTTTCTCCATAGCTCATTTGTGATTGCACCTAGTCATTTGAGGATGGCCTTCACCTTCTTCGTTGTACACATGCATTTTTTCTATTGCAGTACATTTTACTTTAATGAATTCTGATTATTAGAATAATAGACTCCAGTCTAATGCCAAGCATAGATTAAAATAAATAAACTCTGGGGCTGGAGAGATGGCTCAGCAGTTAAGAGCACTGACTGCTCTTGTAGAGGACCTGGGTTTGGTTCTTAGCATCCACATGGCAGTTAACACCTGTCCTTTATTCCAGCTCCAGGGGATTCTGTGCCATCTCCTGGTCTCCATGGGCACCAGGCTCACATGTGGTATACTTACATACACGCAGGAAAAACATTAATATACATAAAATAAAAATAAATCTTCTTAAAAAAACCTACCACAAATGCCATGCCATTTTATCTATTAACATCATATTAAATTTTTTACATAGATTAGTCTTTGTCAGGGATCCTGCCCCGACACAGGAGCCGGGGAAAGGGAGGTGAGCTGTCCACCCGTTACCTGCAGACTCCCCAGGAGACAATCAGATGCGACAGGGAGTCAGTCAAGCAGGAACTCGTTTATTGCAGGTGTTACAGGGCTTATGAAGGCAAAAACCACAAAGGAAAATCCCCTCCCCAACCAAGAGTCCAATCATGTTAAAGGTCAACTTGAGCATGCAGTCTCCTCTCCATAGCACAGCATAGCGTTCATGAAGTGATCACGTGCTGCCAAGATGCACGGAAATGACAGGAGTCAATTAGTGATTCTTCAAAACAAGTCTGGCTGTGCCTCAGCCACTTCCTCTAGGTGCCAAACAAGTCTGGTCATGCCCCGGCTGTTTCCTCTAGGCGCCTTCTTGCCTTGCCCCTGGCCTCAGGCCCCCACATCTCTCCCCCTGTCTTGTTTTAAAAGTGAGGTTCCTCAAGGATAGTACCAGGGATGGGGAGCACTGTCCCCTTTCCCCTCCGCTGCTATGGCCTCCCTGTCTTAGGTCGCCTCTCCTCAGGTGCTGAAGTTGCCCGTCCTTGGGTAACCATGATTGCCCTCATGGCCCCTGTCTTAGGTTCATCAGTCTGGGAGGGTCTTACCCGTCATTGGGATTAGCCACACATTTAGATGTCGGGGGTCTATCTCATAAGGGGGCAAAACAACCTTGGTCTTCAGGCTATCTCAAGCATCCATGCCTGGATTTGTCTTGAGGAGGGGCCCGAGGAGGATTGGGTGGCCAGGGCAAGTTGGACCAGGACCTTCTTCGTCTGTCTTTGTCTTCTGATAACCAAGTGGAGACACCTGAGGGAAACAAAAGCTAGCACAAGCATTAGAAACATGCTCCCATACCTTACTAAAAAAGGAGGAGTCCATCGATAGGACAGGTGCCCGGGTATAATTTAGAGCAATAATCTAATTGGTCAGCAATATGGAATAATTAAGAAATTGTTGATTCCAGTGGCCATGAATATAGTCTGCAAGTTGTAGGAGCGATTTAGTGATATTTTGAACTCTGTAAGGGGTGAGACAAAGTGACCTAAAGTGAGGGTCGATCCTCTAGGTGCCAAACAAGTCTGGTGACACCCCAGCCATTTCCTCTAGGTGCTTTCTTGCTTCACCCCTGGCCTCAGACCCCCCCAGAGGTCCTCGGCTTTTATCTGACAGATGGCTAGCAGGAGAAGGAGTACCATTATTGACAGATTTTGGTCAGCCATCTATCGATCAGATCTTGAATAATGATGGTAACGATAAAGATGATGATGGCCAGGGCAGCAGTGGTGAGCACAGCAATGAAAACCTTCCATCCAAAATGCTCCATCCTGTAAGACATAGAAATCCTCCTCAAAGGGCTGTTACCTTTGGGACAGGGTTATTCCTGCATCTTTAGATTCCTTGCAGGTACCCAGATGGGTTGGAGTGCATCCGTGGGAAAGATGCATCCAAACTCCCTGCCCATAGTAAGGAGTGGGTTGGGTCCTCGCCATTGTCCTGTTACTGGATCCTTCCATCTGACCCATACCTCTGGTCTTTGCTCCTGATGCCCCCAATGTTTTTGGAATTGAGATTCCAATTGACCTTTTTGAAAATTGAGGATATTGATGGTAAATAAGGCCAAACCTAGCTGTTGGTGGGGGTTTACTCCCCCTTTTTGTTTTTGTAATTGGGTCTTTAGGTGCTGATGGTTATGTTCTATGATAGTTTGGCCCTGGGGGTTATAGGGTGTTCCTGTGTTATGGTGGATTCCCCATGAAGAGAAGAAGTCCTGTAAGCTTTTACTTACAAAGCATGGTTCATTGTCAGTTTTAATCCTTTGAGGTAATCCCAGTGCAGCCAAGCACTGGAGGAAGTGAGACTGGGCATGTTTAGACTTTTCTCCTGTATGGGCGGTAGCCCAACAGGCATGTGAGAATGTATTAATAGACACAAAAACATACTTGAGTTTTCCAAAAGGAACGTTATGTGTGACATCTGTCTGCCAAAGAGAGTTAGACTTCAGCTCCCTAGGGTTTACCCCTGGTTGTTGGAGGGGTGGCACCTGTAGAAAGGGTTGACAAGACTTACAGGTATGTACAATTTTTCTTACGTCCTTGATAGGGACTTGGGGGAACCTCTTATGGAGTCCCCGCCAATTTACATGGGTATGATTATGCAGTTGTTGAGCTTTCTCCAGGCCTGCTGATAGGATATGGGTAGAAGCCATTTTGTCTGCCTCTGCGTTGCCTTGGGAGAGGAAACCAGGCAGTCCTTGGTGGTCCCTAAGGTGTTGTAAGAAAATGGGGGCCCTTCTTTCTGTTAACAGTGTTTGAACCTGGATCATTAGGGGGGTAATAGGGTTGTCATCTAGCCGAATATGAGAATTTAATAGTCTCAGGAGAAGGTTGACTACATATAGGCTGTCAGAGAACAAGTTCATGGAGTCATCTACTTTGGATGAGGCTAGGGCAATGGCCATGAGTTCTTTAAATTGAGCGGAGCCCTCATAGGTGTGAACGTATGTTTTTGGTTCTGTTCCTATGGGTAAATTACTACAGTGGCTCTGAATTTTCCTCCATCAGTAAACACATTATACGCCTCTGTCAGAAGGTTTTTGACAAAAGGCCTGGGGGTCCCTCAGTGGAGGGTGTGAAAGGGGGTTACCCATTTGTGAGGGCCATAATGACAGTCCAACTTTTCCAGAAAGCCCTCCAAGGCTATAGCCATTTGGCTGTTGTTTCTGCAGAGCCATTCAAAGTCCTTTAGCCAATAAGGGTCAATGCCAAAATGTCTCAGGACCATATCCCATCCTTTCTCAATTAGGTCAGCCAACTGGTCCATGGGTGTATACACCCGTGGAGTGCCCCCTAGGGAGGTATGTACCCATTGGAGGGGCCTCCCCCCTTGTGTGAGGATGGATGTCATCAGGGCCTTGCCGGGGAGCACCCATTGTTTGAGGTCCTTTCCAGGCCTGTAGCAGGCCAGTTAGGCTTGTTCCAGGGCCTCCTGGACCCCCTGTAAAATGTCTAGGTGTTGCGGGTTCAGATGGATTAGCTCTGACGGCTGTTTGCCTACCAACAATTGGAACAGGGGCTCCAGTGTCTCAGTGGAGATGGGTATCCAGGATCGCAGCCAATTGATCTCCCCCAATAGTTTTTGAAGTTCTGTCAGGGTCATATTAGGTTTAATAGTCAGTTGTGGCTTCAAGGGACTTACCCCTTCCATGAGCAATGTAGTCCCTAGAATCTTAAAGGGGGCGACAGTCTGTATTTTGTCTGAGGACACTTGAAGCCCTCCTGCCTGGAGGCATTTTTGGGCGACCTCATATAATTCCTGCAATTGGTAGAGATTTGGTGCCCACAAAATTATATCATCCACGTAGGCATATAGAGTAGCATGTGGCAAAGACTCTGTTGGGCTCAAAAGAGCCCTTATGAAGCTCTGACAGAAAGCTGGGCTATTGGCCATACCTTGGGGTAAGACTGTCCATTTGTACCTTTCATCAGGCGTGCTAAAGTTGATGGAAGGCATAGAGAAGGCGAACTTCTCACAATCTTGGGGTGGCAGGAGGATAGAGAAAAAGCAGTCTTTGATATCTATAACTATGAGAAATAGATCTGAGGGGATAGCAGGTATCCAGGGCAGTCCCCTCAAGGGGACTCCCTCCAGGGTCATTCTGGCATTGACCTTGCGGAGGTCCTGTAGCATCCTCCATTGGCCAGATGACTTTTTTATGACAAAAACAGGGGTGTTCCAAGGGCTCATGGAGGGGCGGATATGCCCCAGCATAAGTTGTTCCTGTATAATATGCCTCAAAGCCTGGAGCTTTGTCTTGGGAAAGAGCCACTGTTCCACCCAAACCGGGCTCCCTGGGGACCATCAGATTGCAGGGACTTGAGGAACAGTGGCCTCTAGGATTGGGGGTGGACCTGGGGAGACTTGGACTCCTCCCCCCATAGTTTGAGAGGTGGTCAAGGGGGTGTCTAACCCTGTTCATTTCCTCATCATCGAGGAGGCCCTCGATAAACTCCCTATTGTCCATGGTCACAAAAACATCCACCCCACAGGAAGTTTCTCCCGAAGAGGTTGTAGGAAAGCCCCTCAGCCACCAAAGGTCTGATCTCTCCCTTAGTACCATCTGGGTCCTGCCAGCAAAGCCAGTTCTTAAGCTCCCATGATGGCATGGTGCCACTGACACCCATCACCTGTGGGCCAGGCTCGAGGGGCCTCCTTCTGGGGACTTCTTCCTTCCTCAGGATGGTCCTATCTGCTCTGGTGTCAATAATGCCCTGGAACCTCCACCCATCTATCAAGTTGTCTATCTTAGGGCGGAGCCCTGGGATGATACAGACCATCCAGTGGGCAGTGGGCCCTCTGGGGCCTGTGTGTCCTCCCCCTTTTGGTGACGGGGCTGGGGGTTGCCCCAAACCTAGTTTAAAGGTTTACCCTCCACATCATACCTGGACCGGCAGTCCTTTTTCCAGTGAAACCCCTTGCAGCAGCATGGGCATGGGGCCCTGGGCTTGTCTCCCTCCACCTTGAGAGGGGCTTTCCCTTGTGGGCAGTCTCTCTTTAGGTGCCCAGGCTGGCCACACCCAAAACATCTCCGGTCCTCAGCCCTGGGGCGCCTGTCCTGCAGCCCAAGGCCTGTGAGGGCTTCTCTAAAGGCTGTAGCTAGAGCCTCTGTCTGTGTCTTTAGGACCACAGCCATAGCCTTGGTCACCTTTGTTTTGGTCCCTATGTCCTTTGAGGCCACGATCCAGCTGCTCATGGAATGGCCCTTTAATCCCGCGCAGGCAACCTTATGGTCGGCGTTCATACCATCCCATACTAGCATTTTTATGAACTGTTCTCTGAGTGGCCCAGGGGAAACTTTCTCCTTAGACTCTTTTCAACCCTATCTATAAACTCATGTAATGGCTCCCCTGAGCTTTGATGGATCCCCAATATGGGCGGCTCTGTAGGGCCCGTATCCAACTTATGCCAGGCCTTGAGGCCAAAGGCCCTGACCTGTTCTGTATATGGTGGCGGAAGTGCTGCCTGCTGGGCACCCATGGCAAAGGCCTCCGTGGTCCCTGTCAGCATGCTGAAAGTGATAGGGACAGGGGGGTTGGTGGTACAGTTATTTTCCGCCTGGACCTGACATTCCTCTTGGAGTCCTGGGGAGGACTACCTTGGCTAGATCCATCCAGTCTTTGGCCGTACAGGGTTGATATACCAAGCCCTGGAGAAGGGTGTTGACCCAGGGGGACCTGGGGCCGTCCTCAGCCACCGCCTTCTTTAATTCTTTAAGATCTTTAGCCTCCCAAGGGTACCAGGAGGCCGGGTGCTGGGGTCCAGGGTTGATGTTTATGGGGAAAGCCTGGACCAGTCCCATGGGAGCGGAGAGCTCCGCTCCCTCATATTCATTCCGACTGCCCAGGGTCCCCACCTTTTTCTCCCCTCTTCTTGTCACCCCCCCTTCCAGATCTCTCCATAGTATATGCTTTGGTTTCACTTTCAATTGTTGGGCTCTCTCCTCATCAAACACGATCCATTGATCTTCCCCTGCAACCTTATCCACCCAGCAAAGGCCGGTATGCCCGGGGGTCGGATCGGGTTGAAAACATGACTTAAGGGCTGAGATCGTGGGGTAAAACCCCAAGGGTGGTTCCTCCCCTCTATTGATCTCTGCCTTGTGAGCCAGTTGTTCAAGCTGGTCCCAGGTAGCCCACTGGAATAAATTGCCGGCAGGCAGCCAGGGAGCAAGATGCAGGGCGGCCTCCCAGACCTTCTTTGACAAGGAATCGGACTGTTCTAACCCCCTGGATCTCAACATGTGTCTCAGTGCCGTGAGTGCTGGGTCCTCCCATTTGCTCCTTGAGTTACCCATCTCTTGGGGTCTCATTTCCCTCAGTACGCACCAATTAGCCCTGGCAATCAGCTCCTGTAGTGGGTCCGAGTGGTCTTCCAGCCCTACAGTGACCGCCACATGTCAGGGATCCTGCCCCAACACAGGAGCCAGGGAAAGGGAGGTGAGCTGTCCGCTTGTACCCACAGCCTCCCCTGGAGACAATCAGACGCGACAGGGAGCCAATCAAGCAGGAGCTCGTTTATTGCAGGCATTACAGGGCTTATGAAGGCAAAAACCACAAAGGAAAATCCCCTCCCCAACTAAGTGTCCAATCATATTAAAGGTGAACTTGAGCATGCAGTCTCCTCTCCATAGCACAGCATAGCAGTCACGAAGTGATCACGTGCTGCCAAGATGCATGGAAATGGCAGGAGCCAATTAGCGATTCTTCAAAGCAAGTCTGGCCGTGCCCAGCCACTTCCTCTAGGCACCAAAGAAGTCTTCCTCTAGGGGCCAAACAAGTCTGGTCACGCCCTGGCCATTTCCTCTAGGTGACTTCTTGCCTCGCCCCTGGCCTCAGGCCCCTGCAAGTCTTCATATGATTAAATAATTAGCATGTTCAAGGGTTGTGTTCCTGTTTACTTTCTATTCCTGAACCCAAACATTGAAATAAGATCAGCATTACATTAATAAAAAGTCACTAGAAAGAGGAAATTTTATTTTGAGGTATGATGCCATTTCATATGTACGGCAATTTATTTGAAACTATCAGACAGCACTTTGATATGATGACATTTTTCATAGAAATGGAAGGCCTTAATTTAATAGCTTTCAGAATGGCGAATAAAATTGCTAATTGTTCCTTCCTGCTGTAGGCAGTGCACTTAAGTCTTTGCCAGCAAATTGCAGATATTGATAATGTCAATGTATTTAAAGTCATTTAAACAAAAAAGACAGAAGGAAATGAAGAGAAACATTTTCTCCTAAAAATTCACTTTGTTTAGGGACTTTTAAATATGCTACTTCTCCTGGCCCTTTACAGGCAAGTTTTTAGAGGTTATGTAGATTTTCTGTAGATTTTTAAGCTTGTAACTAGCTGAACTTCAGTTTGATTCCAGAACGTTTGATTCTGGAAGCAAAAGAGCACTTTTGCTTCTCTTCTCCAACATGGCATTGTCCTTTCCCTAGGAAGCCCAGGAGTATGGATAGATAGGAAGCATTTAAAATCATTTCTATGTATTTCTTTTCTCTATGATATGATTTGGCCTTTTTCTCCCCCCAGGATAATACCCTTCAAGCTGAATGGCCCTCAGCAGATGAATCTACCACCAGCAATATTTCACGACTTGATTTCAGCTCTGGTCCTCCTTCAACCACTGGCAGGGAACTCTGGTCAGAAAGTGCTTTGGGTGATTTAGTGTCTACAACTAAATTAGCCTCTCCCTCTAATGTGGTCCTCAGTTCTTCCCCTGAGGGTTTAGAGGGTAGCAGCTTGACTCATCATTCTGTTACCCCAGCAGTGCTTCAGATTGGCTTCCCTGTGGCTTCTAAGGAAAGGACTTCTGGATCTTCTGTATTAGAAGATGGTGAGGAGTGTTAATCACTTTCCATACTTGTTTGTTGAATCAGATGGCAAGATCTTTGATGACAGGAAGAGATTAGAGTGAAGAGAAAAGCATGGTAGCATTCGCTATGGGGGAAATGTCTTGGGAAAGCCACGGGAGAGAAACGACCAGATTTAATTAGACTGGAAAGCACAAATAACTATATACTAAGAAATAGATTTGAGGAGGTAGGGTGGAAATCAACTAATAGATATTTCAAAGGTCAAATTGAAGAATATACAATTCAACTGTTATGACCACTACTATCAAAGAACTTTAGCTACTTAAATATTAGGATAGTGAATTGCATCAAAGAAGATTACTCTAGTAAGTTCTAATAGGATTAATTATGGGAGCAGGTTCAATGATTTTAGGTTATGGTCATAATGAGAGGAGGAGAGCCTGAACCCAGAAGTCACAGAGAGGCAGTAAAACATGATTTTATAGAGGAAAGGAAAGATCAGTGTGATGGGGTGAGCTAGAGATGTGAAAGAGGAAGATGAACAAAGACATAAATAGTGGGTTTACACTTTTGAGCACAGGGTACATCTGAAGGATGGTGGACAATAAACAACAAAGAAAGAGAAGCACAATTCCTTCTGTGTTTTCAATATGGTTAATTCTTGATTTTTGTGGGAAAAATCAAGTGTTGATGATTATTTCAATAGTCAAAGTCTTATGTTCACATAAGGGGGTTATATTCATGAATGATTACATTACAAATATAGTATATCTTCTTGTAAGGTAGATGTAAAAGTCAGCCATTTTCCCTGGTAACTAGAAAAAGTAGGCAACTATTTTTATTAGGCAAACTAGGATTGTGTTTTGGCAACTTTGTAGACTCATTAATGGAAAATTTTGTTTTTAGGATTAGCCAATATTGAGGACTCAGAAGATGTTCTTTCTACTAATCCATCGCTTTCAAGTTCATTCATTCAACTGATGCCTAAAGAAACAGTACCATTGATGGACGACTCTGGCACGACTCTTCCAACATCCTCACCGTATCTGGCCTCTTCTGTTAGGGAAGATCTTGATAAAGACGTAGCTATACCTTTTGGCTTAGACTCCTTGTCCTCCAAAGTCATAGACCAATTGGAAGTAAGCCCTTTGTTTCTAGACACCTCTGTGGACAAAGAATTCATATTTGAAAGTGGTTTAGGTTCTGGATCTGGGGAAAATGTGGATCTGATTACATGGCCACGGAGTGAGACTTCATTAGAGAAGAGCACTGAACCACTGTCAAAGTCACAGCCTGAGGATGAGGATTCACTCTGGCCAACTGAGAGTATAGGTGAAAAACTACTTATAGATGGCAAAGTAGATTCCACAGACCAAATTATTGAACATTCAGAACATAGGTCTGATGATAGAGCCACAAAATTTTCAGAGGAAGATTCCCTTAGTGGATCCACTATACCCATCTTTGTAGAGTCTGCAACCTATTCTACATCTCTAATTTTTTCCAAGCACACATCAGAGGTACCTGACATAGATTCTTATTCTGTTACCAAAGTGCCTCTTTTACTGGAAGATACTGAAATCTCTGCTTCTACTGGGGAAACAGATCAAGTGAACACCTTCCTGAAGGAGGATGTGGAGCAAACAACAGAGTCCTCTAGTCACAAATGGCTTGACAACAAGGTTTCAGTGACAAAGCCAGACATGCAGCCTATGCGGACCATATTGCCAGAATCAGGTACAGTTTGGGCAAGAACTTCTTCCCTAGGGAAATTGTCCAGAGACACATTGGCAAGTACACCAGAGAGTAGTGACAGACTCTGGTTGAAAGCTTCCATGACACAGCCTACTGAATTGCTGCCAACCACCAGCTCCACCCTGCTGGAGGATGAAGTAATAATGGGTGTGCAGGATATTTCATTAGAACTAGACCGGGTAGGCACAGATTACTATCAGCCTGAGCTAATCCAAGAGCAAAATGGCAAGGTTGGTAGTTATGTGGAAATGTCTACAAATGCTCACTCCACAGAGATGCCTATTGTGGCTCAGCCCACAAAAAGAGGTGACTGGAGTCACATCCAGACCACAGGAACACTGGTGGTTTTCTTCAGCCTCCGAGTGACAAACATGATGTTTTCAGAAGACTTGTTTAATAAAAACTCTTTGAAATATAAAGCCCTGGAACAAAGATTCTTAGAATTGGTAAGCACAAAATGTAAAACATGGGCATTACTGAACGTTGTGTGACTCTCTTCCCACCCTCAGCACAAGTCTGAGCCCAGGGAGGTTGTCTGCTGTGGTCATTGATTTACTGTCATCTGTAAATGGCATCATGACTTTGGGTTGGTAGGAGAAAAATAAGACAGGTGGAGTCAAGAAATGGAGACATAAATGTGGCATGAAGGTGACGTGACAGGTTAGATACTGAAGATCATATGCCAGGAATTCTGAGACTGAGACAAAATATCTCATTGTGAGATCAGTATTTTGTGGATATTCATATCTTCAATATTGCGGCCCTTCAGTGAAACAGAGTAAATAAATTCTAAGTATTTGAAATGGCTTATGAGTTCCATAAAGTTTTATGCTATCAAATTACTCCTAATTTAAAAAATATTATTGTCATTATTATTATTCCAAAGACAGGCAATTTTAAACACATTTTCCCAGAAATAACTTGAAGCAGGTTACACACAAATATATATACAATGAAGTTTAAGTGGGGGAAATATGAATAAGAAATCAAAGACCAAAGGATCAACTGATCATGGGATCAACTTTGGTGGAATGATGAAGGTTTCCATTAGCTCTGGTCTCTTTCTCTCTTTCTCTCTCTCTTTTTTAGAAAATACTGACAAGTTTATTGGGCTTGCTAACAGAGCATAGGGTGGGAATATATTTACAGAAGAGTGGGTGTCCCCCCATTTATGGCTGTATTGCAAAGGTCACACTCAAATATAGATCCTGTGACTTCCTGAAAGCCACACAAAATGGTGAGAGGTACCTCATGGTAGTCTCAGCTTATATATCTTTAGCCCCTCCCCGACATGAAGCTAAGATTGACTGATTGGGTGGGAGGGGTAACTGACTCCCCTGTCGACTCCTTGATGTGCACGGGAAGGAGGTGTGACCATAGCAAGCATAGTGGTCTGAGGACACTTCCACTTACATTCCACATCTTCCTCTAGCTCTTACATTCTTTCCACCAACTTCTTCTGCAAAAGTCTCTGAGCCTTGGAGGGGGTGATTGGTGGGATGATCTTCCTCCCATTGTGGCAAGGCACTTAACTTTCAGGTCTCTGCATCATCTGTTTTCCGTGGGCTGTTGGCCCATTTCAGTAGGATTCCATCTATTATAAGGATTTGGTGCTAGGATCCACAAATGAGAGAGATCATAAGTCTTGTTTTGCTGAATCTGTATTACTTCACTAAGTATAACAGTTTCTAGATCCTACCTACAAATTTCATTATTTCGTTTTTCTTTACTGCTGAATAGAATTCCATTGTGGAAATGTGCCACATTTTCATCAACAACTTGACAGTTGAGGGCTACAGGTTGCTTCCACATCTTAGCAATTGTGAAAAGAGCAGCAGTAAACATGGTTGTACAAGTATCTTTGCAATAGGATGAGTCCTTTGGGTATATGCCAAGGAGCGGTATAACCGGGTCATATGGTAGGTTCATTTTTAGTTAAGAGTTCTCCACACTGATTTCCATAGGGGTTGCATGAGTTTGTAATCCTGCCAGCAGTGAATGAGTGTTCCCCTTTCTTCACATCCTTGCCAGCATTTGATATCAATTGTTCTCTTCATCATAGCCATTCTGACTGGGGTAAGGTGGAATCTTAAGGTGGTTTTAATTTGCATTTCCCTGATTACTAACAATGTTGAACACTTTTTAAAGATGTTTCTTAGCCATCTTTATTTCTTCCTTTGAGAACTCTCTGCTTAGATCTTTAACCCATCTTTTAATTGGATTGTTTTATTGGTTCTTTGTTTTCTGAGTTCTTTATATATTCTGGATGTTAAACCTCTATCAGATGTGTCACTGGTGAAGATTTTCCCCCAAATCTGTGGTTTTTCTCTTCACTTTCTTGATTATTTCTTTTGTTGTGCAGAAGATTTTTAGTTTAATGAGGACCTGCTTATTGATTATTGACCTTAATTCCTGAGCAACTTGTGTCTGGTTTAGAAAGTCCTTTCCTACACTTATATCTTGTAGATTACTGCCAGTATTTTTTTCTAATAGTTTCAGGGTTTCCAGTTTCACACTGAGGTCTTTGATGCATTTGGAGTTGACTTTTGGGCAAGGTGAAAGATAAGGATCCAGTTTCGTTCTTCTACAGGTGGAGATCCAGTTTTGCCAGCACCGTTTGCTGAAGATGCTGTCTTTCCTCCATCATATGTTCTTAGCACCTTTGTCAAATGTCAGGTGGCTGAAATTGTGTGTACTCAGGTTTGGGGTCTTCAGTGTTGTCCCATTGATCTATGTGTCTATTTTTTTTTGCCAGTACCATGCTGTTTTTATGACTATAGGTTTGTAGATCTGGTATAGTAATCTGCCCAGCATTGCTCTTTGTGCTCAGAGTTTCTTTGGCTATCTGGGGTCTTTTGTGCTTCCATACGAATTTAGGGATTTTTTTTTTCCTAATTCTGTGAAATATGTCATGGGGATTTTTATTGGGATTGCATTGAATCTATACATTGCTTTTTGTAGAATTGTCATTTTCTCAACATTAATGCTTCCAATCCATGAGCATTGGGAGGTCCTTCTATCTTCTTCAATATTTTTCTTTAAAGATTTAAATTTTTTGTTGTAGAGCTCTTTGATTTCTTTGTTCAGGTTTATTCCAAGATATTTTATTTTATTTTATGTTTTGTGGCTATTGTGAATGGGAAGGTTTCCCTGTACTCTTTCTCCAATTGATTGTTATTGGTATAAAGGCTACAGATTTTTGTAGATTAATTTTGTAACTTGCCACTTTACTGAAAGTGTTGATCATTTCTAGAAGTTTTCTGGTGGAATTTTTGGGATCTCTTAGGTATAGTATCATATCACCTGCAGAAAGGGATAATTTGACCTCTTCTTTTGCAATTAGTACTCCTTTAATTTCCTTCTCTTCTCTTTTTGCTCTAGCAAGAGTTTCAAGCACTATGTTGAAAAGAAGTGGAGATAGTGGACATCCATCTCTGCTTCCTGATTTCAATGGGAATGCTTCCAGTTTTTCTCCATTTAGAATGATGTTGGCTGTGGGTTTGTTGTATATAGTTTTAATTATGTTGACATTGACATATGTTCTCTCCAGTTCAATTCCATCTAGGACTTTGAACATAAATGCATGATGAATTTTGTCAAAAGCCTTTCTGCATCTATTAAGATGATAATGTGGTTTTTGTCTTTGAGTCCTTTTATATGATTAATGATGTTTATTGATGTGTGTATATTGAACCACCTCTGCATCTCTGGAATAAAGCTGACTTGATCATGGTGAATGATCTTTTTGATGTTTATCTATATGGTGGTTTGAAAGCATTTTTTGAGAATTTTTACATTGATGTTCATTAAGGATATGGGTCTATAGTTTTCTTTTTTTGGTTGTGTCTTTTCCAGGGTTTGGTATTAGAGTGATGCTGGTTTCATAGAAGGAATTTGAGTTATCCTTCTGTTTCTATCATTTTGAATCATTTAAGTAGTATTGGTTGGAAGTCTTCTTTAAATGTCTGGTAGAATTCTGTTATAAATCTATCTGGGCCTGTGCTTTTTTTAGTTGGGACTTTTTGTACTAATGTTTCAATTTTCTTATATGTTATGGGTCTGTTTAAACTGTTGATCTCTTCTAACTTTGGTGGTTCCCGTGATTTTAGATATCCATCCATTTCTTCTAGGTTTTCAAATTTAATAGAGTAAAGGTTTTTAAAGTATTCCCTTATAATGTTCTGAATCTTTTGGGTGTATGTTGTGATGTTTCCCCTTTCATCTGTGATTTTGTTGATTTGGAGGTGCTCTTTCTTTCTTTTGGTTAGCTGGGCTAAGGCTCTATCTATCTTGTTTAACCTTTCAAAGAACCCACTCTTAGATTAATTGATTATTTGTATTGTTTTCTTTGTTTCTATTTCATTAATTTCTGCTCTGATTTTTGTTATTTCTTCTCTTTTGCTGGATTTGGGTTTCATTCATTCTTGCCTTTTCAGAGTCTTCAATTGAAGTGTTAAGTCATTTGTGTTCTTTCTGTTTTTTTTTAATGTAGGCTCTTAGAGCTATAAACTTCCCTCTTAGGACTGCTTTTAAAGTGTCCCAGATGTTTTGTTGTGTTGTATCATCCTTTTAATTGACATCCAGGAGTACTTTTATTTCCTTATTAATTTCTTTTTGACTCAGAAGTGTGTTGTTTAATCTCCATGAATTTGTGTGGCTATTAGAGCTTCTTCCAGTATTGACTTTAAGTTTTATTGCACTGTGGTCTGATAGAATGTGCGGAATTATTTCAATATTTTTGTAATTGTTGATGTTTGTTTTGTGCCCCAGGATGTGGTTAATTTTTTTAGAAAGTTCCATGGGGTGCTGAAAAGAAAGTGTATTTATTGGTACTTTGATAGAATATTTGGTAGATGCCTGTAGGTCCATTTGATAGATGGTATCATTTAATTCAGACATCTGTTTATTGTTTGGCCAGTTGACCTGTCTAATGGAGACAGTGGAGTATTGAAGTCCCCTACTATTACTGAGTTGGGTTTAATCTGTGTCTTAAAGTCCTATAGTGTTTTTTGAGTTTGGGTGCACCAGAGTTTGGTGCATATATGTTCATGATTGTAATATCATCTTGGTTAATTGTTCCTTTGATTGGAATGAACTGACCCTTTTTTCTCTCTTCTGATTAATTTTAGTTGAAGTCTATTTTGTCAGATATTAGAATTGCAACCCCTGCTTTTTTCCTAGTGCCATTTGCTTGGAATGTTCTTTTCCATCTTTTACCTTAAGTTAGTGCCTGTCCTTGAAGGTGAGATGGGTTTCTTGCAGACCAAAAAAGACAGATTTTGTTTCTTAATCCATTCACTTAGCCTGTCTCTTGACTGGGGAGTTCAGTCCATTGATATTTAATGTTAAAATTGAAAGATGTATATTGGTTACCATCATTACTCTTTGCATTCTTTGTCTAATTTAGTGTTTCCACAATTATACCTTTATTTATTTTCTTTCTTTGCCCCTGGGGTATAATTGTTCCTTTCTCTGTTCTTTCTTCAACTATTCTTTGACAGGCAGGTTTTGGGGACATGTAGTCTTTCAGGCTATTCATGTCATGGAAGACTTTTCTTTCTCCCTCATCTATAATAGACATTGATGCATAAAGTGTTCTGGGATGGCATCTGCTGTCATTTAGAGCTGGAAATACCTTGGTCAGGCTCTTCTGGCTTTCATAGTTTGCACTGATACATCAGCTGTAATTCTGATGGGCTTTCCTTTATATGTGACATGTTTTTCTTTTGCTGCTTTCAGTATTCTCTCTTTGTTCTGTATATTTAGTGTTTTTACTATGATATGCTATGGGGAGTTTCTTTTCTGGTCCTGTCTATTTGGTGTTCTATGTGCTTCTTGTATTTGTATGGGGGTGTCTTTCCTTAAATTTGAGAAATTCTCTTCTACAGTCCTGTTTAAGATCTGGTCCATGCTGTTATCCTGAGATTCTTTGCCTTCCTCTATGCGTATGATATGTAGATTTGGTCTTTTCATGGTGTCCTACATCTCTTGCATATTCCATTCCTGTGTTTTAAAAAAAACTTTTCATAATCTTTGCTTGAGTGGTCCAATTCTTCAACTTTGTCTTTCAGTGTTGATATTCTCTTTCCCGTTTTGTTCATTCTAGCGGCGAGGCTTTCCCCTGTTTTTTCAAGTTAACTTATTGAGTTTTTCACTTCCTTCTTTGTTTCAGTCGGAGTTTTCTTCAATGTTTTCTATCTCTTTTGTGAAATCACTCAGAAGTTTATCTCTATCTTCTTTCAATTCTTTGTGTGTACTTTAAATTTATTGACTTCCTTGATCATGTTTATGATTGTTCTTTTAAGTTCTGTGTCTTGAGTTATCTTTAGGAGGTTCTCCTTGTAGAACTCTGTACAAGATTGGTAGAGTTTGGTGGGACCATACTGTTTTGGTTTTCCGTATTATTCTTCTTCTGTTGTGCTTTTGGTATGTGGATTTCTTGTTTGTGATTCTGGTATGAAACTCAAACCTTCTTTTGTTGAACTGAAGTTTGATTCTGTTTGTATTATTGGTGTGCTTTGGTTGTTTTCTTATTGGGCATGTAAAGCAGGTTGGTCTAGGTTTCAGGTTCTCTCAGATTTTATTTTGGAGGGAACTGATGGCTTCAGATCAGCTACTCAGGAGCTCCCACAGAGGCCCAAGTCAGGCTCCATTCAGGTACAGTCAGGCTTCCTTTTCACATGTGGACCTCTTCTAGAGAGTACTTCGAATATGATTTGGGAAGTTTGCTAGGGGAGCACTCTCAGGCAGCCTGCTGAGTTCTCAGCCATTACACCAGACTGAGGCCAGATCTGGCACTCTCAGGCACTCCACTGAGTTCTCAGCCCCTACCACAGGTAGAGGCCAGATCAGGTCATCAGTCTTAATTTTTTTTTTTTTTTTAGTTCTTTTAGGTCTTTTTTTTTTTTTTTACTCCTATTTTTTAAGGCTTTTAGTTATTATATAAAATAAAGGGCTTCATCATCATGACATTTTCATATATATATCTTCAATTTTCTCATATTCAGCTCCTCACTACTTACTCATATCTTCATTATTCTCTCACTGGTCAATTTCATCTTCCCAAATAGTGTACTTCTGATTTTACATCTGATTTGTATATACAAATGATGGGGTAGACTACTATATGATATATATAAAAATCTAGATCCGCATGTGACCAAAAATTATCAAATTTTATTTCCTACATTGCATTACTTTCTCCTGTTTTCCTCCATTGAGACGAGTTTTTGCATTTTGTTGAATATATCACCAAACAACAAAAACATATGAACATCTTTTTTAAAACTTTGTTTTTGTGTGTTTTATTGTCCTTTTGATATACATTTAACAAAATGCTAAACCTTGGCTGTGAACTTACCCCTTTTCATGTATTGCAGCTGGTTCCCTATCTCCAGTCAAATCTGTCAGGGTTTCAGAATTTGGAGATCCTGAATTTCAGAAATGGCAGCATTGTGGTGAACAGCCGGATGAAGTTTGCTGAGTCTGCACCTCTGAATCTCAACAGTGCTGTGTATATGATTCTGGAAGACCTTTGCACTACTGCCTACCAAACCATGAACTTGGATATTGACAAATACTCCCTGGATGTGGAATCAGGTAATGATAGTGCCTATTATTATGTTTTTTTTTGTAGTGGAGTCCAGTGATTATTCTTGTGTGTTTTCTTTTCCAGTGAGTCAAAGTAAATCTAATTCTTTTAGGAAGAAAAGAGTATTATTTCAGACACATTTTCTACATCTGGAAAATTAGCAAAGTAATTTTCTCAAGGGTGTCTCAAAAGGCTAAGCAGACGTGTTGCCTTTACTGTTTGCCTCCCATTCCCCTTTCTACATGTTCTTTCTAGCTCTTTCTGTTACTTGTTTTGTTTTTAAGTGAGTCAAAGTAAATCTAATTCTTTTAGGAAGAAAAGAGTATTATTTCAGACACATTTTCTACATCTGGAAAATTAGCAAAGTAATTTTCTCAAGGGTGTCTCAAAAGGCTAAGCAGACGTGTTGCCTTTACTGTTTGCCTCCCATTCCCCTTTCTACATGTTCTTTCTAGCTCTTTCTGTTACTTGTTTTGTTTTTATGATTACATAACCCTCAAATTTGGCCTTTTTTCTTTCCAATAAGTGACATATATATATAT
>NW_008351624.1:925137-928460 GCF_000622305.1 Nannospalax galili | reverse complement strand
CTGTATTGATTCTCTTAATTTAAATTTTAGGCAAATGTCACTGACTTTTGTGTGTGGTATTGGTTATTGAACTCAGGGCCTCCCACATGCTAAGAAAACATTCCAAATTCATCCACAACCATCAGTTTTACTCTTCTTTTTTTGTTTGAGACACTTGCTACTGCCCTTGACCTTACTGTGTAGCTAGGCAGGTCTTAAATTTGTAATCCTCCTGCCTCAGCCTTCCAAGTGGCTGGGATTATAAGCCCGTGCCCCACGCCACGGGGCCTTCCTTCACTGTCCATGTTTCTATACACTGATCAAGATTCTCTTCTGAGTTCCAGATACATTTGTATTTGAGAGTATGCATAAGTATTTGAGAGATCTTATTTCGCATATATCCCCTCTCCATCTAAATCTACCCTTCTCGGCTTCTCCACCTCAATCAGTGGAAGATTTATCTAACATCTTAAGTTAGAAACCCAGGAAAACCTAGGACACTCTCCATTCTGTTGTTTCCATCATCCCCAACTTTTAACCCTTCACCAAACATTTTAATGTTGAATTCTAAACTATTCCCAGTCCAGGCTCCTGTCTCTATCACTATGGCTACTAGTTTACCCAAAGCACCATTGTGTCCCATATAGACCAGTTCTCCCACTTCCCTTGCTTTCCTGCCTGTCTCTTCTCCAGACAGCAGTTTAGCATTCTTTGTAAAACAGCTTTCAGATTACTTAGCTTGACTGCTTTGTGCCTGTCAATGGCTGCCTGGTTCCGTAGCCACAAGGCCTGATCACCGACTTCTTTCCTAATATTCCACAGTGAAACTAATCTTTTTTTGCTCACCATATTCTAGTCAAATTAGCTTGTTTTAGTTCCCCAGGCCCCAAAATCTTTTTGGCCATAAAGTCTGTGTGTATACTGTCCCCTTTGCATGAAACTCTTTCCCTTTCCCTTTAGGCTTCAGTTCAAATGTTGTTTCTCAAGACTTTAAGTGATTTCTGTAATCTAGATTGGACCTGTCTGATTGTGTTAGTTTCTCTTATAACATCATGCTCATCCTCTATAGAGTTTAGTACCTTTTATAATGTTAATTTATGTGAGTAGTGCTTAATAACCACTTTTCCCAGTTGAGTTTTCCACAAAGACTCTAAGTGTATTGGTAGTAGTAGCCACTTTCTAGCCAGAACATTGTACAGTGCTCTAAGTACCCGAGAAATACTCTAAGTATTCATTCACTCTGAATGAATAAAATGAAACATTGCTTTTATTTGGAAGAATTAAATGCAGGGAATATTATTGGCACCCCAAATTTTCTTTTTCCTTTTCACATACCAGAGGACAGTGACTTTGAGTAGAAGTGAGGAGGAATGTTTAGGGTCATATTTCTCCAATGCCTTTCACTCTCAAACTGGTTTGAAAATGACACTTTTCTTACACTGGGAGAAAGCAAACATTCTTTCCTTTGAAATCCTTGAAGGACCATTATTCATTGAAAGTAAGGAAAATGATTTAGCTAATCTCCCAGTATTCAAAGCTCTTGACATTTGAGTTCTCTAAGGCTGCTTGCACACTCTTTGTCATGTGGTGTAGTGGAAGAACAATTCATCATAATTTGGAAGTCAAGAACTTTTGTCTTCTCTCTGCCATTTATCATTTGTGTGACTTTAGGTGAGCCATTTAATCTCTAAGTCTTATTCTCTCATATATTATATGGGCCTACTATTAAGTGGCCTATGTATTTCATGAGTCTAGTCTACTAGTCTAATGATTAAATCAATAGGTAGGAGTATTTGACTGGCTCCATAAATGCAGTTATGATTTACAAAAAATTCTCAAAAGTTGTCGTTGTTATGGTCCTTTCACTACCTGTTAAAGTTCTGGGACTCAAACCCAGAGCTTCAAGCATGTTCAGCAGGCACTCAACCACTGAGCCATATCCCTAGCTCTGAAAAAACTTCTTTTAGTAATGGATTACAATATCTGAGTACAGTTGCCCATTGTTTAATGTAACTCATTTACTAACTGCATGTCAAGTCATCCAGATTTATAGTCACCTTTTCTCTTAATAGTCAAAGGAATTGGTACTAGTACCTCCCATATACAGGGCAAAACCTGTAACTATGTTCCTCGCCCATCCATTCCTAGTTAGTGGTAGGAAACTTAGATATCTCTTAATCACCTTCTGCTCCGAACTTCTGAATTTTTAACCTCACATTTTTTTTATGGGGATAAAACCCAGGGCCTTGTGCATGGTAGGTGAGCACTCTACCATTGTGCTATATCCCCAACCCTAAACTTAGGTGTTCCTCAATCTTTGTAGTTGTCCTTTTTATCAACCTGACCCAGATCTTAGTACTATGTTTATTTTTTCCAACACATCTATGGAACAAGACAGTTGATTCTATCAGTTGTCTGATGAAGTTCTGAGGGTAATGAAGAGGGATTTTTTTTTTTGACAGGGTCTCCCTACTCCCAGCCTACCTGGAAGTCACTATGTGCATCAGGTTGGCCTCTATCTCACAAAGATCCACCTGCCTCTGCCTCTTGAAGGCTGGAATTAAAAGTGTGCACCACCACGTCCATGTGGGTTTTATTTTTGTTTTGTTTTTTTTTTTTTGAAGTGCAGAAGATGCCTTAAATATCATTGTTAGTCAAAATCATCCTGAAATTCCTCCATCATCCTCTCAAGGACATTATCCTGCTTTCCCCAGGACCCAGCTAGATTCCATGTTGCCCTGACCATGACTTTCCTTTTAGCCCTTTCACAGTTCCTCTACTCTCATTTTCCACAGCCCATAGTTCTCTTCATTGCTCCTGGAAAGCTGGGATATGTGGAATTCATCTGACAATTTAGATGCCTGTTTCCCATACAAAACTTAGCTCCAGGTCTACTTCTGTTTCTCCAAAAGTCACTAAGGTACTTTTCCACAGGGCATATTATCTAGACCACTCACCTTTAGCTAGCATAAAGGATCAGGAAGAGACTTTCAAACCTCAGTCACTTTTTATTAATTAAACTTTTTCTTTGATAACTTCATACACATATATAGTACATTCTGATCATTCTCATACTCATCCTCTCTTATTTCCCATCCACTCCTTTCAATCTCCCTGCTCCCTTTACAAATCCCTTTCCCACATTCATATCTTTTTTGTGGTCCACTGAGTTTAACCAGGGTCATCTTAAACATGTGAACGTGGCTTTGGAATTATCCATTGGAGCTTTCTGGACTTACTAGTAAAGCCCTAGTCTTTTACTTACATAATTAAAATATTAAGCTTAGGGAGAGAACAATAGAGGAAGGCACCTGATATTGATCTTTGACATCCACATGTGCATA
>NW_008351624.1:899816-925126 GCF_000622305.1 Nannospalax galili | reverse complement strand
TTATATATCTATGGCTTAGTTTCTGGAAGCAAAAGGGAATAGCATTTTACTTTTTCCTATATAATTATCTTTTCATAATCTATAGAAAAGAGATTCTGTTTCTTTCCTTCCTACTCATACTCACAGAGTGACCACAAAGTTAAAATTCCACTAGAGTGTTTCTACTACATGTATACTTTAAGTGATTAGATTATTATTTTATGTCAATATTAGCTAAGGCAAACAAAGCTTGTATTTTACTTAACTTTTTTTTGTATCTCAGAAAATTGTGCTTTCGTTAATAAAGGGACTGTATACAGTTTCAAAATCATAAAATGATTACTAGGGAATACACAAAGATGTAGGGAATATACAGTGGATCCCTGCCATGCAGTTCCCTTATAGAAGCTGCACGTCTGTTGGCACATTGGTTTGTGCCCCTTTTTATACGATTATCTTTTCTTGGCAGTGTTCCCTTATATTGGTTTCCCAAGGCTGATTTAACAAGTTATCATAAATTAGGTAGCTCATGGCAAAAGAAATTTCTCTTTTCAAAGTTATTGAGGCTAGGGGATGGAGAGATGGCTCAGTGGTTAAGAGCACGGGCTCTTCTTGCAGAAGATCTGAATCCCAGCAACCCACATGGCAGCTAACAATCATCCGTAACTCCAGTGCCATGGTATCTAATGCCCTCTTTTGTCTTCCATGGGCACTGCGTGGCACAGGTGTACTTACATACACGCGGGCATAACACTCATAAACATAAAATGAAAATAAATTTTAAAAAAGTTGTTGAGGCTAGAAGTCTAAAGTCAAAGTGTTGGCAGAGCCATGCTCCCTCTGCAAGTTCTAGGAAAGATCCTCCTTTACCTTTTCTTAGTTGCTTTTTTTTTTTTTTCCTGGCAATCTTTGACATTCGTTGGCTTGTCACTTCAGTCCCTGCCTTGGTTCAAATGTGGCCTTCTTTATTGTTTGTCTGTGTCTCTGTGTCCAACGTCCCTCTTCTTATAAGGATATTAGCCATTAATGGCCCATCCCAATCCAGTATGACCTCTTCTAAAGTTGATTATACCTACAAAGCCTCTGTTTTCATGTACTGTCACATTCTGAGGGTCTGGGTGGGTATAAACATTTAGGAAACACTATTTAACTTAATACATTCTCCTATTCCCACATGAGGTCAAAAGGGATCGGATTTAGAGATCCTCTAAAGGCCTTGCACAATCTTAGGCATAATCATATTAGGCTTTATAACAGGGAAAAATAATGGATTTTTCAAAGAATATTGATTTCTCTGGAAATGATGAGACTATGCTTTTATTTTTTTATTTTTTATTTTTCTTTGCTTTCTAGCTACAGTCTGCACTTTCTCATTCAGACAAGTCTATGATCATTTCCAGCTCTTAGTTGTTTTCAACATCTCTGTTACCATTTACCCATTTGGCATTCACAGTTTGTTATTCACTGGGAAAGAGCACCTGGTGGAGCTGTGGTTGACCTCCCTGTAGTCAATGTCATATATCAATTTTGACTCTTGTTGTCCTAATTAATTCTTTGTCATTTTCTCTTACCTCGTCAGTACCACAGTAAGGTACTGAAGACAAAATATTGTTCACAATGACCTGAGGAGGACATTGACTTCCACAAATCTAGATTGTCTCCAAGGCTACCTCTATTAGGTTATTCCTATCCCTGAGGCTCCTACAGTTTTTTTCTGGGTTTCCTTCTCATCCCACGCTTTCTGCATGGGTAGGCACACAGTAGTGTGTATGTTATAGCTGGATTGGGTTGGTTGAAATGAAAGACATATGAAAATGGTGTTTAACTTAGATCTTCAGTTATCTGGTATTGACTTTAAAGTTAATATGCCCTAGGTAGAACATGTAGAATTTTGCCCAGACCATAGGCTTTTATGATTTGGCTCTGGTTTCAGGGAAATCTGAAGCAAACTGACCAATTTGCAATGAATCAGGAATTTTTTTGTAGTAACAGTCAGGTGGTGCTATATTTCATGATTCAGGCTGGAGGTTGTCCCATGGTGCTTTGAGGGAGGAGTTTAACTGAGAGGTGTGGTGTCATGTATCCCAATTCCCATGCTTTGTCTTTCCTTGTATCATTGTCTGCTTTGTTTGATGTTTTAGGCGATGATGCCAACCCTTGCAAGTTTCAGGCCTGCAATGAATTTTCCGAGTGTTTGGTGAATCCCTGGGGTGGAGAAGCAAAGTGCAGATGTTACCCTGGGTACCTGAGTGTGGATGAACTGCCTTGTCAAAGTCTCTGTGACCTACAACCTGACTTCTGCTTGAATGATGGAAAGTGTGACATTATGCCAGGGCATGGGGCCATTTGTAGGTATGTTATAATTAGAGATCTTTGGCCTTAAAGTTTATACATACTTTCTCTGAGAAGATGGGTTGACTGTATAGTTTTAGGACAATCAGTATAATGTTTACTACATCTAGGCAAGTCAATGGATACTGTCAAATTCTCATGTGAAGACTGGCCATTTAATAGACCTGAATTACATACCCAGTTCAAGTGGTTATTTCCTGCTGTGGGAGAGCTGTAAACTCTTCTAAATATGTGCTACTGAGAGCACTAGAATTGACTGGAGACTTTTGTATGTTGTTTTCAATGATGATGCTAAAACCATTCATATTCAAATGATACTTAGATATGAGATCTGTACTTTATCTCTAAAAGTGAAAATGGAGGGCTATTCTGTCCTGCTTGGCTTTTATTCTTAATAACCTTGAGCTCCTTGTATCATACCAAGTTGTTCTAGTTACTTTCTATTTCTACGATATAAACACTGCCCAAAACCAACTTGGGGAAGAAAGGGTTTATCTTTTTTACAGCTCACACATAGTCCATCATCAAGGGAAGCCAAGGTAAGAACTCAGAGCAGGAACTTGGAGCACAGACCATGGAGGTATACTACTTACTGGATTGTTCCTCTGGCCTCTGCTCAGCATGTTTTCTTATACAACACAGGACCGCCTGCCCAGGGGTGGTACCCATATTACTCAGCAATCAAGAAAATGCCTCACAGACATAGCCACAGGCCAAACCAGTGGAGGAAATTTCTCAGTTGAGGTCCCCTCAACCCAGGTGTGTTAAGTTGACAACAGAAGCTATCCAGCCCACAAGTATTAAAAAATAAAGTAAAATAAGTAGTAAAGTGTTCAAAGTAATAGCAAATATGTTTTACTCTAAGTCTATCTGATATCCATTTTGTAAAGGCAGAACAAATGAGATTGCTTCAGGTGCACAAAGTCAGTTAGCCTGACTACCCTTCCCTAACCACTCCCCTCAAAGAAATAAAACCCAGAACCAAAAAACCAAGCTTGCTAACTTCCCAGCCACATACAACCACAACTGCATGGCTAGAAGGGGGTGCGGGAATGCTGAAAATAAGCAGGAGGAGCACAAATAAGGACAAGTCAGAAATATAAAAAGGGGTAAATGTCAGCACAGATTCCTGACACAGAAAATAGCTGGAAATTACTCAGATGTTTTTATGCAAAAAAGTAAAGTTTAATTACAAAGCTAAGGGCAGTAGCAGTTTCTTGGTATCCAGAGAAACTAATATTATTTTGCAAAGCAGTAACTTCCTTGCCACTGTGGTGATTGAAGATGTTTTTGCACCAGTCTGTGGCCTCAGGGTTTTGAGGATTTCTTAGGGAGGTGAAATGACCTGTGATGTATGGAAAGCTGGGTTTTAGAAACTCTGTTGCCAACTGTGACCTAATGACAGCTACCTTTCTTCTTGGGCCTATGTTTTTGTTATCCGTACATGAGGAATTTGAATGGGATAATTTCTTTATTCAATGGTTTGAAAACAGTCATTTAGAATCTACTTGGTCGGTGCCAGGTGTCATGCGCCATTTTCCATCATATACTCATTTAATTTGTATATCAAGGCCTTTTCCTTTTTTGCTATGCTGGAAATATGTGTGCTAGGCAAATATTCTACTACTGAGCTAAATCCCAAGACCTCTCTTCAAGTTTTTAATGAAACTTCCTATGATCAACATTTATATCCCTGTTTTTCCCATTCCATTGGAGGTTCTGTTTACTGTCACTTTCAGAAGAGTGATTCAGATCTTGAGTTTGGTGACTGTTCTTACAGGTGCCCGGTAGGTGCGAACTGGTGGTACCGAGGTGAGCACTGTGAGGAGTTTGTGTCTGAGCCCTTTGTCATTGGCATCACCATAGTCTCAGTGATTAGCCTTCTCCTCGTCTCGTCTGCGGTCATCTTCCTTGTGAAGACACTTCAAACTCAGAATGACAGGAGAGAAGGAGAGAGGCCTACCAGGTAAATAAGGAAAGCTCTCTGATGGACCCAAATGCTCTGTTTACTCATTCATTTAGTACTTACTATGTACCAAATATTGGACAGAGAGCTGGATAGAGGGCAGAAAGCTGTAAAGTCAATGAAAACATGGTCCAGTTTCAGACTGGTGTCACATTAGAAAGAAACATAAGTAGCCCAGTGAATGAGATGCTGAGAGGCCTCGATGAATGTTAGTTTTGTCTGGGGTATGGAGTCCTGAAAGTTTATTAATAGTCTGGTATTTAGTGGGACAGAAGAGTGGACATTTGCAGGCAATGGGTGGGACCTTTGCAACCAGTGAGTAAACACAAGCCAGGTCAGAAAGGCCTGTGTCAACATCTAGGTGCACTACAGGGAAGCAACCAAGAGTGTGGCCAGAATGATTGCTCCATTTGTGGGGTAGGGTGTGGAGCGGGGTTGATGGAGAAGAGATGTAAAGTCAAATTCACTGCTGGAAGGCGCACATGGCATCTGGTTCCCTCTTCCCACTGGCCTTACAACAACCTGAGGCAAGAATTCTCCAAAACTGCCTTTTGGAAAATCCTAATGAGTTTATTGGGTTTTCTAAGTGATCTTGGGGTGCTGGTTTACCTATAAAAGAGTGGGTATCCTCCCAGTCACAGCTGTGCTGGAAAGTCCACACCCGAGCATAAATCCTGTGGCTTCCTGACAGCCACACAAAATGGTGAGAGACCTGCCTTGTGACTTTCTTGGCTTATATATCTCTTTAGCCCCACCCCCCACCCCCATGCAGCTAAGGTCAACTGATTGGATGGGAGAGGTAATGGGGTCCGCCCTGCTTGACTCCTTCCACAGAGTGTGGGAAGGAGGTGGGACTGTAGCTTGTCATCATAGTGGTCAGAGGAACTTCTAGTTTACAGGAGACAAAAAGGTATTTCCCTGTTGAGGACCAGATGTGTTAGTTTGTTTCTCTTTGGCTGTACCAGTTGTAATTAGATCATAAATTTGGGTAAGGCCCTGACAAGAAATGAAATCTGGTTCTTTGTTTAATTGAATGTGGTTTCACTAATGGGAGAAATAAAGCCTCGTCCACTTGCTAGTCTCAGGATCCAAGAACCTTTTGAGTTGTTTTATGATCATAATTTCTGGTTGGAATTGTTTTCTACACTTCTAGAGCCTACAATAGTTACTTTGGGCCAGTCTACCTTCCCCCCACCTCTCCCTGGGTAGGGAGACATGAATTCTGGGGTCCTAGAGCACCAAGGCATACCTCCACTATTCTTATGATTCCTGTTGACTGAGTTTCCAGCAGACTGTGATCTTATTCAGGAAATACACATTCTTTGTATCAATATCTAGAGAAATCCACAGCATGTACTCAGTTGACTCAGTAAATATTTGAAGACTTGAATTTAATTGGAGCCTAGAGCCTTCAATCCTCCAATATTTTTGTTTTTGTCAGATTTTCTATGTGGTTACACACAGATTTTTTTCCATAGATATAACTCTGGCAATGATGGATCTGTGTTTGCATAATGAAATGTTATCCACTGGCAGACATAGTTCCCAGCCAACATTTTTGCATGTCAGGCAGTGGGGGAAAATACCATAAATGAAATAGGGAACGGCGATGACACCTGACAAATTCTGAGACTAATCTGGACATTTCCCATAGTTCCTCCAACCCCACATCTGTGTCTACTTCCTTTCTGTTTCTTCCCCAACAGAAATCTTGTCCCAGAAAAATAGTCTTTCACGTAGTTGAGCTTCTGAAGATGATCCTTAATCATACATTTCTTCTTGTGGCTCTAGCAGGAAGCCTGACAGCCTGTTATCTGTTGAGAATGCTGTGAAGTACAACCCTTCATTCGAGAGCCACTTGGCTAGATGTGAGCACTATGAGGACCCCTATCGCCAGCATCCCTTCTATATCTCTGCCAGTGAAGAGATGATTGGTGGTCTGAGCAGAGAAGAAATCAGACAGATGTGTGAGAGCAGTGACCTTTCCAAAGAGGTAGGAGGCTTCTACTGCTGCTGCTGCATTGCTGGTCTGTCTGTGCATGTGTGTGCATGTGCATGTGCTTCAAGAGAGGATGAAAAGTATTTAATAGTTATTGCCTGGTGACAGCTTCCAGTGATGTGGTATGTAGAAGGTATTCAGCTCTGAGCCGGGCTTCTTAATCCCTAAGCAATGACTTCTTTCTCCACAATCAACACTGTCTTTTCTCCACTCCTTGCTTAGGAATATATGTTAGAATACTTCACATGGTATCTATCCAGAAATACTTTCTTCCTTTTGGCAGCAGTAGGGATTGAACCCAAGGCCTTGTGCATGTTAGGCAGGTACTCTGCCACTGAGCTATATTACCAGGCTCAGTTCACATAAAGTCTAGATATCTATATATAGAGGCTTCTGTTTTGCTAAAAGGGAAATTCTTTCCTACAGTTCTTTCTTAGGTAGCTCAGAAACTTATAATTTCTTATAATAATTAGAAGTCCTTTAAAAAAGGGTGTTGATGTTTTTCAAATGCAACACGTAGCCTCTTTTTTGTTGTTTAAGGAAATTTGAGAGAGAATGAGGGTTTTGGAACTGTATGCCAGCAATCCTGAGTTCACAGCTTTTGTGAGAGAGCATCAAATGTAAGCATTGCAATAGCCCCACAACTCACAGCTCTAATAGCCTGTCTTAAAGTAATGCTAGCAGCGCAAGCAGTTCCTGCCCATGTGATAGAGGCCTTGGTAATAACCAACATGTATTAAGTTCTTTAGCGCGTATGCCTGTCTACACAGATTATCTCACTTATTCTTTCAATGACTTCATAAACTGGATGTTTCTTATGTGAAGAAGGAAAGGCTTGGAGAGATGAACTTTACTTAAAATGGTATTGATTATAAGTATCAGAGAAGATTTAAAACCATGCACAATCTTTTTTGGCCTAGAGCCCTGGGCTAGGTTATCACATCCCTCTTGCTACCACAGATCTCACTAGTAAACCGATGCTATAAAATATCTTTCATAGATGTTTTCTATGGAGTATCCATAAATGTCTTATAATTCAACACAACCTTACATTTTCACCTTTGAAGATACTTTTCAGTAGTGGCGTTTCTTGTTTTTACCAAGTTTCATTCTGTCTCTATTTGCGTTAATCATATATCTTGGGAAAATGTCTATAATTCTGTTTTCCCCCAAGATCTATAGTAAGACATAGGTTACAGAAAAACTATATTGTAAAGAGATCCTACGGGCATTAGTTACCTGTGATGAGTGTTACTGAAACTTGATGTTGGTATTTGGTCCACTGCTTCCTCAAGGATGGGTCCTGAGTCAGGCATTTTCACCAGAGAAATTCATATGTCTTTTTAAAAAAGAAGGTTCAGGATAACACCCATGGTCTTGAGCAGAGCCTCTATGACTTTGCTCTAAGTCCATGTTCTCTGATAGATGGCCCTTCACTCAGGCTGTTCTGATAGAAGGAACACATTGCCACCTAAAGAAACTTAGTAAGATTCTTCTAAAATTTCACATGCATGGTAGAGATGCCTCTAAAAATCTCTGAACCCCTGATTTAGCTCCCAGGAGGTGCTGACAATCTTATTGACTGTTGTCACACCAATAATAAAAATAATTGACTTTTTTTTGGTCTTTTTGAGACAGGGTCTCCCTGTAGCCCCAGCTGTCCTGGAACTCACCATGTAGACCAGACTGGCCTTGAACTCACAGAGATCTGCCTGACTCTGCCTCCCGAGTGCAAAATAATTGACTTTTAAAGCAAGATATCCATTCATCTCTGCATCTCCAGCCAGAAAATGGCCCATGGATCCATTCTAGTAGTAGCCAATAGAAAGAACATGAATGTTGTATTATTTCCTAAGACCTTCAGACATACCTGTCTGAATGTGTTTCCTGAATTAAAAATACATTGGAGCCAGATATGGCAATGCATCTCTGTAATCTCAGTGCTTGGGAGGCTGAGGCAGGAGAATTGGGAGTTTGAGGCCAGCTTGAGCTGTATAGTGTGAACCTATAAAACAAACAAACAAACAAACAAACAAAGAAACTAAAAACCAAACCAAACCAACCAACCAACCAACCAACCAACCAACCAACCAACCAACCAACCAACAAACAAATAAAATACATCGAATCTAGGCCAAAATAGTTAAAGGGTTCATCCTTAAAGAAAGGGTTCATCCTAATTAAGGATAGTGACTACGTGCTTCCATATGATGAATTGCCTAGCATTAAAATACACAAAAATCCATGAAACAAAGAAGATTTAAACAAAAAGTCCTCTGAAAGAAAAGGAAGTGTTTCTAGACCCTACAGCTTTAAGAGGGATGCTCTGCATGGGGGGGAAGGTCTCATAAGGCCCCAACCATCCTGAGAGACTATGGACAGTTAAGTGCTGCTGGGGAGGAGTATTGTTCCCTTCAGTGGAGTAGCCACTGATGAGTTAGTTGCTAATGTTCCAGTAAATAGCCTCCCACTCATACTCACTCAAGCCTCCATAATTAAAGCAATGAGCTGTACATACACAGAAAAAAGACATGAAAATGGAGGACTTGTCAGGAAGAAGAGGCTCAGTGGGAGTGGAAAGGAAGAAGAAAAAGTAAGGGGAGCATGTGGCTATGAACAAGATACGTTATACACATGTGTGTATTTAAAAAAAAAGTGGTTAAAAATGTTGTTAAGTGCCAGGCGTGGTGGCGCACGCCTTTAATCCCAGCACTTGGGAGGCAGAGGCAGGCAGATCTCTATGAGCTCAAGGCCAGCCTGGTCTGCATAGTGAGTTCCAGGACAGCTGGGGCTACAGGGAGATCCTGTCTCAAAAAAAAAAAAGAAAAGTGGTTAAAGGAAAAGACAAGATGAAACTTGAGATGGTCATAGAATGTAGATGGTATTGAAAACATAATAGGTACATAATCCAAGTAGCATTTTTAGAGAGCTGGAGAGATGGCTTAGTGGTTATTCATTTATTTTTAATTTTTTAAATTTATTTTAATTTTACATGTGTGAGTTAACACACATGCCTGCATGTATATAAGTGTACCCATCGTGTAATGCCCATGGAGGTCAGAAGAGGGTGTAAGAGCCTCTGGAACAGGAGTTATGGATAGTTTTCAACTAACCTATGAATGCTGGGATTCAAACCCAGGTCCTCTGCAAAAGCGGCCATTGCTCTTAACTGCTAAGCCATCTCACCAGTCCCACAAAAATATAAATTTAAAAACAAAGTGTTTTTAGTCTCACTTAGTCTTTGAGTTCTCAGTCACCTGTTAGCTCCAGAAAATGTTAATGGATTTAATTTAAGACTTAGTAAAAGCATTATATGGTATTTGCAGGGATTTTTAAAAATTTAAAAATATTAAATTTTAGCAGAGCAGAAGAAAAATCTTTAAAGAAATGATAGGAAGCATGGGTAACACAGGCGGGTTTAAGCTTGTACTTTGGTGACATATTACAGCACAAACTCATTTCAGCATTTCTTGCTTTTCCAATGAATTGTCCTTTGTTTTTCATGGCAGGGAGGAGCTTTAACCTAAATGCCTGTGTTAGAAGCCTGAAGAAGATGGAGAATACTTGTCACCTTCATTATATAATTAACCTGGATTCTGAACACTATTGGAAGAAGAGATTTTTTTAAATTAAAAAGTAAATAAATATGAGACATCTTTCCCATCCCAGCTTAAGTTTTTGTAATGTAACAAAAACTGCGACAATTTTTATTTTTACAAAGATTAGGAGATGTGGTTAAAGAAATTTAAAGCAGTGTGAGTTTTGATTCTGCTAAATAGTCTAAAACAAACAAACAAAACAAAACAAAAATCTAAATCTAGACCTGAGAGTTAGGGCTGCAGTCTCTCCGCTTCTGAATCTTGAAGGGTGTCCCCTAAAAATAGCACCCCTGGTTTCCCAGTAGGAGAACAAGGTAAGATAACACAAGGGAAGTTAGTGTTTGTACGCTTCTGTTTTTTTGATGTATTTATTAATGTCAAGGGGAATGGGGAAGATTGTGAAATAATTTTAATGTAGTTTAAAATGAAATATACACCTAAATAAAAATGGTGGCTTTTTGAATAAACTGCTGAAATAAACAGCCTTTTGCTACAATATAGATTAAGTTCATATCTGATGCTTCTAGCCAAATTTTGAATTTCCTGAGCACGCTAATAAAAATTATGACATTTACATTAGTTATATCAGTATGCTAGTTTTGAGGCTTTCGAGAATAGTGCATATGATGGTTTTAGATGGCTCCCATCAAAGGCAAAAATAATCATGTGGGCAGGGACAGAGTAGATGTTGGATCAAGGCCACAGTAGAGAATCTATTTTGCCAATGAATTGATGGATAAAGTCAATACTGATAGGTTCCATGACTGCTTCTTAAATGGAGAAGTGTCTTGGGAAAATCCTGTATCTTCTATAGTTCCTGGTAGGTTAATCTGGAAAGCAGCTCCTAACTACCTCACATTGTATAGATGAATTCATTTGCATTGCTTCTCCTTTGTGGGATATCTGCTGTCTAAATGAAGTCCTGTCTGCACCAAACAAGACAAGACTTTTATCACAAATAAAATATTATTAAAATTGTCAAGGTTGGAAAAGTCCATGTTTATAAATTCCAAATAAAAAATGGAAGATTTCCTCTTTTTCCCCAGGGTTGTTTTAAATAGATAGTTTTGGGAGGGATTAATTTAAAATTGCATGATTAATTTAAAATTGCATGCACAAAGGTTATTATGAATTCAAGCAGTCTATGTGCACACCTTCATGTTTGCAAAAGCAATCATGAACATCTTGATTTATTTTGTACCAGATATAATTAACTTAAGATAAAATGGCCATAAGCTGAAACACTTGGTTCATTTATCTTAAATTGATGATTGTCAGTTTTACTCATTATGAGGTCAAAACAAACTAAATGTCTGGTCCAGAGACATGAAAGCCTTGACATTATTCAGAGATTTTGCAAAGTACATGAGGGCTAACAAGGTGGACAGCAAGGGCCACCACTTAAGTTTATCCGCTGACCTCTATATGAACACTATGGTACCCTCCAACAGGTTTCTCTCTCTCTCTCTCTCTCTCTCTCTCTCTCTCTCTCTCTCTCTCTCTCTCCTCTCTCTCTTTCTCTCTTTCTGTTAATTTAACATAAATATAAGCTGCTACTGGGACATTATCTTTTGGGAAAAATTTAAAAGTAATTGGCAGTTATCTTTAAAGCATCATAAATGTTAAATATATTTGCCACTATTAAATGCTTGTTTTATTTATAAATCTGTGAAAGAAATATTTCTGCTAGGGATTTTAAACACTTTTCCCCAGACTTATTTGTGTTGGATGAAAATTGTTTTGTAAATTACAGATTACCCCTAGAAAGCAACTCTTTTAATTCTTTCTGGAAGAATTCTAGGAGGATAGTGAAGGTTGTCTAGAGCCTGATGTCACACCAAACGTAGGAAAAACGGAAACTGAGCGTAGGAAAAGCCATTGTTTTATTGAGCTAAGCAGTGAAGTGGGAGTTGGGAATTCTGACACGTGCCACCATCTCTAATTTCCTTTTGCATAACTTTATGAAGAAGGCTCAATTTAGCTCTTTCTGAACACACCACACCAGATCTCTATATGGAACAAGAGGGATCTCTATGTGGAACAAGAGGCCTGCTTAGGAAAAAAGACTCTTAATTAGTTTTGAGACTGTATTGCTATGTAGTCCAGGTTGGCCTCCAACTCATTATGTTGTGCAGGCTGGCCTCCAACTCCCTGTGATCCTCCTGCTTTAGCCTTCTGAGTGTTAGGACAACTTTTTATCATACCTCTGCTATAGCTGAACCACAATGGGAAAGATTGAAGAATGGTTTTCCCAGGGACAATCCACTGTCCTATGACTAGGTAGAGGGCTGAAGGAGCCATCAGGCTGTGGGGACAAGCCATCCTAAAGAGCACCTTATAAAATTTATTGCTTGTTTTTTTATTGAAATTTTGCTAATTTCACACAATATATTTTGATCAAATTTAGGTTCCTTCCTCCATCTGTACCCCTACAACCTCCACCCAATTTCATGTACTCTTTTTGAGACAGGGTCTCCCTGTAGCTCCAGCTGGCCTAGAAATCACTATGCAGACCAAGCTTTCCTTGAACTCATGGAGATTCACCTGCCTCTGCCTCCCAAGTGCTGGGATTGAAGGCATGTACCACCACATCCAGTTTTGTATGCTATTATTTTATATACACATATATTAAGGCCTGTAGTCAAATTTGTATTCACAAATGTTCTTTGGTGTGTGTCTATCCACTGGATCCTGCCTCTGCTTCCCAAGTGCTGGCACTATCATTAAATGAGACTGACTCTCTTCTTCCCAGCAGACATTCAATCCCAATAGTTCCTCAGGTAGGGTTGGGGTTTTTACCCACATACCCATGTCCATGCTCAGATTTTATCTGACTTGAACTTAAGTGGGACTTGTGCATGCTGTCACTATCGCTGTGAGATCGTATGAGTAACTGTTCAGATGTCTGGGAAACTCTGTTTCTCTGTGGTCATCCACCACTTCTGACTCTTATAATTTTTCTGTTTCTCTTCCTCTCCCTGAGCCATGGAAGGCAGAAGTTTGATATAGATGTCCAGTTCAGGGATAAGCACTATAGCCTTTTATTCTCTGCATGTTGACCAGTTGTAGATCTTTGTGTTAATCACCATCTGCTGCATAAGGAAACCTCTCTGGTGAGTGTTGAAAGGTGCATTAATTTATGGGTATAACAATAAATCATTAAGAATTAGATTAATACTGTAACTCTTTATCAGAAAAGTAGTACTAGGCTCTCCCCTATGGCCTATTACCTATGTCTAGCCACATGGTACATGTACCTGTTTGTCTCCATGTGTGCAGAGTGTACATGAACCACATGTGTGCAGAGTCCATGGAGGCCAGAAGAGGGCATTGGATCTTTTGGAACCAGAGTTATAGGAGGCTATGAGCTGCCTGATGTGGGTTCTGGGAACCATATTTCAGTCCTTGGAAAGAGCAGGAAGTGCTCTTGATCACTGGACCACCTTTCCAGCCTGCAAAGATCATCTTTTTAAAAGCACTTTCTCCAAGGCAAATTAAAAGCAAGTAGTCACTGAAAAGTCTCAATTTTACAAAGAGAACTGACAACATATTTACTCTATAAGGAAACAGCTGATTTAGGAGAATAACTTATCTTTATTAAATTGAGACATTTTAGCCAAGAAAAACATGGGTCAATTTTTTCCGCCTACGTTTCCAAGGGTTCCCAGTGGAAGTGGGTGGGGCCTGTCCTCATTAATAACCCAGCTGCAGTGAGTCAGGATTCTAGCTCATTCATTTCTCAAGTGTGAAATCAATGCAGAAAAATGATGTAAAGGTCACAGTCCTCAGCACAATTGCCTTGTGTCCCACAAAAGATCTGGCTGGGTATGGGAAGATGGGAAGGTACTGTAACATAGTTGATGATGTAAAGAATTTGCCTGGAAATTTCCTTGACTCATGTGTTTTGTAATACTTAGATGAGTCTTTTCAAGTAACAAGAAACAGACAGGTGAAATTACTTGTCTCAGGATAGAAAGACACTGGTTAAAAACAATTCGTTTAAGTATGTAGTGATTAATACAGCCTACACTAGATGATTATGAATCTTGATTTTTTTCTCTTGTATTTGATTAATAAGGCCATGTATGGGGGAAATAATCATAGTATAAGAGACTACAGGCATAATTATGTGTCAGGACTACATGATGATTTCTAAGTAGTAATGTACATAGCCTAATATGTATTTAATATGGAGTATGGTTAGTGGTAAAGTATCCTTTTTCATCTTATTAATAATTAAAGCCTATTAATCATGGTATAAAACAAATTCAATTTACTGTACTATTTTCTTGAAAGCTTTTAGTCTTAATATTAGTTAATTAGAAACAGAATTTAACTCTATGTTAAAAGATCCTTTGATTTCCATGCATGTAACTGTAGTGTAGTCATTAGTAATAAACATGTCTTTGAAGATCTTGTATTTTTTAAAAATTAATTATAAAAACAATGGTGCCTGTAGGGACAATTGAATTATAATCACCATTCTGTATACGTTATATATAAGCAGTATATGAAGATGACAATGAGTATTTGATTGATCTTAGTGGAAGGGAGTTAAGAGAACTGGAGATGAATCTGGAACCCAGTTGTGGCCTTGAATTTTGTTGATAGTTAAACTGAGTCATAACTTGGCCTCTGTTGACTCTACTTGTTTAGTTTTTGAACTTTGCACTTTCAGTTTTTCCTCATCTTCTAAGACAGTGAAGGAAAGAAAACAGATGAAGTTGATTGAAGAAAGATTAGGTGGGGTGGCTAGTACAGCGATCTTTCAAGAGGAGTAATTGGAGACTTGTCTAAAGAGAACAGAGAAAACACAAATATGGTAACAGCCCTCTTCCAAGGAGGGCAGGAGGAAAGTCAGTTAAGAGTTTTCTGAGCAGTTTCTAGTGATTTGGCATCAGAGACCTTGGCTTTCAGGTGTTTTTTCCTTTCTTACATTTGCATAACATCTTGCTGGCATGAGGACATGAGAAAATTCTAAATCACTGTTAGAGACGAGGAGGGAGGGTGGTTTTGATTAGAGTCTAAAACCATACTGTAAAAACACAGGATGAGAGAAATAGGCCCAATAAACATCCGTTGATTGATTTGTTAATGACCCAATTTTAGGAGAATTGGTGAGTAATAATAGCTTTATTATAAGCTTTGATTAAGGTTTGACTAAGCTTTAGTCACTCTTAGCTTCACCAAGCTGGCCCTCTTCTAGGCTTTATGAACTTATGTCCAGTCTGACCTGGTCTTTGATGGGTTGTTGTAAGTTAAATTCATTGCTGGGAGATGCACATGGGATCCAATCCTCTCCTCCCACTGTCCTTACAACAACCTGAGGCAAGAATTCTCCAAAACCCGGTTTGAAGAATTTTAACGAGTTTATTGGACTTGCTAACTGAGCTTGGGGTGTGGGTTTACTTACAGAAGAGTGGGCACCCCCCATTCATGGCTGTGCTCTAAAGTCCACACCCAAACATAAATCTCATGGGTTCCTGACAGCTGCATAAAATGGCAAGAGAGGGGCCTCGTGGTTTTCTCAGCTTTTATACCCATAGTCCCTCCCCTTCAAGCAGCTAAGTTCAGCCGATTGGCTGGAAGAGATAATGGGCTTGGCCTCTGCAGAGCGTGGGGAGGAGGCAGGACCATGGCTTGTCCTCACAGGGTCAAAGGAACAGGTGAGTCACAGCTGTGCTCATAAAGTAACATCTTGTCACCAACACAGACACAGACACACACACACACACAGACACACACACAGACACACACAGACACACACACACACACACACACCAAACAAAAAACCAAACCAAAACAAAAAATACACACACATTGTGTCCATCTCCTTAAATTTTTGGATTTGTTTTTATCTTATATGTATTTGTATTTTCCTGAATGTATTAAATGCACCTGTGCAGTGCAATACCATGGAGGCCAGAAGTGGGTGTTGGATCCCCTGGAACTGTAGTTGTAGTTATTAACTGCCATGTAGGTGCTGGGAACTGAACCCAGGTCCTTTGCAAGAGTAGCCAGTGCTTTTAACTGTTGAGCCACCTCTTTATCCCCAGTTTTATTTTTCTTGAATCTGTCTTTTTTTTCTACACTTGGCCTGGTATTCCTCCAAAGTTAATTGTCCTGTACAGTGGCTGATTTCAGTATTTCTTCTCAGGTCCCCAAGGTTTCCCATGAGGGAAACATTCTTGACTTCCCATTTCTGTAATGCAAGTTGTGTGGAATGAGTGGTATCCTGGTGCTCCACAGACAATGCCTTGAAGAGAGGCCTTAGGCTAGGTTCCTCCAGGACTGGCAGTCACTGATGCCATATGTGTGTTTGGAAGCCTGTATTTGGTTATGTGTTCCTAGGAAATAGGAGTTAGTTTTGCTCAATGCTAGATAAATGGAAAGCTTCATGAGGACAACACTGCTGCCCCTGTGAAACCAGACACTGTGCAATGAAACAAATGGTAGCTACTTTCTATAATTAATGACTCAGATTATAAACAGTAATTTTTCTATTAGAAAATTTCACAGTTTGAATAAAACTAAATCATAATTATTTGAAAACAGACTGGTTGAATTTCTAGTTTTTAAAAATTTATTTACTTTTATTTTATGTGCATGAGTGTTTTACTTACATGTGTGTAAGTGTACCACGTGCATGTAGTGCCTGAGGAGGCCAGAAGAGGGTGCCAAATCCCCTGGAACTGGAGTTGTAGAGAGTTGTTAGCCACCATGTTGGTGCCGGGAACTGAACCCTGTTCCTCTGCAAGAACAGCCAGTGCTCTAGCTGAACAAGCCAGTAAACTGCGTCGTTCTCTGGCCTCTGCTTGAATTCTTGCCTTGAATTCCCTCAATGTTGGATTGTAAAGTGCAAGATAACCCTCCCTTCCTCTACCCTCTCGTCTCCCCCATCATCCCCCTCAACCCCACTTCCCTCCTTGCTTAAACCTTTCCACCCCCAATATTCTGCCTCTCTGCTTTCATTTTACCTATGTTCTGCTCCCCGGCCTTCCATCAGGCATCTCTCCTCACTGGCTCTTTTCCATTCTCCTGCTTTCCAAGGGTACTCCAAGTTAAACATGAAAATAAAGATTTGAAGCTATCCACAGATGAGAACATGAAGCGTTTGTCTTTCTGGGTGTGGGGTACCTCACTCAGTATAATGTTTTCTAGTTCCATTCATTTACCTGTAAAATTCATAATTTAATTTTCTTTACAGCTGAACAAAATTCCATTGTGTATATGTACCACATTTTCATTGTCCATTCATCAACTGATGGACATCAAGGCTGATTCTATTTCTTAGCTACTGTAAATAGAGCAACAAAGAGCATAGATGTGCAAGTGTCTCTGTAGTAGGATACAGAGTTCTTTGGGTTGTACACCCAGAAGTGGTATAGCTGAGTCATATGGTATTTCAATTTCTATTTTTTCTGAGAAACCTCTGGACTGATTTCCAAAGTTGCTGCACTAGTTTATACTCATACCAACAGTGTTTAAAGGTTCCTCTTCCCTGACATCCACCCCATGCATTCCTAGTTAGCTTTCTATTGCTGTGATAAAACACTATGACCAAAACCAACTTGGGGAGAAAAGGGTTTGCTTGGCTTATACTTCCTGATCACAGTTCATCATGGAGGGAATCTAGGGCAGGAACTCAGGGCAGGAACTTAGAGGTAGAAGTTGAGGCAAAGATCAAGGAGGATTGCTGCTTACTGGCTTGCTCCCCTGGCCTGTGCTCAGCCAGCTTTCTTATTTAACCCAGGACCACCTGTCCAGAGGGGGCACCACTCACAGTGGGTTGGATTCTCCTTCATCATTCAACAATCAAGAAAATGCCTCACAGACTTGAACACAGACCAATCTGATAGAGGAAATTCTTCACCTGAGGTTCCCTCTTCTCAGGTGTCAAGTTGACAATTGAAGCTACCAGTGGTCATTCTGCCTAAGGTGGGGTGGAGTCTTGTACTTTTCTATTTTTACAGTTATTATATAGAAAGCTTTTGAGAAATATTTTTGTCTCAAAGAATATTTTGCTTTCTAGCATCTTAGTACTCTATTTACTAAAAACAAGAGTTTGATGTTATGAATTAAACTAAAAAGTATTCTTTACCATAAAAAAGTAAATGTACAGGTTGGGGATTTAGCTCAGTGGTAGAGTGCTTGCCTAACAAGCGTAAGGTCCTGGGTTCAGTCCTCAGCTCTGGAAAAAAACAAAACAAAACAAAAAACAAAACTAAATGTACCATTTGAGACTGGAGCATCACAAATAAAAGAAACAGCCATTAAAAGAAATAGCCATATTTCATTCTACCACTTAGTGATAATTTCATTTTAGGTAAATAATCATTATCTACCTTGTATTTTTTCACCACTAGGAAAATGTACTTTGTGCTCTATTTCCAGAATAGATGATATTTTTCAAAGTATGTAGATAAGGAGATTCAGTTGGAATCGGTCTTCATAAATGTCTGTTCCTTTTGCAAATGAAAAAGGTAATGTACTTCTAGAGAAATTTATTTTCCTTATGAAGTGATCTTCATGACACAGCAATGGAATGATCTTTCTTCCTCATAAAAGAAAGCTCTAAAACACATGTTGAGGATTGGAAATGCCTTCAATTCAGCACCATGAGCCAGGAGAGGTTTTTCCATTGCTTCACTTTTTCTTATTTTACTTTCAAATTCATCAGTAATGTCTCAAGGTCAGGATTTAACTTGGAACAGCAAAGCTGCAAACTTAAGTGGACTTTCCATTAATGAGCAAGTTGAGGCATTATTCAATTTTGAAGACAATCTTAAATTAATTTTGACTTAAAACATAAGGCTGAATGAGCATTTGGAGAGACTGTAAATCCAAGTGATGCTAAAAGAAGCATAGCCATACTGGTGGGCAAAACACTGATTTCTCTTCATATGGCAAAAATCTTTCAAGAATCTGATGTTTACAAACACACTAGAACAACAGTAGATTTGCCAGTATTTTTTATTTTTTTGAGAACAGAGTCTCACAATGCAGCCCGTGACTGGCCTAAAACTCCCTATATAGACCAGGGCAGCCTCAAAATTGCAGTGATCTGCCTGCCTCTGTTCTTGTGCTGGGATTAAAGGTGTGCACCACCATGCCTGGCCACTTTGTCAGTATTTTTTCAGTACTCATGGGGTCTCTGGTGCTAAAACCAACCCCGAGGGGAGACACAGAGGAGTAGTCCTGCTGTGAAAGTTTCTAACAGGATCTCTTAACCATTGAAATTGCTGGTGGACAACACATCCTGAATGAAAACAACAGGCATATCTTGGTCTTTGAAATACCCACTCCTTCAGTGTGAATGAGCAAATGTTCAGTGATGTTCAGGCTGCAGATTCGGGCATGGTCATTAGTTGACTACAAGGTTCCTTCAGGAAATATATCTTGAGGCTAAAGAAGCATCATTCTTCATCCTCATGCATGGTAGTCCTTCAATGGTAAATGCTTTAATGGTTGAATTGTAAGAGTTTTCTACAAGTAATAATGCGCCTAGAAATGCACACCAAAGATTAAAAACAGAAACTCAAATTTTTGTATACTAATATTTACAACAGTAGTGTATCACAATAGTTCATCACAACCAGAGGGTCTCTAATTCACAAACAAATGCAGCAATATGAATAATACACATGTAAAATGGAATATTATTTGACCACCAAAAATTCTGAAGCATGCTACAAGAACGAACTTTGAGAACATTATGTCAAGTGAAGTAAGTGAGACATAAAAGGACAAATCTTGAGTGATTTCCTTTACCTGAGGTGCTTAGAATACTCAAGTTCTTAGGAACAGGAAATAGGAAGAGTTACTAGTAGCAGAGGATAGAATGTTCTGAACTACTATTTAATGGATATAGTGTTTCTATCTGGGAAGAAGAGGAGATTCTAGAGATGGGTGATGGCGATAGTTGAACAACATTGTGACTGTATTTAATGCTGCTGAATTGTTTACTTTAGATGGTTAAAATGGTAAATTTCATGTTATGTATATTTTCACCATAAAATAGCCAAAATGTCAGTTTTGAATAAATAGCACAAAAAACAAAAAGGTATATGCCACCACACCCAGCCCCTTTGCCAGTATTCAGTATTCAGGCATGCTGACTGGTGGCCACTTAATCATTTGCTCTTTGTCTTGGCCTGTGACACATTGAGCTGCTCTTCATGGATTTACAGGACCTGACAGTGACCCCCATGTGGGATGTCTCAGCTTTGCACCAATGCCTTGCTGTCAACCTGCCTGCCAAATTAAACTCATGGGCTTCTAATTCTGTTTCTTTACTGTTTCCATCTAATTGTCTTTGATAATTTTGTCTCTTATACTGCCTGATATAAAGTAGAGGGTTAAGTTAAAGTAGTACCTGTGTCAGTTTGCTTTCTATTGCTGTGATAAAGCACATTGACCAAAACCAACTTGCAGAGGAAAGGTTTATTGCATCATATACTTTCTTGCAAGTGATAGTTCATCACTGAGTGAAGTCAGGACAGGAACGCAAGGCAGGAACCTGGAGGCAGAAACTGAAGCAGAGACCATCAAAAAAACTCTGCTTACCTGCTTGCTTCCCTGGTTTGTTCAGCTATCTTTCTTATACAGGCCAGGCCCACCAGCCCAGGAATGGCACCATCCCCTGTAGGCTGGGCCCTCATATATCAATCAGCAATTAAGAAAATACCTCTGGGGTTGGAGAGATGGCTCAGCAGTTAAGAGCACTGGTTGCACTTACAGAGGACCTGGGTTCATGCCCAGCATCCACATGGTGGTTAACAACCATCAGTAACTCCAGTTACAGAGGATCCAAAAACCTCTTCTGACCTCTGCAGGTATTGCACGACATGGGTGCACTTACATACATACAGGAAGTACACTCATACACATAAAATAAAAATAATAAAAATAAAATATTTAAAAAAGAAAATACCTCACAAACATGGCTACAGGCCAAATCCTATGTAGGAAATTCCTCAATTGTGAGTCTCTCTTCCCAGGTGACTCTAGTTTGTGTTAGGCTGACAAACAAAATTAATCAGCACAGTACCTAAAAAATTCATTGTTGCTATCTTCTTTTATTGCCAATTTGTGTGATTTGAAATGGAAGTTTTTTGAATTTTAGCTTTTTGAGAATCTTATACATAGGTACACTGTATTTACATAATTTCTAGTCTTCCACCTCTCATTCCAACTTCTCCCTTCTGCTCCCAAACCTTCAGATTCATGACATCTATAATTATTGTTTTACATACAAACACACACACACACACACATATAACCTACATGGTTCAATTAGTGTTGCATATATGTACATGTATTTAGGGCTGACCACTGAGAATTGAGAAACCTATGGGGGTGCTTGATTCTGGAGAAAATGGATTCTCCCTCCCTCAGCAGCCATTGACTGCCTGTAACCTTTTTATCTAGGGGTGAGACCTTGTGAAATTTTCCCCCATCCATATTTGCATGTTGACTGGTATGGTCTTGTACAGGTTTTGTGTAGGAAAATATTTTGTAGACAGTTCAAGGGTGAACCCATGTCTAGAAGACACTGTCTTACAACAGTCTTCCTGGTCCTCTCTGGCTCTTACAATCTTTCTGCTCCCTCTTCCTCAATGTTCCCTAAGCCTTAGTTGTAGGGGTTATGCTTTAGATGTCTCAGTTGGGGCTAGGCACCTCATGTCCATTTATTTTGTGCATTGTTACCAGTTGTAGATCTCTTTAATAGCCCTATATGTTGCAAAAAAGAAGTCTTCTTTAATGAGGGATGAGAGCTACACTTATGTATGGGTGTGAGGACAACGATTTAGAATAGAGTTGGAGGTTATATTAATTTAGGAAAATGGCAGTAGTATGTTCTCCTCTAGAATCTATAACTTCTCCAGCAACGAATTCTTGGCTAGGTTGCAGTACCAGGCACAATTCCCTCTATTGAGTGAATCAAAGTTCAATTAGATGGCTATTGGTTATTCCCCAAATATAAGTGTCATTATTACACCATTGGTGACATCTTCTCAGGCTGGTCATTGTTGTGATTTGTCAGGTTTGCAGCTGAGTAGGATCGTTGATAACTTTTCTCCTTTGGCAGCTTAAATAGTAACTTCTGATACTATGAGCAATAACCCTCAGACAGGAGGCTTCTGGGACAGTACCAGCTTGATTCCTCCAAGTCCTGTGACCAAAGTGTGGTGTCTTCAACAATATGGTCTTATCTTCAAGTACTAAGAGGCAACCAAGGGCAATAGCAATAGTCTATATTGTTTTGGGAGTCTCTTGGACCTCTGAACAACTCAAAGGGAGATGTCCCTTGCCAGGCAGTGGGGTTTTTGTTAAAGATCCTGGGGGAGCATTATCACCCATGTTGGTTAACTATTTAAACTATACATAGACCCAGGCATGGTGACACACACCTTTAGTACTAGCTCTCATGAGGCAGAGGCACCCCCTACCTTTGTATTATTCTCCTTCCAGCCTCCTAGTGTCTCCCTTCCCCCTTTCCCCCTTTATAACACTAGCATTCTACTATCTTCCTCTCTAGAATTCCTTCTCCCCCTTCTCCCAATGGTCCCTTTCTATTTTTCTGGCTTCTACAGTTATTCCAAATTATATACTCAAATCTAAAGATTTGGAGCTAGGAGTTACAAATAAGAGAAAACACGTGGCATTTGTCTTTCTGGGTCTGTGTTACCTCACTCAGTATGGTTATTTCCAGTTTCATCCATTTACCTGTGAATTTCATGATTTCACTTTACAGCTGAATAGAATTCCATTGTGTATCTGTACCACATTTTCATTATCCATTCATCAGTTGATAGACATCTAGGTGGCATCCATTTCTTTGCTATTGTGAACAGAGCGGCAATGAAATGGCTGAGCAAGTATCTTTGCAGTAAGATATCAAATCCCTTGTGTATATGCTATGGAGTTGTATAGCTTGGTCATAAGGCAAACCTTTCTAGCTTTTTGAGGATTTTCCACACTGATTTCTATAGTGACTGCACCAGTTTGCAATTCCATCAGTAGTGAATCACTGTTCCCTTTCCTTAAATCCTTGCCAGCATTTGTTGTCACTTGTTTTAATCCTAGCCATTCAGACCGGGGTAAGGTGAAGTCTCAAAGTAGTTTTAATTTGCATTTCCATGACTGCTAAGGATGTTGAACGCTTTTAAAGATAGTTCTTAGGGGTTGGAGAGATGACTCAGTGGTTACAAGCACTGTCTGCTCTTATAGATGACCTGGGTTTGGTTCCCAGCACCGAGGTGGTGGCTTAACAACTGTCCTTAATTCCAGATTTAGGGGATACAACACCCTCTTCTGGCCTCCATAGGCATTGAACAAACAGGTATACTTCCATACATGCAGGCAAAACACTTGTACAAATAAATAAATAAATAAATAAATAAATAATATTTAAAGACATATCTTAGCCATTTTTATTTCTTTTGAGAATTCTCTGTTCTGACCTCTAGCTCATTTTTGATTGCATTGTTTGTTTTATTGATTCTTTGTTGTTTGAGTTCTTTATATATTCTGAATACTAATCCTCTATTGAATGGAAAGCTGGCAGACTCCCACTCTATGGGCTTCTTCTTTACTTGATTAGTTGTTTCCTTTGCTGCACAGAAGCTTTTCAGTTTTAGGAGGTCCCATTTATCAATTGCTGGCTTTAATTCCTGAGTTAATAGAGTCCTATTTAGAAAGTCCTTTCCTGCACTTGTATCTTGTAGGATATTCTCTGTTTTCTTCTAGCAGTTTCAACATTTCAGGTTTCACAGTGAGGTCATTGGCTCACTTTGAGTTGATTTTCATGCAGGGTGATAGATATGGGTCTCACGTCATTCTTCTACATGTGAATATATAATTTTCCCAGCATCATTTGTTGAAAATGCTATCTTTCCTCCAGCATGCATTTTTGGCATCTTTGTCAAATATCAGATGATTGTAAAATATTGTGCATTTATGTTTGGGTCTTTTACTTTGTTCCATTGATCTGTATGTCTATTTTGTGCCATTGCTCTTCTGTTTTTTTCTTTAATTAAAGCTTTGTAATATAGCTTGAATTCCGATGTGGTAATACCTCCAGCATTGTTACTTCGCTTAGAATTGCTTTGGTTATGTGGGGTCATTTATGCTTCTGTATGAATTTTAGGATTTTTTTTTCTGTTTCTGTGAAAATTGTCATGGGGATTTTGATTGGGATTGCATTAAATATGTAAGTTGCTTTTGGTATCTGATCACTTTCATAATATTAACTCTGCCAATCTATGGGGGTTCTTTCCATCTTCTAGCGTCTTCCTCAGTCTCTTCAGAGAGTCAAAGCTTCCATTGTAAAGGTCTTGAACTTCCTTGATTAGGCTTATTCAGAGATATATATTTTTGAGCCTACTGTGATTGTGAGTGCTTCTACAATCTCCTTCTCAGCATGCTTGTTATTCTTCTATAGATAGGATTCTGATTTTTGTAAGTTGGTTTTATATCCTTGACTGAAAGTGTTGATCATTTCTATATGTTTTCTGATGGAATTTTTAGGGTCTCTTATGTACCATATATCATATACAAATAAGGACAACTTGACTTTTTTATTAGTATTTCTTTTCTTTCTTTCTCTTGTCTTATTGCTCTAGCTAGAACTTTGGGTATTATATTGAATAGGAGTGGAGACAGTGGACAGCCCTTTCTTCTTGATTTTAATTCAATTGCTTTGAGTTTTTCTCCATTTAGGATGATATTGAATGTGAATTTGTCATATATAGCCTCTATTATGTTGAGGTGTGTTCCCTCCAGTCCTATTCTCTCTAGGATTTTTAATATCAAGTCATGCTGGATTTTGCCAAAGGCCTTTTCTGAATGTATTGATATGATCATGTGATTTTTGTCTTTACATGCATTTATATGATTTATTATATTTATTGACTTACGAGAATGTTGAATCATTCCTGAATCTCTAGGAGAAAGTCAGCTCAATAGTGGTAGATGGTCTTATTGATATATGCTGTTATCAGTATACAAATATTTTGTTGAGAATTTTTGCATCTATGTTTCTCCAAGGATATTGAGTCCCCTCCTTTTGTTTTGTTGATCTTTTACCTGGATTTGATTTAGAGTAATACTGGCTTTGTAGAAGGAGTTTGGAAGGGATCTTGTTTCTATTTTTTGGGATACTTTGAGAAATATTGGTTGTAGTTCTTCTTCAAAAGTCTGCTAGAATTCTGCTGTGAATCCATCTGGAACTGTTTTTTTTTGTATGTGTGTTTTGGGGGTTGAAAAACTTTATTATGGTTTCAACCTCCTTATTTATTATGGCTCTGTTTAAGTGTTGATCTTTATTGATCCCTTCTTGGTTCAATTTGGTACTTCAGATGAATTAAAAAAATTTTTCATTTCTTTTAGGTTTTCCGTCTTAATTGAGTAT
>NW_008351624.1:898645-899612 GCF_000622305.1 Nannospalax galili | reverse complement strand
TAATCTTTTATTTTTTATTTAAAAAAATTTTATTTATCATTTTTATTTTATGTGTATGCATGTATTGCCTGCATGTAGGTAAGTGCACCTGTGTTGTGCAATGTCCATGGAGGTCAGAAGAGGTTGTCAGATCCCCTGGGACTAGAATTACAGACAGTTATTAGCTGCCATGTGGGTGCTGGGATTCAAACCTGGGTCTTCTGCAAGAACAGCCAGTGTTTTTATCCACTGAGCCATCTCTCCAGCCACAGAACTCTTCTTTTAAAAATATTTTATTTATTATTTTTGTTTAATTATTATATTTATTATGTCTATGAGTGTATTTATTGCCTGCAATGTTTGTAAGTGCACCCATGTCGTGCAATCCCTTTGGAGGTCAGAAAAGAGCTTCAAATCCCCTGGAACTGGAGTTACAGGTTGTTGTTAGCTGCCATATGGGTTGGGGAATCGAACTCAAGTTCTCTGGAAGAGCAGCCAGTGCTCTTGACTGCTGAGACATCTCTCCAGCCCCTAAAGAACTAGTGGTAGAGTCATTGATTCTTTATACTATTGTTTGTTTATTTCTATTTCATTAGTTTCTTCCCTGGTTTTGTTATTTCTTTCCAACTACCGTATTTGGGTGTGGCTTGTTTTTGTTTTTTGAACTCTTGAGGTGCATCATTAAGTTATTTGTGTTCTTTCTGATTTATTTATGTAGGCTCTTAGAATTGTACATTTCCCTCTTAGGACTGACTTTAATGTGTCTGAGAGGTTTTGGTGCGTTGTGTTTCCATTTTTATTTATTTCCAGGAAATTTTTGGTTTCATCTTGATTTCTTCTTTGACCCATTCATAATTCAGTAGTGTATAGTTTAATTTTCATGAGTTTGTCTAATTTCTAGATTTATTTTTACTATTGATTTCAGGCTTTATTGCATTGTAGTCAGATAGGGTACTAGGAATTATCTCAGTTTTTTGGTACTTGTTGA
>NW_008351624.1:896140-898571 GCF_000622305.1 Nannospalax galili | reverse complement strand
ATTTATTTATTTAGGTCTTCTAATGAAAGATCTCCCTGTAGACCAGGTCTGGAACTCACTATGTTACCAGGATGTCCTTGAACTCACAGAGATTCACCTGCCTCTGTCTCCTGAGTGCTGATGTATTAGTCACTTTTCTGTTGCTGTGATAGAAACACTGACTAAAGAAACTTATAGAAGGAAGACTTTATTTGAGCTTACGGTTCCAGGGGAATTACAGTCCACTATGGCAGGGAGGCATGGTGGCTGGAGGTGGCTGGAGCAGGAGCAGCAGAAGTTAAACTCTCATATCTTCAAGCAGGCACAGGATGTGAGAGTGACTGGAGATCCAGGAAGGCTTAAGAATTCTCTAAGCCTACCCCCAGTGATGTGCTTCCTCAAGGATAGCCACACCTTCTAAGACCTCCTAAAACAGCACCACTAACTAGGGACAAAATGACCAAGTACTTGGAGCCTATGGGGGACATTTTCATTCAAATCACTACAGCTGGAATTAAAGGCATGCACCACCATACCTGGCTGAGATTTATTTTTGTACCAGTATGTGGTCTGTTTTGAAGAAACTTCCATGGGCGCCTAAGTAGAATGTGTATTCTTTGGTGTTTGGTTGAATATTCTGTAGATGTCTATTTGGTCCATTTCATGTATGGTGTCATTTAATCCCAATGTTTATTTGTTTACTTTTTGTCCAATTGGCCTGTCCATTAGAGAAAGTGGGGTAACAGAAATCTATCACCTAATATTAGTGAATTGGGGTTACTTTGAGACTTGAAGATCAGTAGTATGCTTTTTATGAAATTAGGTCCACCATATGCTCAGAATTGTAACATCTTTTTGGTTAACTGTTCTCTTGATCAGATTGGAGTGTCATTCTTCATCTCTTCTGATTAATTTTGGTTTCAAGTCTATTTTGTGAGGTATTAGGATAGTGCTTGTTTCATGGTCCTATTCATTTGGAATACTTTTTCCATCTTTCACTCTAGGAAGGTGCTTATCCTTGAAGGTAAGATGAGTTTCTTGTAGGCAACAAAAAGATGTTTCTTAGTCCGCTAAACTAACCTGTGTCTTTTGACTGGGGAGTTGGGCCCATTGATAAAGTTATTATTAAAATGTGCATTGATTGCTGTCATTTTGTTGCCCTTTTGAAGTTTGTGTTCTTAATCTTATTTGGTATTGCAGTATTTATCGCTTCATCTGTTTTCTTCCTGTAGTCTCTTGCCTGCGCTTATTCATTCCTCTCTTTAGTCTGAAGTATTGCTTCCAGTATTCTCTGTAGGGATGGTTCGTTGGACCCAAACTCTTTTAGCCTATTTATATCATCACAATTTCTCTTTCTCCTTCAACTATGTGGTTTAATTTTGCTGGGTAAAGTAGTCTGGGTTGGTTTCTGTGGTATTTTAGAATTTGGAGTACATTGCTCCAAGGTCATCTGGTCTTGAAAGTTTCCAATGGCAGGTCAACTATTATTCTGATGGATTTACCTTCATCTGTGACTTATGGTTTTTCTTTTGCAGCTTTTAGCACTCTCTCTCTGTTTTGTACATTTTATACATTTAGTGTGTTGTGTATTTTAACTATAATAAGCCATGTAGAGTTTTTTCTCTGGTCCTATCTATTTTTTAATATAGAATTTAAAAATTATTTCTTTATTTCATGTGTATGAGTGTTTTGTCTGCATGTATGTAAGTGTACCCATGTCATGCAATCCCATGAAGGCCAGAAGAGGTCATTGGATCCCCTGGAACTGGAGTTGTGGACAGTTGTTAGCTGCCATGTTGGTGCTGGGAACTGAACCAGGTCCTCTGCAAGACTAGCAAGTGCTCTTAACGAATCCATCTCTCTATCCCCTGGTCTTATCTATTTGGTGTTCTGTGTGCTTCTTGTATCTGTATTGGTCTAGTTTTCTTTAATTGGGAATTTTTTTTCTATCATCCTGTTGGAGATCTGGTCCATGCCATTGATTGGGATTCTTATTCTATCCCTACAATTTATAGATTTGGTATTTTCATGATGTCCCAAAGTTTCTATATAGTCCTTTCATGTGTTGCAAAAATTTTTATTATCACATTCTTTAATTGAATGCTCCAATTCCTCTACTTTGCTTCAAGCCCATATACTATGTTTTCTACTTGATGCATTCTACTGGTAAGACTTTCTTCTGAGTTTTCTAATTGGATTATTGAAATTTTCAATTCTGTCTTCATTTCAGCTCCAGTTTTCTCTAGTATTTCTACCTTTTTATGAAAGTCACTTTTAAATCCTGAACTGCCTCCATTATTATATTTAGCTATTTGTATTTTGTTTTTATTTTATTTTATTTTTTTTCATTTTTTTAAGATTACCTAGGGGCCTTGAGCTTGCTAGGCAAGCACTCTACCACTGAGCTAAATCCCCAACCCCGTATTATTTTTTTTTAAATGTATGCGTGTAT
>NW_008351624.1:895168-895944 GCF_000622305.1 Nannospalax galili | reverse complement strand
CTGCTGTGTTGTTGGCACCCCAGCCATTACCCACTACTTGCCCTTCTGGTGAATCTAGTTAGCCTATCTAGAGGTCTTTGTTTTAGGAGGGAGGGTCAGCTGTTCCTCATCTAGTGGTAATCACTTGTCAATATTCCATTGGATAAGATTGGGGTCTGCTGTTCACTTTCCCAGTTCTATGCTGGGTTACTATCTGGGAATCCCCTTGGCCACCCTGGACAACAACTCAAAAGAAGGTATCTCCTATCTGGCATTGTTGCTTGTTATGTAGCCTTTAGCTATACAGATGGACTCTTATGAAATTATATTGGCCCCTTTAATCTTTGGTTATACTTTCCATTTGGGTGTTTAAGGCCATACAATTGGACCAGATAAACTGATTTATTTTTACTCTTGAGGTCGTTTGAAGATCTGTTCCTCAGGGCTCCCATGGGCTTTGGAGGAGCCCCTGGCTCCTTTCTTTTACCAGTTCCGTCTATGTGAAGATAAATCAAAAGTCCTACTCGACCCTGGTTGGCTTCGCTTGGAAGCATGGAAGAAATGATTCCCCCCTGTTGACCCTCTTCTTTGTAGACTGGACACTAGTTCAAGTCCATCTGGTGGGGTCTCCTTCGCCTCCTTGATCAAGAGAACAGGTGACCTACCACCATCGTAGGACATTTTGAGAGATGCTCATAGTCCCCTGGAAGTAGTCGACCTAGGAGGGCTAGGAGCAAAAAGTGTCCTTTATGTCCCTCTGACCAAATTAGTATAGGCCTCAAAGTATGTCTGTTAAA
>NW_008351624.1:890705-891475 GCF_000622305.1 Nannospalax galili | reverse complement strand
CTTTTGAGTTCCATATCCTATATTGTCTCTAGGGGGTTCTCACTGTACCCCTCTAGAAGACTATTGGTATTTGGTGGGGATATGTTATTTTGGTTTTTCATGTTATTATTTTTTCTCTGTGATTTTGACATGTGAATTTCTTTTGTAGTTTCTGACTCTTGTGCAATACTCAGGCCTTCAAGTTTAGTTCTGCTTCTTTTTTTGAACTATGTGTCTTTGTGGTTTACTTTTTAGGTATGAAGAGCTGGTTCGTCTAAGCTTCTGGTTCTCTCTTTTGATTTTATATTGTCGTGGCCGGATTGATTTTGTCTTCAGGAGTTCCACGGTGGCCCAATTCCAATGTGGGTCAGAAGTTTTCAGACTTTCTCCTTATGTCTGGAATCTTCTAAGAATGATTTTGGCCTCAGGAACTTGGGTGTTGGACTGACCTGAGATCCTGGCCGTGGCCATGCCATGCAGGGATGCAAAGGCAGATGGGGTGGGAAGAAGCCCCAAGATTTCCCAGGGAGTGGATTGAGTAGCTGGGTTGTACTGGATGCAAAGGATCAAGGAGAGGAAAGGTAAGCCTCAGAGCCCCAGAAAGAGGCTGTCATACCCAGAATGAGGCTGGCGGGTGTTGCAGGACCAGGGAAATAGAGGGAGATGAGGGTGGGGCCAGATCCAGAAGCAGTGCTCCTGGGGCCCAAGGAAGGCACTAAGTTGGTCTGAGTGAAAAAGATCAGGAAGCAGTATTGGTTCCCCAGGTGTCTGGGGACCCAAGACTAGGAATG
>NW_008351624.1:866927-890613 GCF_000622305.1 Nannospalax galili | reverse complement strand
GAGGCCTGAGGGCAGGAGAGCAGGCCAGGAGAGTTAGCGGGTGGTGCAGGTCCAGGGAAGCAGGGAGAGGTGAGGGCGGGGCCAGGTCCTGAAGCAGTGCTCCTGGAGCCCAAGGAAGGCACCAAGCTGGCCTGGGTGAAAAGGATCAGGAAGCAGCACCAGTTCCCCAGGTGTCTGGGGACCCAAGACCAGGAATGGCGCAGGGCCCAAAGCAGGAGCAGAGAACAGCGGGGGAGATGGAAGGGCGAATGAGGCCGGGGCAATCAAGGCATGGAGGACTCCACGATAGACCCACCCCAGGAGGCCTGAGGATAGGAGAGCAGGCCAGGAGCTTATTTTATTTTTTAAAAATATATTTTATTATTTTTTATTTTGTGTGTATGAGTGTATTTTCTTGCATGTAAGTAAGTGCACCTGTGTCATGCAATGCTGCAGAGGTTAGAAGTAGGTTTCGGATTCCCCTGGAACTGGAGTTAAGAACAGTTTGTAGCCTCCATGTGGGTGCTGGCAATCGAACCTGGGTCCTCTGCAAGAGTAGTCAGTGTTCCTAACTTCTCAGCCATCTCTCCAGCCCCAGCTATTTATATTTTGTTAGACTTCAATCAGGAGTCGATTCCTACCTTCTTTAAGATCATTCTGGTATTTGTGTCCTCTTTAAACTCCTTGAATTCTTTGGTCATGGTTATAATTGTTCTTTTAAATTCTGTGTTTGGAGGTTTATCTAGGTAATTATAATTGGAGAATATTTCTATAAGACTGGTGATCTTTGGCGGCGCATTATTGTTTTGGCCTTTATTGTTTGGGCATGTGGGTTTATTTTATTGGTTGTGTCTGATATGATATGTTAGCCTATGCTGAGTGGAAGTTTGGGTCTGTTTTTGTTGTTGCTCAAATTTTGTTGATTTCAGATCAGGTAAGAGGAGTTTGTAGGTCAGCCCTTCAGATACACAGTGTTGATTTTTTATTGGAGAGATTGGGGTGGTTCCAATTCAGTGGTAAATGAGAAGGCAAATGTGTAGAGGGTTGTGGGGGAGTGCAGCCCCTCAGGGAAGGCTGAAACTGCTGCCCAACATTGGGAAGTCCTCCATCTTCCAATCTGCTGCACCATCAGCCAGCCCACCACTGGAAAAATGTGGAACTATGGCTCATGGTTGGGGATCACAGATCCAGCTCAAAGGAGGGGGCCACAGCTCCAACCAAGCTGACACTTTTGATGGATGCCAACTACTCAATGATGCAACACTACTGAACCTACAGGAAGGGCTGAGCAAATGCATCTATCCTTGTCTATGATATTAAAAAGGATATGAAGTAATAAATCACCATTTGAAGAGATTTTTGAAATTTCAGATGAGTATAAAAATATTATTCCAGATTTCTTCCACTGTGTGCTATTATTTCTTTGCTCTTTGTTGTGTAAGTACCACATGCTAACCAATCATGCCACTGAGGCTACTTGATGTCTTTCTTGCTGGCTGTTTCTCTGTGTACATTTGAAATAATTAGAACTCTACTCATTTCCTCCTAATAGTAACTAAAGAACATTTCCATTAAAAATTATTTAATAAATAATTTTCTAAAACATTTCATCACATAGGTCAGTGTAGAAGTTGACCAAATCCAGATAGTAGACATGCTTTTTTTGGCCTTTGAAATATTATGAAATATTTGAATAATCTGCCAGCATTTTACAGGCAGATTCATGTTGCTTTGCTCATTTCATCTGTCTAGGTGACAGGTCTGATCCTGTTGGCATAGTTTTTGAGAGTTTGGGGAAAAAATTACTAAAAGTGATATTAGCCATTCACTTATTGTGATTTATCTTGTTATTTATAGTTTTTAATGGTCACAATGAATCTTGTAAGAAATTCCACAGTACTCTCTGCATTTCTGAATGTTTCCTTAGCAAAGATCTGTATGTGGTTTTATTGTGGTTTGTTTGTTTTTCTTCTTATAATTTCTGACTCTCACTTCACAACTTTCCATCTGGCCTTTCTGTTCTTAACACCAGTAAAGCAGCTCTCAGATTCACTATGGGGGAGTTAGCCAGGCCAGGCCTCCAGGCATGGAGAGACTCTTGGCAGTGACTCAAGAGGCCCTTGTCTCCTTTAATTTATTGTTTTTTTAAATCAAAGGTAAGTTAGTCCAATAAACTTTGTTATGCTTATTCACTCTTTACTTGCATATAATATAATTTCAAAAATGAATTTCTAGTTCAATTGTTCTAAAATGTTCTTTGTTTTTATTAAAATTAATTTTGTGGTGATGACATCAAATCCAGGTTCTCACATATGCTAAGCAAGGGCTCCTTCACTCAGGTGTATCTGCAGCCTCTGTCTTTGTTATTTCATATACATCACATCCGATGTTCCATCAAAATTTTCTTCCAACTCATTGCTTGGAGATGGTAGTTTTAAAAATATTTTATTTATTATTTTTGCTTTAGAAAAAGTAGCTTTTCAAATTTTTAATTAAAAAATTAAAAAATATTTTATTTATTATTTTTATTTTATGTGTATGAGTGTTTTGCATGCATGTACATGAGTGTACCCATGTTGTGCAATGCTGCAGTGGTCAGAAGAGGGCTTCAGAGTCCCCTGGAACTGCAATTAAGGACAGTTCATAGCTGCCATGTGGGTGCTGGGAATTGTACCCAGGTCCTCTGCAAAAGCAGTCAGTGCTCTTAACTGCTGAGCCATCTCTCCAACCCCCAAGAAGGTAGCTTTTTAAAAATTTGTTTTTATTGAATTTTTGTGTATTTTATACAATATGTCTCAAAGAATTTTAATCATCTTTATACCCCTGTCCCCACAGGCATGCTTTTAAAACAACTGTTGATAAAGAACCTGTTTCAAGCACAGAACCTTTTGGGAAAGTCTTTTTTTTGGTCTATGAATAAAACATAGTACTTGCTCCTTAAGAGGTTACAGTCTAGTGTCAGCAAGATGACTTAGTGAGCAAAGTGTTTGCTGCAAAAGCCTGGTGACTCCTACACTGTAGGCTCAGGGAACCTCATAGAAAAGGATGCAGAATGATTGTGAGAGCCAGAGAAACAGGACACCAGTTTCTTAGATAGTGTTCTCTAGACACGGACAGGGAAACTGCACCCATGGAATCTCAGCAATAAGGTTGCCTAAACAAGACCTGCAAAATGACAATAGCAGTTGACATGCCAAGTCAGATGGGGAACTTTTCATAGGCTCTACCCCTAGAGGAAAAGTTACAGGCTCTTCATGGTTGCTGAGAGAAAGAGAATCAGTTTTTTCCAGGGGGGAGCCTCCTGATAGGTTATCCAATCCCAATGATCATCCCTGAACAAGTGAAACAAGTATACCTACTAACACCACTAAATGGGCTCTCTCTCTCTCTTTCTCTCTCTGTAACAATAATGATTATAGAAGTATGTTGTTGGGATAAGTCAGGAGTGCCTGGAATGTAGAGCATGACTAGACCAGAGACCTCCTAGTGAGAACGGCAGGAAACTGGCCTGCTCCATTCTAGATACACTGTCTCTTACCTAACAATCCCCAAGCAAAACTATTAGGTCTCTAATCCTTTAATCCTAACTGGGTCTCTTGTAGATCATGTGACTGGAGGACAGCACAAAGGCCACATTAGCCTTAGAAGCCCCCTCCCTCCCCGCTGTGGGCCAGAAAACCAATCCCACCTCTTTGCCCATGAAACTTTCCTATATAAACCTCTGCTTCCACCATAATAAACGAGCTGTCCACTGACACAGCCTCCCAGGTGTTTCTTCCCACTGTACATGCCACCGCCCAAGGCCCCTCTCACCCCATTGGTCTCTCTCCTCGCCCCAACCTTCCGTGATGGGGACCGGGATGCAACTCTCAGCATCCATTTTAAGTTAAGTGGACTGGAACTTCTGAGAACCAGTTCCTTCAGAACTTTCTTGCAACTGTGCTTCCAAATAAAATGCCTGCTGTTTCTTTTATTGGAATAGTATATCCAGCATGAAATGGGGGAGTAAAAGCAGAACTGTTTTCTCAGAGATCTTTGCCTTTTTTTGATCCCTACTAATTTATAATACATACAACCACAATTTCTCAGTTTAATACCATTTATTGCTTATAACACAACTGAGAGAATTATCTTATTGCTCACAATGAAATAAGTGCTGGTTTAAGTGATTTGATATGTAAAAGTCACACATTCATACATTACTTTGGGTTGAGGGCAAGGAAGGGTCATGAGGAATTAAGGTCATATGCCTGGTCACAAGAAGAAGACATGGTTCAGTGATTTGTCTACATTATAAACAAGATGAAATAAGATTAATTTTTTGGTTGCAAGGTTAAATAAATGTCACCTTTCCAGAGCATGTCCTTATTGTGAATCCATTCCCACAGAGAGGGAGTGGGGGACATAGGAGAATTTTCAGGGGAGAGGAATGGGTAGAAATGATGTAAATATAGTACCATGTATGAAATTATATAAAAAATTTTAAATAAAAATTTGGTTTTCATTGTGGAAGCAAGTTTAAACAATCCTTTTATTGTTCACATTACTCTGGCTATTACCTTTAATCATCATATCCTATTAATGCATACACTTAAGAGGAACAAAACTATTAATTCTGAATCCCTTAGCAAATAGTGGAGGTCAGAAGAGAGTGTCAGACTCCCTGGAACTGGAATTACAAACAGTTGTTAGCCACCATGTGGGTGCTAGAAATCAAATCTGGGTCCTTTCCCAGAGCAGTCAGTGCTCTTAACTGCTGAACCATCTCTGTAGCCCCAACAAGAGCAGTTTTAAAAACCAGGATATTGAATCCATTTTCAAGGCTCTTTCTGAGTTATCATTGAGTAAAAGAGGCATCAAGTATCTCTATTACACTTAACTATTGTAAAAAGAGAAAAGAAGGGCATCTTTCTTCTCTTTAATGGAAAGGTGAGCTTTTAGTTAGTCTAAGTGGAAAAACATCACCAAATAGTGATGGCAGCCAAGTTTCCCTGGGAGGGAATAATGACTTCACAGTTTATAAACATGGCATTGCCACACACAGACCTGTCTGAAGCCTTGACCATGTAAAATATGTTCCTAAATCACTCTTCATGAGGGTTTGGGGCCCAAAGGAATGCCAAGTGAATGGGTGAGTTCAGATGCTTAGGACCAGGAGGAACTTGTGCCTTATTTTTTTTTTAATACAAAAATTATTTATTTATTTAGTTTAATTAATTTATTCTTTTGTTTCATACATGTAATATAATAATTTGACAATACTCTTTTGTCTTCTCCCTCTGCCTCTCCTCTGACCTTCACTAACTTTCCCCCACTCCTATTTCCCTTCCCACAAATTCTCCATCCTACTTTCCTGGGCTTTTTTTTTTTGGTCTTTTTGAGACAGTCTCCCTGTTTACCCAGCTGACCTAGAACTTTCTATGAAGACCAGGTTGGCCTTGAACTCACAGAGATCTGTCTCTGCCTCCCATGTGCTGGGATTAAAGGTTTACCACCATGCCTTGTCCACTTTCCTGTCTTTTTGCTTTGTTTTTGTTTTGTGATCCACTGGGTTTATCCAGGGCTGTCCACATGGGCAGGTGTGTGAGGTTATCCACTACAGCATGAGTAGCTCACCAGTGGCTGCATCACTGAAGTCAACGACTTTCTTCTCACCAGAAGTCCGAGACTTCCAGTAGCTCCCCAGGTCGGGCTGGGAGCCTCACCCCTTCTGTGTTTATAGGCTCAGTTTAGTGTAAACCATATGTAGGTAACCACAGCTGCTATGAGTTCATGAGTGCTACAACGTTTTCCTGTGCATAACAGCATTTCATGGCTCTCTTTCTCATCATCTGACTGTTACATATTTTCATCCTCTCTTCTGTGATGATCTCTGAACCTTGGAGGGGATGATATAGTGTTTGTTTAAGGATAGGCACTTGTCCTAGTTTGTTTCTTCATTGCTGTGACAAAACACTCTGACCACTATCAACTTGGGGAGAAAAGGGTTTATTTTATATTACATCTCCTGGGTCACAGTTCATCAGGGAGCCCAAGGTAGGAACTCAGGGCAGGAACCTGGAAGCAGGAGCTGGAGCACAGGCCATGGAGGAACACTGCTTACTGGCTTGCTCCCCTGGCCCTGCCCCCAGCCTGCTTTCTTATGCAACATAGGCCCACCTTCCCAGGGGTGGCACCACCCACAGTGGGCTGGACCCTCCTACATCTCTCAACAGTCAAAAAGATGCCCCTTGGACATGGCCATAGGCCAGTCCAGTGAAGGCAATTCCCAACTGAGGCTCCGTCAACCCAGGTGTCAAGTTGACACTAAAGCTTTTCAACACAACATTCAACAGTTACTTGTTCTTAGCATGTTGACAAACCATGAATCTTTGTACTTGCAAAGAGAAGCTTCTTTGATCAAAGTTGAGGGCTATTCTAACCTTTGGATTGAAGCATAAATATTTATGAGGCAGTTTGACATGTCCATTTAGCAAAACAAAAGTAGGACTCCCCTTCCCCCCATACCTATGACTTCCTTAGCCATGGACATTTGACCAGGTTTCTGGTGTTTGAATGAAATCCCTTCTGTGCAGAGGTCCTCAAATCCAATCAGAAATTAGGTGGTGATCCCTCTAACAGTTGTGACACTATTGCACCAGGAGGCATATCTTGTCTGGTTTGTTGGTATTGTAGCATGCAACATCTAAGCTGGCAAAGACCATTGTTGATTTTTCTCCTCCAGTTGCTTGCACAGCAACTCCTGGCACTATGAAATCTAGGTAGCAGTGAGGAATCTTCCAGGAGCTGGTTCTCTAAGCAACAACAAAGATATCAAATTGGTAAAGACAGTTACAGAGCACAAACAGTAAGAGTGAAAACTGGACCAAACTAAGACAGAATGGGACAAAAGTAGGATTAAGAACAAAACAAAGGGATCCAAGGTTTACTGAGTAGGATTTTCTGTGACTTTCTTTTATGGTCTGTTGGCTGAAGAATTCTGTATTGTGTAGTTTGGTTTGATTTAGAACATGGGATGGACTGGGGCTGAAGATATGACTCTGTGCTTAAGTGGGCTTACTGCTCTTGCAAAAGATCCAAGTTCAGTTCACAGCAGTCACATTGAGTGGCTCACAACCACCTGTAACTCCTGCACTCATGTGCACATAACCATATGCACACAGCTGCGTGCATGTGCACACACACAATTAAAATAAAATAATAAATCTTAAAGAAAACGAGATGACAACTAGATTAAAAATCTATGTTTCTACTTTGATTTGTGTCTCCCGATTGGCTAGTTCCTCCAATGGGCAGAGCCTGCTGCAGAGTGTGGACTATGGGGGAGTGGCTGGGAGCCATCTTGGAACAGAAGCCTTGAGCCCAGCAGGAGAAGCTGTGAGCCTGTGGGGAAGTGCGCAAGCCATGGGAATGCCATGTGCAACAGCTGAAAGACAGAATGGACTGACTTTTAATTGACCTGGGGCAATCTCTCGCTCCAGAGGCATGAGTGAATTATGAGCGTGGCACAGTCTGATAAGGCGGGCTCTGAGGTGCAGTGTGGGGCTAGGCACTGGGTACTCATTCCTTTGTAAGTTAATAAATACACAAAATATATTATATGCTTTGCCTGATCACGCAGGAGACCCAGAGAGGATTTGGGCCACAATTTGATTCCATAGTTCCTGGTCTGTTTTAAAAATAAAGAGTGGCAAAAACCCAATCCCAAACCTAAACAGGTATTTTGGCTGATGTTACACATTTTCAGAAGCTAGCCAAGAACCTTTCACATGTCAGCAGGATTGTTACCTGTTGCTTAATGTGGCGAAGTGTTTGGAATAACTTTGTTGGTAGTGTTGTCTCGGAGTTCTGTTCAGGATGTCCTTAATCCTCTGTATTGTTCATTCACAATGACTTCACAAATGATGTAACTGTACAAATAGTTACTGTCTAGATAAGACATTTTTCCCCCTAAACACCATGAGTCAGAGAAGAAAAAAAGCATTATTTGGGAAAGGTGGTGTGCTGGTTAGTTTTTGTCAACCTGACACAAACTAGAGCTACCTGGGAAGAGGGAACCTCAATTGAGGAGTTCCTCCATCAGTTTGGCCTGTGGGCCTGTTTGTGGGGCATTTTCTTGATTGCTAATTGATCTAGGTGGGCTCAGTCCATGGTGGGCAGTGCCAAGCTTGAGTGGGTGGGCCAATATATAAGAAAGGGCAATATATAAGAAAAAGGCAAGGGAAGCAAGCCAGTAAACAGTGTTCCTCCATGGTCTCTGCTTCAGTTCCTGCCCTGACTTCCCTCAGTGATGAACCTGAAAGTTTAAGATGAAATAAATTCCTTTTCCACAAATTGGTTTTGGTCTGTGTTTTATCACAGAAAAAAAAGCAAATGAAGATAAGTGGGCAGCTAAGAATGAATTCAGCTACAGAATCATGGATCTGCCATGAAGTAACTTAAATAATTGTGATTAAGTTGCTTTTCTGGATTTTTGAATATGTGAAATAAGGGGATTGAAAGATTGGCAACTCAACTGGTATGACTGATGCTCATGTCTCTACCATTGGATATGTTTAAAATTATCCAGGAGGAAAAGCAATAACAACAAAAATGAAAATTGGAATGTCATAAAAAATAAACAAAAATGCCTCCCGCCTCCTTTTTGTTCACTTGAAGAGGCTGAGCAAAATGATAAAGTCTCATTTATTGCAAAATTCTGTGATACACTTTTATTTAGTAGTACAAGGTGAAGCTAAGATTGTTCAAAGCTGTTCAAACAAGTCTTAAGGAATAAAAAACATTTTCTTGTGGGATGACTTTCAAGCCAAAAGTCCATTCTTGAATGTACTTACTTTGCCAATTTACATGAATACTTTCATAGACTGTAATGAGGGACATATTTTCCAGTGACTTAGAGTCTTTTTGTTTCAAAATCAATATAAGGTTTTGAGATATAATTTGAAAGAAATAGATCTACATGAATAATTCTAGAATAGGATGAGAGAAGTCATTTGGATAATAATGTGGTTTCTTTCCCAAGAGGCACCCTTTAGGGATGGGTGAGCCATGCTTCCTGTCTGTGAAAATTTGAGTATCTCTGCTGCCACTTTTCTAATGGCAGCCTCCAACCAGACTCAGTTTAGAATGTGAAAGAGCCAACCAATGATTTGCTTAGCTTGCAAAGTGAGTTTAATAATTTCTCTTATATATGACCTTCCAACAAAAGCTATACTTGATACAATAACATGGTTGACATCAGCAAGTAATTCTACCATTCCAGACTTATATACAAGCAAAAAGTTAGAGGTGCCAAGTAAAAGACTCTATGGCAGTCTACAAGGTAGCAAGAGACAGAAAAGGATTATTTTTAAGAAAAACACTCTATCAATAGCTTGATGATAGAACGAACTGTTAAAATTTGACCCAGGTTTGGTTCCAAGCACCCATATGACACCTAACAACCATCCATAACTCCAGTTCCAGAGGATCTGACAGCAATTTCTGGCCTCTGCAAGCATTGCATGCACCTATATACATGGAAGTAAAACACTCATACATGTGAAAATATAAATAAAAATGAAAGAAGAGTTCAAGGCAAACCTGACTCATATGAGGACCTTATTTTAAAAAACTCATTAAAATATTTGATACTAGGATTACTTTGGAAATTCTTGCCTTCCATGATAGCCACAGAACCTTCTTGGTCAATTTGAGAGCAATTATTTTTCATATGAGACACTATTTATGAGTAGTAACCATGGTTTGCTCCATGATGTTTGGTATTTTGTGGCTAAGCTCAATTTCAATATTATTATACGAATTGTCAGTGGTAAGAAATAGAGATTTATGTTTATTCTAAAATGCTAGTACAGAATTTGAAGTAAAAAATCACTTGAAATGTTGAAATTGTCCTTAGATTGACCCGCCTGAGACAGCTTTTCCCATTAGGTGATTGGACTTATAGTAGCTGCCATTCACCGAGAAAACATCCTGGAAACACAGTAACATAAAGAACTCTATAAACTTTTTTTTTGGTCTTTTTGAGACAGGGTCTCCCTGTAGCCCCAGCTGGCCTGGAACTCAATTTGTAGACCAGGCTGGCCTTGAACTCATGGAGATCCACCTGTCTCTGCCTCTGAGTGCTGGGATTAATGGTATGTGCCACCACGAACCCTGTAAACTATTGATTTGCCTTAAGTAATGAGAACAACTTATATAAATTATGACCTTACACATTTCCTACTTTCACAGAATTAAAAATATTGTATGAGTATTTTTAACTTGTTCTTGTAAAAACTTTTCCAAGTCTTCTTATCATTGGTCAGAACAACATAGTGTAAAGAAAAGGCCAGAAAAGGTTAGAAGTTCAAATCATAGTTTCTTCATAAACTGTATATTGTTGGGGAAGATAATTGGCCTCTTTGACCCTGCATGTCTTCAAAACTAACTTGAAGATAATTGTGTTTTATTTAACTTTTCTGTTGCTGTACCAAGACAACTCAGAGGAGGAAGAATTTATAACTCAGAGGAGGAAGAGTTTATTTGAGCTTATGGTTCTGAGGGATGTGTCCATCATGGCAGGGAGGCAGGGCAGCAGGCAGGCACGCTTGCAAGAGCCAAAAGCTGAGAACTCACATCTTTAACAGCAAACCCAAAGCAGAGAGTGTGAACTATAAGCAGGGCAAGGCTATGGACTCTCAAAGCCCTCCCCAGGGGCACACTTCCTCTAACTATGCTACACCTTCTAAAGTGTTCCATGACCTTCCAAATAGTGCCATCAACTGGGGACCAAGTGTTCAAATACTTGAGCTTATGAGGGACATTTCTCATTCAAACCACCATAAATGGTATATCCAATCTTACCTATGTAAACTGCAAATTTCATATATTAATGTTTATGGCTACTTATTAATATGTCTGGAATCTTGGAAAACAGAGCAGTGAAATTAAAAAAATATTTATTATTTTTTAGTTTATGTGTATGAGTGTATTGTATGCATGTGTGTAAGTGCATCTGTGTCATGCAATGCCTGTGGAGGTCAGAAAAGGGTGTTGGATCCCCTGGAACTGGAGTTATAGACAGTTGTTAGTCGCCATGTGGGTGCTGGGAACCAAACTTAGTCCTCTGCAGGAGCAACCAGTGCTCTTAACCACCAAGTCATCTCTCCAGCCCCAGGCTTTTTCTTGGGGCATTACAAAATATCCCATTCATTTATCCAAGTGGTCATGACTAATGAGCTTTGCATACAAGATGATCCCTTAATAGTGTCCAAGAAAGTCCTTTAGTTTTCCACTAATTACTTGGTCTAAATTCATTGCACAGAGGAAAAGGGATATAACACTGTTCTATTGGTCATCAATCATTGCATGCAACACAGTATGGAAAATTCTTTTAATCATTCCTAGGAAAGTTAATGGACTGTACATAGATTTCCAAACTTTTGTATGGATAGACAACACCCCAATTATCACAAAAATTACAGAAAGAATTAAGACAAGTGACAGAAAGTTATATGGATAAACACTGTCTTATGAAAGGCTTCTTTTATTTTCTCCACCGAAAGTCTTACACAATTCATAGGCTTTAAGAATATCATAAAATGTCAGATTATTGCTGAGGAAATTAGTCCTGATGGTAAACACGTGATTTCTTGTTTTTGCAGCTTGGGTGTGCTCTGTGGTCTCCATGCTGCACATATTGTGGGAAGCAGAGGGGAAATTGTTGCTCTGAAGTTTGTGAAAGTCAAATTTAGTCATACCCAGAGTTGAGGACTTGAGTGCTCTAGAGCCTCACATCTCTGTGTGAAAGCACAAATGAGGATTTTTTTTTTTTTTTTTTTTTTTCACTATTTACTTTCCTTTCCGATTTTTTCTTTCACCTTTACCAGGGGTTTGCCAGGATTAGCTCTCCTTTCAGACTTTCCCTTCACAGTATTCCAGAGGTGCCATGGAGTAGAACAGACCCACTGTCTGTGTGCTGACAAACAGATGCAATGCTCCATGGGTGACCAGGGCTGGTAGTTCACATGCTACTTTTTTTTCATATTCCGTTCTAACTTGTTTTTTTGTTTAAATAGTTTAATTCTTTAAAAACAGATTCAATGCAGAGTGCAAAGTATTCAAACCTTGTTTCTGCATTGAGTTATAGTTGAATCACACTCTAAATACTTCAGTTATTCCACAGCTAAAATTTAAAAAGGATTGAAAGCTATTTCACTACCTCTGTTATGCCAAGGGGATACACTGTAGTCACTCATCAAGTATTTATTGAATGACTAAAGAGCATTCACATTTTGGTAAGTATTTGAACAAACACATTAAAGGTTAATAAGTCTGGGGATTTGAACAATGTGTCAGTTTTATTCAGGAAAGAACGTAGACACAAGAAGAATCAGGGTTGGTCATTATGCAAACATTTTTTTTTCTGGTAGAAGAACAGGTGTCTTGTTGGATTTGAATACTATGGCTGGATTATGAGATGCCTCTGGCCACTTCTAGAAATTTCTGGTTCAGAAAAAGGAAGGTGTACATAAGGAATTTCATAAGTGTGAGCTGAACTACTTTATCTGCTGGAGAGCAGGACTGTGGAGCAGGCATACCTCAACTCAGAGCCATGGCCTGTGCTAGGAGGGGAGGGGAATTCTTATTTTTGGAGGCAGGAATTTGCTCAAACTTCATAATTTTACAATATGCCTGACACTGTACAACTAGAATACTATACTTGGTTAACTCCCAAATTAATGCCCATGGAGCATTTCTAACACAATCACAAAAATTTTAGAAGAGCAAAGTGGATGTGGTATCTTTCAACTGAAAAGTAGTAACTTTTAGTAGTTAGTTGCGTTATAGTCTTTGCTTACATAGTTTGTTGTCAATGAAGTTCAAAAGTCTGTTTTACATTTTTAAATTTTTGGTAAATTTATGCTTTATTTATAGCTGTTTTGGGGAATATGTTACTAGCATGATTATTAAGTGATATCTTTAAAGGAGATGTAATCAGAAATAGCTTCATATAATGTCATGGTTTGGATGTAAAATGTGCTCCACAGGCTCCTATGTTTGAACATTTGGTCCCCAGTTGCTGAGGGAGATTGTGGGACCTTTAGGAAATGGGGCCTAGCTCGAGGCACTGGGTCAATAGGACATGGGCCTAGATTTATAGTCCAACACTGCTTCTTGTCCTCTCTCTGCATTGTGGACTGCTGAGATATGAGAAAACAGCTGCTTCATGCTCTCACTGTAACAGAATCATTTATGGCTATGTTTTCCTTGCCATGATGGACAGTATCGCCATAAATTGTGAGCCAGAATAAACCTCTCCTTCATTAAGTACCAGGTATTTTGTCACTACAATGAAAAAAGTAACTGATATGTATAGCTAGAAGCTGGGTAGATTCACTTTGGAGAGGTAGGTGCCTAAACAATTTTCAAGGGCATTCTTTCCCTTGATCATTGTTATAGGATCATGAACGTCCCCCAAAGGCCCACGTATTAAAGATTTGGTTTTCAGCCCCATGGTGCTTTTGTGAGTTGCTGGAACCCTTAAGAGGGGGAGCTTAGAGGAAGGCAGTTGTGACTAGGGGCATGATTTGTATGGGATAGTAACACTTGGACCCACCTTTTCTTTTTGCTTGCTGCCTGCCGTGAGGTGAGCAGCTTTCTCTACTATAATCTTCTTCCATAATAAATGGTCTTGCCACAGGTTCAAAAGTAATGGTCCAGCTGACTTTGACTGAAAAATCTGAAACCATGAGTTAAAATAAATCTTCCCTCTTTATAAGTTGGTTATCTCAGGTATTTACAAATTCTATTATTATTATTACTATTATTATTATCATCGTGTGTGTGTGTATGTATGTGCATGCATGTGCCACAGTGCATGTACAGAGGACAGAGGGCAACTCTTTGGAGTTGGTTCTCACCTTCTACCTTTATATGGGTCCCAGGATAGAACTCAGATTGTCAGGCTTACACAGCAAACACTGTTATCTGTTGAACCATCTCACCAGCTCAATTTCATGTATTTTGTGATGTAACAGAAAACTGAAAACACAACTCTTTTAAGTGTTGAACATGGTGCATCAAGAGCACCCCTGGGGTTAGATCCTCTGACTTCAAGGAGGACAGGATATGGCCTTTCAGGTACTTCATTGTATCCTGGTTGTCAGAGCAGGGAAATTGTAGGATGATGGATTGTGTTTTGCTGGCAGATGACCTTGGCCATATGTTATGAAAGCTGTGTTAAAACATCATTTTATAATGATTGTTTCTGATTGGAGCCTTATTTGGTGATAATAGTAACCTTAGCACAAATATATCCTGTGTAAAAATTTTAGAGGCATATAATTTGAAAACTTTATTAACCAGTCTAATAAAAGTCACAAGGCTTACAAGCCATAAATTCAGCCTTACAAGTGTTACAAATCCTAGTGTCAAATATCACTGCAAAATTTAGAAGGAACTATGAATTTTCAAGATTAACCTGATTTTTAAATATACTCAGTATATACGATCTTATTGAAAAATTATTTTCCTTTGGTTACTTAAAACTAAGTGTATTTTTAAAATTTGTTTTTATTAAATTTTGTTGTATTTCATGCAGAATATCTCAATCATCTTTATAGCCCTGTCCCCACCAGACTTCTCTCATAGTGCCCCCACTGGAACCCATATACTCTGTCCTGGGTATTAAGGCCCACTGCATCGTCAGTGTCCCCCAGATGTTCCCCAGTGCAAGTCCATCCACTTGTGGTCTAAAGCTAAGTCTATTTGGGTCTAAAATATGTATTATGAGAACAAAAAGAATCTCTAATGGATGAATGGGAATTTGTTTTTACACTGATTAAATTTTGAGGACTAGAGTTCATTTTTCCAGGGCTTTTCCTGCTGGAAATAATTACCATGGACAATATTTGTATTTCAACTCAAATATTATACTTCACAGTTTCAATTTAGTCATTTAAATTGGGCACAGAAAAGTCATCTTTCTGAAACAAATTGATCTGAAGTCAAATGTTTATGCTTACTATATTGCAAAATGACCTCAATAAATGTTTTGAAAAGATTTTTTAGAAGACCTTTCTCTGCCAGCAAAGCCCAGGGAACATGGAGGAAGAGGAGGTGGAAAGAATGTAAGAGCTAGAGGATGGGGAGGAGTGCTGTGACATGGTGTTTTTTTGGACACAACATGGCTACTGCACTCATGAACCCACATCAGCTGTGGTTAACTGCACAAGACTTTTTATAAGATCAAAGCAGCTAAAATCCAAGCATAGATGGGGTAGATGATCTCCTGGCCCCACCCCTTATTGAGGAACTACTGTCAGTGGATAGTTGCTGGGGGAGGGATAATCATTTCTTATTGAGAATGTGGTCACTGATAGGTTTTTCACACCAGTGAATTGCCCCACACTCTTGCACATATGGGCAGCTCCTACTGGACTTAGTGAATTATCAAAAAAAAAAAAAAGATATGAAGTTGGGAGGGGAGTGTGCTGGGAAGGATATGGGAGGAGTTAGAAGGGAGAAAAAGGGGTATATATGACCATATTTCATTGTACAGATGTATGAAATTCTCAAACATAAAGAAAAAATGATTTTCAGAAGAGAGAACCTGATTTTGGAAAGAACAGTTTTTGCTCAGTTTTATCTTTGGTAAAATAATCTGCATCTAGATGAAGTCTTCTCCAGGTATGGTCCCTGGATCAGCAGCATCAGCATCAACTGGATCTATGCCAAAAATACATATTCTCAGGTCTCACTCCAGAATTGAGGACTGGAAACTAGGAGATAAGTTCAAATACTGTGTTTTAACATGTCAGGTAGCTATAACGCTAAGCTTGAGACTCACTGAGCTAAATTACTTCAAGTGTTGTAGAATTATTGGATACTATGTGGTCAAATTCTGATGCAATAGAACTAGGGGACACCTCTATTTCTATGATGGAAAGCAGCCAAAGAATGTGGTTCATTAAGGAGACACATATCTGGCAAAAAACAACCTCATTGATATGATTCTCAGGTCATAGAAGAGTCCACTGTTTTCTCCCTTTAACAATAAAATTAGGTTTCCTAAAGTGCTTAGAACTCATACTGATAAAACAGTGCTCTCCTCAATCACATTATCCACCCTAAGACTGTGAGACGAACGCTAAGAAGACACTACTATGGAGTGGAGATGGTGAAGAGCCTGTGTCTCCCTCTCACTCTAGTAGCTACTGTAGTCTCTTGGGCTCCAAAGACACTGTGCAAGTGAGAGACAAGCAGGCTGATAGGCAACATGTCCTCACATGCATTCTTTGTGCAGAGTTGCCTGGAGGAACTAAGAGAAGCACCCAGGTGCTTCAGTAAGCTTCTCTGAGTTTTCTAATAAGTGTTCAGAAAGATGGAAGGCCATGTCTATTAAGTAGTAAAATATGAAGAAGTAATTAAGGGAAGAAGGGACACAGCTCATGAAAGAGAGACAAAATCTATACCTTCTTAAAGGAGAGACAAAAGAAGACATTCAAGGATTCCAATGTATGCAAGAGGCCTCCTTTGTCTTCTTACTCTGTTCTGAGTATCATCCGCAATTACAGGAGACCCTCCCAGCCTGTCCTTTGGTGATACTGCAAAGAAATTGGGAAGGTGGCCAAGCAACACCACAGAAGGTGTGACAAGCAACCTCATGAACAGAAGGCTGTTGAGCTGAACCAAAAGTATGTAAAGGACATTGCTGCCTACTGAGCTACAGAAAATCCAATGTAGCAAAAATGGGGGCTGTCAAGGGTGAAAAAGAAGGAAGAAGAAGAAGACAAAGGAGATGAGGAGGGCAAGAACAAAGAGGGAAATGGAAATGGTGGATCAGTTCGTGCTAGCACAAGTTTTTTTCTTGTCTAGTAACCATTTAGCCTCTAATTACAACTCAAGCAGGTCCTTGTTGGCACACAGCACAGACTAGTTATATGGAGGATGATGTTTTTTTCATCTTTGGTACTTCTGATGTAACTTACAAGAAATACTTATTCTCTTAACTGAATACTACTGTAGTTGTAAAAAATAGTGCAGGTGTTTTCTTGATAGTCTGAATGCTTCTTAAGTAAACACACTTTTAATTTAATAAAAGAGATGTACTGGGCATGGTGGCGTGCACCTTTAATCCCAGCACTCGGGAGGCAGAGGCAGGCATATCTCTGTGAGTTCAAGGCCAGCCCCTGGTCTACATAGTGAGTTCCAGGCTAAAAAAAAAAAAAAAAAAAAAAAAAAAAAAAAAGAAAAAAAGGAGACGCAGGAAGATGAGAAAATTCTTACTTCTTAAGGGGTTGCATGAAAATGAAATAGTGAAGAAACAAATTTGTGCATCTGGAAGGAACTTGGAGTAATTGTTTTATTTCATTGTCTTCAAAACAAATATTCTGCCCAAATAAAAATTTTATTTGATCTTAAAAATTTCCAAGGACAATCTCAGCTAGGGGTAGTTGCAATGACCTTGTAGCCCAGGCTGGCCTCAAGCTTCCCATCTTCCTGCCTCCATAACCCTAAGTGTCAATAGTAAGATGTGTACCACTACACCCGACCTAGCAATCTTTCACAGTTAACATTTTAGACACATTAGTTACCAAATTCTGTTATCACATTTCTAAGTCACAGCCTGGGAGCTGTAACTCATGAGACTTCAGGGCTCATGAAGAGGGGGTAGACCTAACATTGCCAAAGTTAATGGGGACTTTGTCAGTTCAACTTCAATCTCTTTGGTTTGAATATTGTAAAAAAGAGAAGCTCTGGAGTTAGTTCATTAGTCTCTCTCTCTCTCTCTCTCTCTCTCTCTCTCTCTCTCTCTGTCTGTCTCTCCCCCTCTTTCTCCCCTACCCCCGCATGCCTACATATATATGTGTATAAGGAGGCAGTACTTATAAGTCACTCACAAAGTTTGTATAGGTTTGTGGCAGGCAGTAAAATGAGTGAATTGACTTCCTGCAGTTTTAGTTTTTAAGACAAGTTCTACCTACATGATACAGTCTGGCCTTAAACTTGAGACCATCCTATCCAAGCTCCCTAATTACTGGGATCATAGATGTGTGTCACCATGCCTGGCTTTGATTTAATGCTTTACTCACTATCTCAGGATTGTTCAACAGCCCAACACCTGGTTATCAAACCATTTAAGATTAGTGCTGTGCCTAGTCTTCACCAGAGAATCTCCTTACTACAGTGGGCAGCCATTAATGCAAAAACCTATAACCAGCCAAAGTGATGGCCTTAAATGGGAGAGGTATATAACCTTCTTCAAAGCTCAGGGATTATCAGGGAAGAGGGGAGGTAGAAGGAATGTAAGAGGATATAAGATATAAGAATGTGAGACTGTAAGATGGGGAGATGTGCAACAAAAAGATGTCTTCTGGGCATTACATAGCTATTGCATTCATGAACTCAAAGCAGCTAGAGTGAACTGTACAAGATCTGTACAAGATCAGGCTGGTCAACATTTCATCATGGATAGGGGAGGGGCTCATGAGGTCCTACTCCTCCCCAAGAGACTATTAGCAGTTAATGGTTTTTCTGGAAGGAGTGTCATTTTCTTCAGCAATATAGCCACTCATAAACTGCCCTAACTCCAGGAAATAACCTCCCACTCATGCTCAGGCAAGAAAGTAATTTTGCTGGGATGAAGTGTTTTAGTGGGAGAGGGAGGGGAATGAGAGAGGTGAGAAGACTAGCGTTCATTATATAAATACATGAATCTGTCAAACAATGAAAGTTATTTTAAAAGGTTGTTCAACAAAATGTAAAGAGGCTTAAACTTTTAAAGTACATATACAATGTTAAATGATGCTCAGATGGGTTTTTAAGAAGGGAATTGCCACTGTATTATTAAGAATTATAATTGTCTTAAGTATTGTAGGTACTTTAACTCGAGAATTGCTGCTTGTGATTAATATATAATCACAAGCTAAGCTGTAGGGATTGCCTGCTCCCTGGGTTAGCATCCAAACAAGCTGACCATTCCTGAGCCCAAAACAGCTTTCCTTGTGTACTGTTTCTAGGACAACAGGAGTCATTATTATGAGAGATTCATAATGAGCCTGGCTCTCTGTGGGAGGAGAAGAAAATATTATTTCTGTCTCAGAGCCAAGAACAGAGACACAGACACAGACACAGCATCATGAGAGAGTAGACAGGATTCAAAGGATTTTGATTTCCACCCCAAATGTGGACCAGAGTTTCTGAGTTGAATTCTAAAGATATTGCATTTGACTTGGCAAGTTGAAGGGCTAAATGTCTCAGAGGCTAATGCTTCTGCAGAAAGGTAATGTGGCATATATATGGATTTTTTGTTTTGCTGAGGTAGGATCTTGTCATGTGGCCAAAGCTGGCCTCAAATTTATGATCCTTGTTTCTCAGCCTCCTAAGTGTAGGATTATAGGCTTATACCACCATTTTGGGCTAACACATAAGTATTTTAAAATATTCTAGTAACCAAGGTAAAAAGGTTAAAAGAAACAGGTTTTAATTTTAATAACACATTTCATTTAGCTCAATGTATATAAAATATTGAGATTTTGTTGTTTTGGGACTAGACAGATGGTTTGGCAGTTAAGAGCACTGGCTGCTCTTACAGAGGACCCAGATTCAGTTCCCAGCACCCACATGGTGCCTAACAACCATCTGTAACTCCATTTACAAGGAATACAACACCCTCTTCTGGCCTCTGTGGGTATTGCATGCACATGGTGCACTTATATACATGCAGGCAAATCACTCATAGACATAAAAAATAAATGACAAGATTTTTGTCATGTAATTATCCCAAAATGAATGAGATATTTTACATCCCCTTTTCTTTCAACATTGTCTTCAAAATCACAGTCTACCTCAGTTAAGACTAACCACAGCTCATATGCTTATAGCTGTTGGTGGCTTAGTGGCTGCCCACTAATCAGAACTATTCTGGAGTCTTAGTTTTCTATCTTTGCCTTGTGTTCCAACCTCTTGTCCCCTTCAAATGTACAAGTGAAATACCTTGACTCTGAAGTTGTTTAATTAGAGGCTGGGTGACTGTCATTTGATGAGAATGTTAGAGAATTCTGAATGAAGATGGATGATGAGAAAAGAAAAGCCCAAAACTTTCTTTCAGCCCCCAAGTTCTGTGACATTGTGATACTGAGAAAAGACATATGGAATCACGAGTTTGGAAAGAACCCCTTTCTGTGTTAAACATGCCATTCCTTCTGTTATCTTTGGATTTGAAATTTATACATTCACTACTTCTAATACGAATAAGTAGCCATTTTATCATGCTGTATAGTTTATATGACCTCAGAAGCACTAATATTTAACTTATTTGCTCCCTCCATTCTTCAGTCGAATCAGATTGAGTTCCTTGCACGGAACTGGACAGAGTCACAGTGGCTGGGAATCCATGCTCCTGGGTTCAGAGTACTCATGCTATTTCATTAGGTCCTACTCTTCCTCATCCCTGGTTTCTGGAATCTTTCCCACGCTTGTTTGATGTACATCAAGAGACACAAACCCACTGAGTCAAAAACAGTGGCCTGAATTTGCCTCCTGTTTGAGACGATTCCTGAAGGACCATTTTCAATGATGAGAAAACTGAAGTTCAAGCTCTCTGCATCTCTGATGTGATTAAAACATTAGAAATAAAGATGCTTTCTTACCACTAAAGAAAAGTAGAATCTGCTGACATTCAGTCGCACACACCACTTGGAATTGTAATTTGTGTTAAAAAGTCCTTAGCTGTCATCCAGATGCCAGGTAGACCCTTAATCTCTGTTGACACTCCACGGTACCGTTTTGTGCCAGAAATTCTGGAAGAATTAAAACTTCTTTTGAAAGATTGATTATTATCCTGCTTTAGGGTGTGTGTAGGACCTACTAGCTTCAAGAGTCAGATAAACTAATGCTTGGGCCTGATAGAAAAAAAGGTGGGGGGGATTAATGTGATGGATAATTAATGTGATTTCTAGAGACATTTTAGGGATTTGGTTATTATTATTCTGTCTAGTAAATTTGAAAATACTCTAGCTCATTCTTATTTAGTTCCTGAGTGTCCCAAGAAGTCTGTGAATTCAGGTCCTAAATTCTCCTGTGCTGAACCTATCTGAAGTGGCTTCTAACAGCGTCATGCTACCACCAGAGAGCAGCAGAGATTTATAGGCAGTTAATGAGTGCCCCGAATGTCAATAAGCAAGAAAAACTGGTCGCTTGATTTGACTTCATTTGTTAAATGTGGAAGAAAAAGAAACTGGTTAGTAGAACATTTACCCATAAGCTGTCTCCTCTCTCTCTGTGTGTGTATGTATGTGTGTGCATAAGTATGTGATTTTAAATAATTTATTGCATTAATTTGGGGGCCTTTCTGACTTTTATACGAGTTTAGGCAACAAGGTGCAAATGTCATTCTTTTCTTCCACATTTACCCACTCCATAGCATGAATGATAAAACTGAAGAAAACAAATAGAAAGTTTGAGAAAGTACAGTATTGCTTCCAGAGACCAGGGGTGATGGAACACAAGTTAAATAAAAACTGCTGCATAATTTTTCCTCAGATGAAGATTAACACAGAGACCTACAACTAGTGAATGTGCAGAGAATGAGACTTCAGAGTGCTCACACAGTCCTAAATGGGACACCTGTACCACACCTTCTCCCTCAAAGTCTCGGGGATCACTGTAGAAAAGGAGGAAGAAAGATTGTAAAAGCTAGAGATAAATACAAGGAAACTGTGCTTCCTGGATACAACAGGGTAGTTGCACATGTAAACCCACAGGGCTTGTGACAGCATGCACAAGTCTCGTGGAAGTCCAAGGCAGACAAAATCTAGCATGTCTGGGAAGGTGAGCAAGAAACCCAAGCCTGGCTGAGGAACTGTTGACACCTGATAGCTACTGGAAGAGGAAGAGTCAATTTTCTTTAAGGGTGTGATGCCTGGTAGGTTGACCTGACTCCAGGTATGAATCCAAGAGTATTTGGGGAAGACAAATTGGACTTGGTAGATTTTAAAGAAATAGAGGAAGCATGGGTCTGGAGAGATGAATCAGCAGTTGAGAGCACTGACTGCTCTTACAGAGGACCCAGTTTGATTCTTAGCATCCACATGGCAGCTAACAGCCATCTGTAACTCCAGTTCCAGGGTATGTGATGCCCTCTCTGAACTCTGCAGGCATTGCATGACACAGGTACACTTACACACATGCAGGCAATACACTCATACACATAAAAAATTAATTTAATTCCAGCACTAGGGAGGCAGAGGCAGGCGGGTCTCTATGAGCTCAAGGCCAGCCTGGTCTACATAGTGAGTTCCAGGCCAGCTGGGGTTACAGGGAGACCCTGCCTCAAAAAACAAAACCAAACCAAACAAAAACAAAATAAATAAAATATTTTAAAGAATTAGAGGAAACAAAGTGGCAAGGAGGTAGGAGTGGATTTGAGAGGAGATAGATAGGGGGTGAATATGATAAATGTCCATTGTATGAATTTCTCAAATAATCAATAAAATATTGTTTAAACATTTGCTGTGTGATTTTATGAAAAATTTAAAGCCCTCTCCTCCCCTTCCTTCCCCTCCCTTTTCCTTCCCTTCCCTTCCTTCCTTTCATGTGGGGGCATGCATGAACCACAGTGTGCATGTGGAAGTCAGAGATCAACTTTCAGAAACTGTTCTCTTCTGCCATGTGGGTCCTGGGGATTGAACTCAGGTCATCAGGCTTGCTGGCAAGCACCTTATTAACATGCTGAACAATCTGGTCCTATAAATGAAGTTTTATTAGAATATAGTCATACCTGTTTGTCCATGTTTTGTCTGTGGTGGCTTCCAAGTAAAAATGGTAGATTTGAGTAGTTTTGTCCATATGAGACCATAAGGTCTGCAAAGCCTAAAGATTTTTTAAAATTATTTTTCCCTTAGCAGAAAAACATTTCCTAACTCTTGCTCTACATTACATCTGTATTTTAAATTTAAATTATGGAAAACATGTGGAAGGACTGGGAGTTCAACAACTGCTATACTAGTCCCAAGGCTGCTGTTTATTCTGTCCATGGGCAAATCTTGCAATAGTTCTAGCTCTGGGTGCCCTCATCAGCAAATATATTTATGGTAGAACACAGGGTGTCATTACATGTGGCAGTACCTGTGGTCCTGTCCAAACCCAAGGCCCTATGACTTTATGATTATCTTTGTTTTTGATATACTATACAAATTACTTTATGGAAGTATCATTTTTCTTGGTCGCTTGACTTGGTTTTGGCTCTATTTGTACTTTCTATCTTTTATATAGAGCCTTCATTTGAACTCTCTACTCTGGCTTCTGATGTAGCTAGCAGACCAAGTTTTTTTTTGTTTTTTCTTTTCTTTTTTCCCATTTTAAAAATTATTTATCTAATAACCACATAATTAGAAGAAGCATTTCATTACAACAGCATTGACATATTCAATAACAATTTCAAGAGCTAAGATGCTTCTCTTTCAAAATTGGTTGTAAATTTTTAGGTTTACAGTTGAATTAATACAGTTATACAATATTGTACTCAGTGTAAACCCTATAAGACATAAAACTGAATGAGGTTTTAACCTTTAAAAAAAAAGGTCTCCATTTCATTTTAAAATATACTGTTTCTTACAGAAAATTCATTTTTAATACTACTAACACTTAGATGTTGGCACATGTGTCTCTAATCTCTATGTATTTTATTATTACTAATCGCAGCTGGTTACTTTCTGAGATC
>NW_008351624.1:844604-866554 GCF_000622305.1 Nannospalax galili | reverse complement strand
TCTGATGATTACTTGTCACAGACGGTTACACTCAGATCCTTAGTACCTGAGTATGGATATAAAGTCATCAGGTAGATTTCACTGGTAAAGTTTATCACCCCTACTATTTAACATGAAGTAAATTTTTATGCTTCCTCCTCAAATATGGCTATTTAAAAATCTGTTGATTTTTCTGTGTGTATATCCTATAGAACATCCCACACAATCTTATTCATCTATATACCCACTACCCAAATGGCACCATCCCATAGCCTCCCCGCTCCCACATACTGGAGCCCATATACTCTGTTATCCCTGTTACTCTCCACTGTGTTGTCGACATCCCCAGCCATTCTCCAGTGCTTGTCTGAGCAGACCAAGTTTTGAAATCTGTCCTGCTGCTGCCCAAATCTACCCTAAGGGAAAATAACACCACTTTCTCCATCTTCCTTTTCTCTTTCCTCCATCAGATTTGATGCTATAGAATTTGAGAGTGGTGGCAGCTTGTGTAACACAACAATGGGGTTTAGAGTGAGGCCTACATCACACTCTGGAAATTTTCTAAGATTCAGTTGAAAGAACAGGACATAGGGCAAGGGTGGTGCTTAGTTGCCTTCCTCCAAACACTCTCTCCTCTTTCTTTTTGTAAATTTTTGTTTGAAGATTCTATAGATTCTAATCTATAACATGCATCCACTAAGCAAATTTTTTTTAAATGAATGACATTTTGTTATTGGGACTCAAATATTACCTCAAAGTGTTATTCAGTGATGGGGCTGGAAGGATGGCTCAGCAGTCAAGAACACTGATTGCTCTTGCAGAGGACCCGGGTTCAAACCCTAGCACCCACATGGTGGCTAACAAACACCCATAATATCCAGTCCAGGGGATCTGATGTCCTTTTCTGACCTCCCTGGGCATTGCAGAACATGGGTGTACTCACATGCATGCAGGCAATAAAATAACAATAATAAATATAAAGAATATTTACAAAAGAAAAAAATGTTACTCAGTGGAAGAACACTTGCTCGGTATGTACAAGACCCTGGGTTCCATCCCAGCACAAATCCAAGCCAAACCCGATCCTACTCGATTAAACACCCTGCAAGTCAGTACACTCTTAAGACTGATGAGGGCCCACTCACAACACAGTAAAGAACTGCAGCTAACAGCCTCTGTGTGTGTATCATCTAGCCTGCTCTGTATTGTGGCTAAAACTGTTTGTTGTTGAGTAGAAATAGTTTGCAAGAGAGCATTCAATGCAAATGGAAAGAAGCGGTTCTCTAGGCCAGCAGAAACTGTGTGAAGAGCTTCTACTAGTCAGATTTTTGGACAACATTGTGCTTGAATAAAAGTATCAAATGTTACACTAGATACAAATGCACAGCTTTACTAATTTTGTTTTTTATATCTTGTTAGGGTATCATAATCTGAACCAATATTGATTTTCAAACTATAAACATGAAGCAAAGTATGTGAAGTTAAAATGGGATATACATTTTTCGTTTATCATTCTATTTTTGAATTATTTATTGGTTTATTAAATGTTTCACTTGGTGATTAGTTTTATCTATTTGACATAATGTAGAATCACTTGGGAAGAGAGTCTTAATGAGGGAATGTCTAAATCAGGTTGGCCTGTGGGCTCATCTGTGGGGGACTGTCTTGATTACTTTACTTGAGGTAAGAAGGTCCTCCTATTGTAACACCATTCCCTGGGTTTGGGTCCTAGACTATATATATTCAGCATAAGATGAGCATTAGTAAGCACACATGCCTTTATTCTCTCTCTGATCTTGAATGTGGATGTGGCTAGCTGTCTGGACTTCCTCACAATGATGGACTATAATCTAGAGTTGTGAGCTAAAACAAATGTTTTTTCTCCTTAATTGCTTTAAGTCAGGGTATTTAAATGTTTTAAATTTAATTTTTAGTTATGTGTATGTCTGTGTGTTTATATGTGGGCATTTGCATCTGTGTGAGGGTGACCACAGAGGCCAGAGAAATCAGATCCCTCAGAGGTGGAGTTAGTGTTATAGGCAGTTGTGAGTCACCTGACGTGGATGCTGGGAACCAAACTCAGGTCCTCTGCAAGAGCAGTATGTTCTTTTAACCACTAAGCCATCTCTTCAGTCCCTCTTCAGGGTATTTTAATCACAAAAATAGAAATGAAATTAGGATACTTCATAACCTAATTAGTGTTAGGAAAACAGCAGACACAAAAGGGTCAGTGAAACAGAAGATGCTCCCTGTGAAAACTTTGGAGAACACAACAAAATGTAAACAGAATTTAATTTAGTCCAAGTATTTATGCTTATGCCTGCTTTTTTTACGAAATATAAATATTTATATAGCCAAATATTTACTATCAAGACTGTCTGCATGTCTTCATTTCTCCCTTTAATTCATAGAATGAATTCATCAGCAAAAATGCTTCTTAATTTTTGCGGAAATCACTGAATTCGCATTTTTGATGTCTAGAAATATTTATAGTGCAGATACGAAAATGTTTCATTGCCTGTACTGTCCCACAGGCCTTAAAATTTGTGTCACTGAGATGATAGCCAAATGCTATGTCAGAAAAGGAAATCACTTTAACATGTAGTCACTATATATTATGTAGATGCATGACTCTTCATGTTGACACCCTTAACCCCTTGCATCCCTTTGGCACAGCTGTCTGGGCACCTTACAGGCACTCCTTTCCTAACTCTTTCTAGGCTCAGAAGAGCTCAAATCTCTGCTCTACCACCTTCTACCTAGTGACTTGGGATGAATACCTTCACTTCTTTAGTATCTGTCTTTATAAGATAGGGGAAATATCCATCTTGCCTATCTTACAGGATTGCTGAGAAGGCCAAAATGAATTTTGATCATCTTAAAAGCCCCAGTACCCAATGCAAATGAAACTTGCAACTAATGTTAAAATGAAGCCTAGCAGTCAGTGTATGACCAAGATGGACCAATGACTGCAGTGACTTAGAGATAATTTAGTCAGTTTGGTTATCTGACTTTGACAATTCAAGTTTACTAATTCACTAAAATGGACTATTGAGTTCTTACATTGGTCAAATCATGAAATATATATTTGGTATTAGCTATGTACATGTCAGTTCCCTTGTGTTGTGGCAGATATAAAGAGGCTATCTGCTCACAAGAGCTCATTATTGAAAGAAATAAAAGACATCAGTCACCCATAAAAGGAAAATAGAAATTAAAGTTTTCAAGAGAAGTATTTTTAAAAATTTGAAATAATCGCAAACTTAAAAGTGTACTATCCTTGCAGGGTGGTGCGTGCCTTTAATCCCAGCACTTGGGAGGCAGATGCAGAACTCACAGATGTCTGTGAGTTCAAGGTCAACTTGGTCCTATTGAGTTCCAGGCCAGCTGGGGCTACAAGGAGACCCTGTCCTAAAAAGAAAAAAAAAGTATACTATTCTAACATAAGGACAACATAGCCACAGTGACACAATACTATGGCCTGGTCTCAAAACTCCATTCATTTGACCTAAAGCCAACTTAAAGCAAGAGGATCTACGGATCGAGTTTGGAATCACACATTGGATGAAGATGTCATGTTTCTTTAGACCTGTTGATTTTTAAAGAGTTCCTCAATTCTCCATGACTTCATGACTTTGTAACATTTGAAGGTTACAGATCATGGATTTGATAGAATCTGCCTTCATTTGTCTTTGTTCTCAGAGGGATTCAGGTTCTGTGTGTTTGTAGGAAAATCATAGAAGTGATGCTGTGTTTTCAGTAGCTCTTGTTAAGCAGAACACCTGGGTGTTTCCCTACTCTTGATAATGTTCACTTTGAACACTTTTTTAGGCTACTATTTTCCATGCTTCTCTGCTGTAAAGTTAACCTTTTAACCTTTGTAGTGAATCTCAAATTCACTTGAGACTATGTAAATATCCTGTACCTTATCAAGCTTTCAATCTATTCACTTATTTATTTATACCAGTACAACCCTCTGTTTCTTAACTTGTTTGGTGGATTATAAACTGTTACTATCATTATCTCATTATCAACATCAAGCTGGCTTTTGTGTTTTTTTGACATGTCCTTGTCATACATTAAATACTTTCTTACATTCCAACTCTAAAAGCTCTTCCATGCTCATTGGCTCTTTGCCTTCCATTGCCTGGAAATGAGCCACATCCATTAGACTTCTACTTCTTGTGAAAAATGATATATAGAGACCAGGACTGGGTTCTGCCGGTGCTCACTGCTATTAGTATATGGTTTTGATTTAATTCAGGGAATTGGCTAAACTGGTCATGGGGAATTAAAACCAAGTAGAGACATCAGTGATGCCATCCAGAGAAAACACTAATCCTCCTTCACTAAAAGGACAAAAGAGGGCCGTAGTGTATCCCCAGATGACTGAGGGCATCTGTGAGAAGTTATCAGCACGTTGGCCCTGTCCAGAAGAAACTCGAGTAATAGAGGAGATGTAGCTACTGAGAGGAAAGCCAACTGAGAAGACAGATGGAGGCTGTGATGGTTTGAATCTACGTGAAATAACACTCGTAGGCTCATGTTTTGAACATTTGTTCCACAGCTGGTTGTGCTATTTTGAGAGACTGTACAATCTGTAGAAGGTGGGACATAGCTGGAAGACATAGAGGCTAAACCTTTGAAGGTTATAGCCTGGCTCCTGGTTCTTGCCACACATTGCTTCCTGGCCCAATAAAATATGAACCCCCCCCCATATGCTCATGCCACTATGAACTCTGTGATGACGTCTACACAATGGCTGATTGTTATCCTATGAAACCATGAGCTAAAATAAGTGTTTCTTTCCTTAAGTCATTTCTGTCAGTCTTGTCATCATAGTGATGTAAAAGCAACTAATGCTTTATCTTTCTTCTGCTCTTCTGTCTACCCTTGGTACCTTTTTGTGGCCTGATGTAGCCAGAATCCAGTTGATATGAGAGCTTGGGAAACAAACCTTGAAGAATCACCCCTTGAAATAGAAAGCAGAGAAGAGGAAGGTTAAAGAATAGAACTGAGGCAAAAGGACCGGGAGTAGCACAAAGATGCATGATGCTCATAAGACCTCACTTGATAGTTGATATTATATATGTAAAACATATATATATATATGTTATAAATTTGTTATATATATGCTTTTCTGATTAGAAATGAACATTTTTATGAGGTTGCTATTTAAATTTAGCAACATTATTACTGTTTCCAAGAATCTTCATCTGCCAATTAGAATGGAGCCCTCTAACTACTTGAGGGGCAGATAGTTGCATTTTAAGAATCCATACTCCTTTTCTCCTCCTTTTTACAGGTGGTGAGACCATTTCTCAGAGAATGTTTCTATAGGACAGCCTCTCTCTTCATCTTTTTCCTTCCTGTACCATCCAGGTACATGTTAAGTACACCTAGGACCTCTCTCAGGTGTCAACCATTTCTATTTTGTGAGAAGGGAACATTTAGAGGCTAAGCTGAGTCACAGAGCGAAATGGACCTTTGTACCAGAGATATTTTTGTTCTGCATGTTTTCTGGTTGAATTGAATTATGCTTCTCAAAAGTGAGGAAATGTTCAGCACCAGTACCTGTGGATACGGCCTTATTTGGAAGTAGAGTCTCTCAGATGATCAGGTTAAGATGAAGCCATTAAGGTTGAAGTCTAATGTAGTATGACTGGTGTCCTTATAACAAGGGTAAATTTGAACAGATACACATACAGGAATAAGGCAGATAGCTGGGAGGTAGGTAGAGACAGATTCCCTCATGGCCTTTAGAAGAACCAACTCTGTTAATACTTAACTTCAGATTTCTAGCACCAAATTGTGGGACAAAAATTCTATTGTTTATGATACTAGGCACTATTGCTTTATGTGATAACCCTTACAATGAATGTACATATAGAATGTTACCTGTCAAAACTGAGTTAAAGTAGGCCAGAGGCTTTAGGTTTATTTTTTCCTTGCTCCCCACACATAATATGTTGAGGATTAATTATATAATGTCATAAAATCAGTCATGAAATACTGAAGATTAATCTTACATGCCTTAGAAGGTGACACCTAGCTAGAAGCATGCAATGTTTTATCGTATGTTAGATATAGCACAGTGCTGTTCCTGGAAAATAGACTTCTCTCTAATTTGGTAACATTTTTTTGCTAACATCTGCTATGTCATACTAGTAATTGTGCTTAATCACCATACAATGCGCTGTTTCTATTGAGCTGATAAGTTTCTGCTTATTGGTTTTGATAAAGTAGTGCTTTTACTTTAAGCATTTAGATGTGAAGCACGTGTCACTGCTATTAAGAAAGGACAATGACCCTGCAGACCTGAATTGGGGAAAAAGGAGAGCCTAGAGTTTTAAAAGAAGTAATATGTAAAAGATGTAAAATCCAATGCCATGATGCTATTTCTTTCACATTTTGTCCCTGTATCCCAAGCATCAAGCCTTGGGGTAAATATGTCATCTCTTGTGGGAGTAATGTTACTAAGCTGTTTGGGAAGTACTATAATTTTTGTAGTAAAACACACCCAGATTTATCATAAAATAGAAGATGTAATCTGCAGCATTTTAAATCACAAAGAGTACTGTTTCTAGTATGTCTGTAGGATGTAAGAGACAGAATGTACTATTAAGAGTAGAATCGCTAGATTCACTTCTTAAAATCTTGTTTAACTTTGGGCACATTATGGAACCTTTTTACCCTCCAGTTTCTTTTGCTATAAAATGGAGCAGATAATGACATGCAATTTAAAGAGCTACCATGAACATTAAAGGGTATCTGGCACAATGTTTGGTACATCACAAACACATACAGGTGCTGGCGATACTGCTGGTGATGTGGTCAGTATCTTGGCAGGAAAATTCATGCTTCTAGGTCACTGGTGGGTAGAGATGGGCAGCCCCCTCGCACAGCACTGTTTTGAGAAATTAAGTCCTACCTCTGTCATCTCTTATTTTGGGTCTGGGTATTCAGAACACGTGGAAGAATTGGCATGAAGCACAACTGTAAAGAAGCAATTGTTATGAGTGGCTTTAGATCCAGTGGTGCCTGCTGGATGGTGTGTAATTTCTGTGTCACTAGGAGTTAAATATTCTCATCAAGAGAGAATTTTAAGGTGGGTAGATAGCTGTCAGTAAAAGGCTGGACTTGCAAGCACAAGGACCTGAGTTTCATTCCCGAAACTCACATAGAAAAAAAAAAGCAGGCATGTTGGCATGTACTTGTAATCCCAGTGCTGGGGAGATAGAGACAGGTGGATCCCTGGAACTCATTGACCAGTCAGTCCAGCCTATTTGACAAGTTTCAGGTCAGTGAGAAACTAGTCTTAAAAAAGAAAATAAAAGGTAGGCGGCCCCTGAGGAATGACATCCAGGTTGCCCTCTGGCTTCCACATGTATGTGCATAAACATATTTTCAAGTACTGATATCATATTCATTACAGGTCAATCATTTGTCTATTAAATACTTTTTGGTCTTTTTGGGACAGGGTCTCCTGTAGCCCCAGCTGGTCTGGACCTCACTATGTAGACTAGGCTATCCTTGATCTTATAGAGATTTACCTGCCTCTGCCTCCTAAGTGTTGGGATTAAAGACATGTACTACGATGCCCAGTATGTCTCTTAAATTTAAAATTTTATTTCAGAACTTCTTTTTTAATAGACATCCCCCAAAATGTGCATACATTGGAGAGTTTCCAAGAAATAGGATCTAGAAATGAAAATTAAGGGCAACTAGAACTAAAATTATTCCAGAGTTCTGAAGACCATGATTTGTTCAATGTCCTTGAAAACTGACCCACGTTCTCTGTGAACAAGTGGAAATTCTGGGCAGGTGCCATCATGGCTGTTTTGTGTCAGTTGCATTCCTGCAGTACTTGTTTGAGGTTAATGAATGAAGACTTCTTTCAGTGTCATAGACTTTCAGTAAACTTCATGCAAACACTCTGAGAATGCTCAGGAGCAGTCAATTGATGAAATATCACACTGTCTAAAGGTCTCAGCTGGTCCCTGAGAAACAACTGGGGTCCTTTCTTATCAACTGCTACAAATAATAGTGCTACTTCAATGGGATAAGACAAGACACTTGGATCTGCATCTTCTCCAAACTGTAGTGCTAGGGTGGAAACAGCCTTGACAGTGAGCCACTGTCACTGTCTCACTGTGGGAAAACCAATGGTTTTATGTTTATATGCTAGCTTTATCCAGTGAAGTCTAAGCATCCACAATTATCTCACTCATGGCACAGGGTATACGAGCACCAGTCTATATGTATAGTCTTCTGTGCTCCTGGGATCCACAAGGAGGGAGATGATTGTTTCTTCACTGATAGGCTCATACCTTCTGATATCTGGATCTCAGTGACTTTAAAGCTAAGCTCTTTAGCTTCAATGGAGTTGAAATAATTTTGCTTCGGGAGACAAGTATTCACAGCCCAGTCATATTGTACCAGGATCACAGTAAGGTAGAAGGCGGCGGTAGCAGCAGCAGCAGCAGGAGCAGGAGCAGCTATGTTGAGATTCTGAGGACCAGCGTGGCTTGACCAAAATCCACTCAATCAAATGGCCATAGAACATATTTGTAAAATGAAAGCTAATGGCTGAGGCTGGAGGGATTGCTCAGCGGTTAAGAGCACTAGCTGCTCTTGCAGAGAACCTGGGTTCAGTTCCCAGTACCCACATGGTGGCTAACAGCCATTCTTAATTCCAGTTCCAGGGGATCCGATGCCCTCTTCAGAACACCCACAGTCATTACATAGCATGGGTGTACTTACAGGCATGCATGCAATATACTCATACTCATAAAATAAAAATAATAAAAATATTTTAAAAATGAAAAATAGCTATTTCCAAAGTTGGGGAGAAGAGTGGTGTTGTTTTACTTTTCCTTTTTATTTTTTTCATTATTTTTTTTTTAAATTTTGAGACAGGGTCTCTCTGTAGCTGCAGCTGACCTGGAACTCTCTATGTAGGCCTTAGTCTATCATAGATCCACCTGACTCTGCCCACTGTGTGCTGGGATTAAAGGTATGCTTCACCATGCCCAGCTGTTTTAAATAATAAAAATATTTTTAATCCTGAACTTACTAGCTGATAACTGGATGATAAACATATTCTTTTTAAATATTTTATTTATTATTTTCATTTTATGTGTATAAGTGCATTCTGTGCATGCATGTAAGTCCACCCATGTCATGCAATGCCCTTGGAGGTCAGAAGATGACATTGGATTACCCTAGAAATGAAGTTAAGAACAATTGTTAGCTGCTATGTGGATGCTGAGAATTAAATCAGGGTCCTCTGAAAGAGCAGCCAGTGCTTGTAACTGCTGAGTCATCTCTCTAGCCCCAATAAACATATTCTTATTTTATTCTGAAATCTACTTCTATTTTTTAAATTATCTATTTAATAATGACATAATTAGAAGCATTGCATTACAACAGCATTGACATATTCAATAACATTTTCCAGAGCTAAGATGCAGCTCTTTCAAAATTGACTGTAAATTTTTTAGATTCACATTTGAATTAATACAGTTATACAATATTGAGCTCAGTATAACCCTATAAGACATAAAATTGAATGAGGTTTTAACCTTTAAAAAAGATCTCCATTTCATTTTAAAATATACTGTTTCATACAGAAAAACTCATTTTCAACACAACTTAGATGTTTGCACATGCATCTCTAATCTCTATGTATCTGATTATTACTAGTCACATTGGTTACTTTCTGAGATCCTTGGCACCTGAGCATGGATATAAAGTCATCAGGTAGATGTCAATGGTAATGTTTTTCATATCTACTAATTAACACGAAGCACATTTTTATGCTTCTTCCTCAAATATAACTCATTTTTTATTTATTGTTTTTTTGTGTACTTCATACAGAACATCCCAGACAATCTTATTCATCTATATACCCACATCCCAAGCAGCACCCTCCCATAGTCCTCCTCCCCACTGGAGCCCATATACTCTGTCATCCCTATTACTGTCCACTGTGTTGTCAGTGCCCCCAGCCATTCCCCAGTGCTTGTCCATCTACGGAGTCTAACCAGCCTATCTAGAGTTCCTTGTTTTAGGAAGATCAGCTCTTCCTCATCCAGCAGCAAGCAGTTACCAATAGTCCTTTAGATAAGATTGGGGTCTGCTATTTATTTTCCCAGTTCTATGCTGGGTTACTGTCTGGGAGTCTCTTGGGCCACCCTGGCCAACAACTCAAAGGAAAGTATCTCTTGTCTGGCATTGTTTCTTGTTATTTAGCCTTTAGCTGTACATATGGACTCTTAAAGAATTATATTGATCCCTTTAATCTTTAGTTATACTTTCCTTTTGGGTGTTTAAGACCATGCAGTTGGTCCATATAAACCAGTTTGTTTTTACTCTTAAGGTCATTTGAGAATCTGTTTCTCAGGGGTCACCTGGGCTTGGGAGGAACCCCTGGCTCCTTTCTTTTACCAGTTCCATCTATGTGAAGATAAGTCAAAGGTCCTACTTGACCATGATTGGCTTCACTTGGAAGCATGGAGGAAGTGATTCCTCTGTGTTGACCCTCCTCTTTGTAGACTGGACACTGGTTCAAGTCCATCTGGTGGGGTCTCTACGGCCTCCTTGATCAAGAGGAAAGATGACTCACCAGAGTTGCAGGTCATTTTGAGAGATTCTCCATAGTCCTGTGCAACTTAGTTGACCTAGGAGGGCAAGGAGCAAAAACTGTCCTTTAAATCCCTCTGACCAACTTAGTATAGGCCTCAAAGTATAACTATTAGATATCCAAGAAGGTTAGTTCCACCAGTCTGGTACTTTAATTAGCATGTACTATGCATATAAAGCTTGGGCAACGACCAAAGGTTCTCAGATAAACCTTGGCTAGACATAAATTATGTTCCTTAAGCTATATGTATGTGTAATTTGTCAGTACGTTGTTGGACAATATGGTTCTCTCTGTTTTTTTTTTTTTTTAAACTAGCTAGGCATTATTTATCTCTTGCATTGTGTAACCCTTCCACCATAGTTTCCCCATTTAAAGTGCCCCTATTTTTCCCATTTCTTCCTTAATAATACCCTTCTTCTATGGTGCCACCTCTCTTGAGCTCCTTCTTTCCCTTTATCCTCAAGGTTCCTTGTATAACCCTCCCTCCCCTCTCCTTAAAATAACACTATTTTAATCCATATCTCCCTCATTAACACCTGTTTCCAACTGTTCTTCTCTTTCAGATTCTTTCTTATCCTTTACATCCCTGGTTCCTTTTCATTATCCTGGTTCCTTTAGTTTTGGATTCATACGCACTTATAAGGATTTGATGCTAGGGTCCACATATGAGAACATACATCATGTGTTTTTCTGAGTTTCTTACGTCACTTAGTATAATAGTTTCTAGTTCCATCCATTTACCTGCAAATTTCATGATTTCATCTCTCTTTACTGCTGAGTAAAACTCCACCGTATAAATGGCATTTTCATTATCTATTCATCAGTTGATGGATACTTAGGTTGCTTCCATGGTTTAGCTATTGTGAAAAGAGCTGCAACAAACATGGATGTACAAGTGTCTCTGCAATAGGATGAGCTCTTTGGGTGTATGCCAAGGAGTGGTATAACTGGGTCAAATGGTAGGTTCATTTGTCATTTTTAAGAGTTCTCCACACTGCTTTCCATAGGGGTTGAACAAGTTTGCAGCCCCACCAGCAGTGGATGAGTGTTGCCCTTTTCCCACATCCTCTACAATATTTGGTATAATTTATTGTCTTGATCTTAGCCAGTCTGGGGTAAGATGAAATCTTAAAGTGGTTTTATTTTACATTTCCCTAATTGCTAATGATGTTGAACACATCATTTTAAGATGCTTCTTAGCCATTTTTATTTATTCTTTTGAGAACTCTCCATTCAGTTCCTTAGTCCATCTTTTAATTGGGTTTCTTTCTTGATTCTTTGTTTTTTGATTTCGTTATATAGTCTGGATGTTAAACCTCTGTCAAATGTGTTGCTGGTGAAAATTTTCTTCCATTCTGTGGGTTTTCTCTTCACTTCCTTGGTTGCTTCTTTTGATGTACAGAAGCTTTTTAGTTTAATGACATCCCATTTGTTGATTCTTGACCTTGTTCCCTGCACAATTATGTCCAGTTTAGAAAATCCTTTCCTACACGTATATCTTGTAGGTTATTGCCAATGTTTTCTTTTAACAGTTTCGGAGTTCCAGGCTTCACATTGAGGTCTTTGATCCATTTGGAGATGACTTTTGTGCAGGGTGAAAGATAGGGGTTTAGTTTCATTCTTCTACAGGTGGAAATCTAGTTTTGCCAACACCATTTGCTGAACATGCTGTTTTTCTTCCAGTGAATGTTCTTGGCCCCTTTGTCAAATATCAGTTGGCTGAAATTGTATGTACTCATATTGGGGTCTTCAATTTTGTTCCATTGATCTACGGGTCTATTTTTATGCCAGTACCATGTTGTTTTTAATGACTATAGCTCTGTAATACAGTTTAAAATCTGGTATAATAATCCCCCCCCCCTCAAGCATTGCTCTTAGTGCTCACGGTTGTTTTGGCTATCTGAGGTCTTTTGTGCTTCCATATGAATCTTAGGATGGTTTTTTCCAATTCAGTGAAAAATTTGATGGGGATTTTGATTGACATTTCATTGAATCTATAAATGGCTTCTCATAGGATGGTCATTTTTACAATATTAATTCTTCCAATCCATGAGCATGGGAGGTCCTTGCATCTTCTGATGTCTTCCTCAATTTTTTTTAAAGATCAAAAAATTTCATTGTAGAGGTCTTTAATGTCTTTGGTCAGATTTATTCCGAGATATTTTATTTTTTTTGCAGCTACTGTGAAAGGGAGTGTTCCCATGTACTCTTTCTCTGATTGCTTGTTATTGGTGTATCGAAAGGCTAGAGACTTTTATAGATTAATTTTGTAACCTGCCACTTTACTGAACAAGTTAATAATTTCTAGGAGTTTTCTGGTGGAAGTTTTGATGTCTCTTAGGTATATCATATCATCTGCAAAAAGGGATAATTTGATCTCTTCCAGTTATTACTCCTTTAATTTCCTTCTTTTGTTTTACTGCTCTTGCAAGAGTTTCGAGCACTGTCTTAAAAAGGAGTGGACATAGTGGACATCCTTGTCTGGTTCCTGATTTTAGTGGGAATGCTTCCAGTTTTTCTCCATTTAGACTGATGTTGGCTGTGGGCTTGTTGTATATGGCTTTAATTATATTGAGGTATGTTCTCTCCAGTCCAATTCCCTCTTGGAATTTCAACATAAATGTATGTTGAATTTTGTCAAAGGGCTTCTCTGCATCTATTGGGATGACCATGTGGTTCTTGTCTTTGAGTCCATTTATATGATTTATGATGTTTATTGACTTACATATATTGAACCATCCTTGCATCTCTGTGATAGAGCCTACTTGATCATTGTGAATGATCTTTTTGATGTACAGCTGCATGTGGTTTTCAAGTATTTTGTTGAGAATTTTTACATCTATGTTCATTAAGGATATGAGTCTATAGGTTTCTTTTTTGTTTTTTTCTTTACGTGGTTTGGATATTAGAGTGATGCTGACTTCATAGAAGGAATTTGGGAGTTATCCCTCTGTTTCTATCATTTTGAATAATTTAAGTAGTATTGGTTGGAGGTTTTCTTTAAATGTCTGGTAGAATTCTGCTGTAAATCCAAATGGGCGTTGGCTTTTTTTAGTTGGAGGCTTTGTATTACTGTTTCAGTTTCCTTGTTATTGGTCTGTTTAAGATGTTGCTCTCTTCTTGGTTTAGTTTTGGTGGTTCCCATGCTTTTAGATACCTATTCATTTCTTTTAGGTTTTCAAATTTAGTAGCATATAGGTTTTTAAAGTATTCCCTTATAATGTTCTGGATATTTTTGGTGCTTGTTGTGATGTTTCCCCTTTCCTCTCTGATTTTGTTGATTTGGAGGTGCTCTTTCTTTCTTTTGGTTAATTGGGCTAGTGGTCTGTCACTCTTGTTTATCTTTTCCAAGAACCAGCTTTTGGCTTTGTTGATTGTTTGTATTATTTTCTTTGTTTCTATTTCATTAATTTCTGCTCTGATTTTTGTTATTCTTGTCTGCTGGGTTTGGGTTTCATTTGTTGCTGCTTTTCAAGTGTCTTGAGTTGCAATGTTAAGTCATTTATTTGTGTTCTTTCTAATTTTTTAATGTAGGCACTTAGAGCTATGAACTTTGCTCTAAGGACTGCTTTCAATGTGTCCCAGAGGTTTTGTTGTGTTGTATTGTCCTTTTCATTTAGTTCCAGGAATACGTTTATTTCTTTCTTAATTTCTCATTTGACCCATTAATAATTCAGGAGTGTGTTGTTTAATCTCCATGTGTTCATGTAGTTACTAGGGTTTCTTCCAGTGTTGGTTTTAAGCTTTATTGCACTGTGGTCTGATAGAATGTATGGAATTATTTCAATCTTTTTGTATTTGTTGAGGCTTGTTTTGTGCCCCAGTATATGGTCAGTTTTGGAGCAAGTGCCACGGGGCCCTGAATAGAAAGTATATTCTTTGGTGCTTGAGTGGAATATTTGGTAGATATCTGTTAGGCCATTTGATGTATGGTGTTGTTTAATTCAGATGTCTCTTTGTTAATTCTCTGTCCTGTTGACCTATCTAATGGAGACAATGGGGTACTGAAGTCCCCTACTATTAATGAATTGGGATTAATCTGCATTTTAAAGCTCTGTAGTAATATTTTTATGAAGTTGGGTGCACTAGAGTTTCGTGAATATATGTTCATGATTGTAATATCTTCTTGGTTTATTGTTCCTTTGGTCAGAATGAAGTGGCCCTCTTTCTCTCTTCTGATTAGTTTTAGTTTAAAGTTTATTTTACCAGATGTTAGAATTGCAATGTCTGCTTTTTTCTTAGTACCATTTGCTTGGTATATTTTTTTTCTATCCTTTCACCTTAAGATAGTGCCTGTCCTTGAAAGTGGGATGAGTTTCTTGCAGACAACAAAAAGATGGGTTTTGTTTCTTAATCCATTAAACTATTCTGTGCCTTTTGACTGGGGAGTTCAGACCATTGATATTTAAAGTTATTAATGAAAGGTGTGTATTGATTCCTGCCATTTTTATTTCTGTTCACATTCTTGATATAGCTGTGCATTTCCATAGTTATACCTTCATTGAATTTCTTTCCACAGTCCCTTGGGTGTAGTCTTTCCTTTCCTCAGCTTTTTGTATTGCTTCAAGAACTCTCTGAAGGGCTGGTTTTGTGGACATAAATTCTTTCAGCCCATTTATGTTATGGAAGATTTTTCTTTCTCCTTTGACTATAACAGACATTTTGGCTGTGTAAAGTAATCTGGGTTGGTGTCTGTTATCATTTAGGACTGGGAATACTTTGGTCCAGGCTCTTCTGGTTTTCACAGTTTGTACTGAAAAGTCAGCTGCAATTCTGATGGGTTTTCCTTTATATTTGGCTTGTTTTTCTTTTGCAGCTTTCAGTATTCTCTCTTTTTTCTGTTTGTTTAGTTTTTTTTAATATGATGTGCCATGGAGAGTTTCTTTTTTGGTCCTGTGTATTTGGTGTTCTATATGCTTCTTGTGTTTGTATGGGTATGTCTTTCTTTAATTTTGGGAAATTTTCTTCTACAATGCTGTTGATGATTTGGTCCATACCATTATCCTGAGATTCTTCTCCTTCCTGTATGCCTATGATTAACAAGTTTGTTCTTTTTATGGTGTCACACAAATCCTGCATATTCCATTCTTCTGTTTTATTAAATTTTTCATAATCTTTTCTTGAGTGGTCTAATTCATCCATTTTGTTTTCCAGTCTTGATATTCTGTTTTCCATTTCATTCATCCTATTGGTGAGGCTTTCTCCTATTGTTTCTAATTGGCTTACTGAGTCTTTCACTTCCTTCCTCATTTCAGCCTCAGTATTCTTCAATATTTCTAACACTTTTCTGAATTCATTCAGAAGTTTATCCCTATCTTCTTTCAGTTCTTTAACTTCACTGATTTTTTTTTATCATATTTATAATTGCTATTTTCAATTCCATGTCCTGTGTTATCTCTAGGGGATTCTTATTATACTCCTTTACAGGATTGTTGGTACTTGGTGGGGGTATATTATTTGGGGTTTTCATGTTATTATTTTTTCACTGTGACTTTGAAAAGTGTATTTTTTTTGTAGTTTCTGATTCTTGTGTGAGATGCAAGCCTTCCTTTTTTGAGTTTAGGTCTGCTTCTTTTTGTAAACTTTATGTGCCTTTGTGGTTTACTTGTTGGGCATGAAAAGCTGGTTCATCTAGGCTTCGGGTTCTCTCTTTTGATTTTATATTGGAGTGGCCGGATTGCTTTTGTCTTCAGGGGTTCCCACAGAGGCCCAATTCAGATGAGGGTTTTTTTTTTTATACTGGAGGGGCCAAATTGCTTTCATCTTGCTGCTCAGTAGTTCCCACAGAGGTCCAAGGCAGATGAGGATCAGATGCTCTCAGGCTTTCTCCTAAGGTCTGGATTCCTCCAGGAAAGATGCTGGCCTCAGCAATTTGGAGGCTGGACTGGCCTGAAACCAGGGCCAAGGAAAGATGCTGGCCCCAGGCAGCTGGTGGCTGTGCTGCCCAGGGAATGCAAAGGGAGGTGGGGATGGGAACAGGCCCCAAGGGCTCCTGGGGACTACAGGGTGGAATTGGGTTGGTTTGGGTGGAAAGGATCAGGAATCAATGGGGATTCTGGGCCAAGAAGTCAGTCCAGAGGTCTGGGGTGTGAAGAAAGAATGGGCCAGTGCTGAGGTTAGGAGGAGAGATGGGGTGGGGGAGCTGGGAGGGTGAATGAGGCTGGGGGATTCAAGGTTCAGTGGGCCCAGCTGAACTTACCCAGAAAAGATGCTGGCCTCAGGAAGCTGGTGGCTGTGCTGTCCATGAATGGAAAGGGAGGTGGGGTGGGAACAGGCATGAGGGATCCCAGGGACTACAGGGAGAAATTGGGTTGGTCTTGATGCAAAGGTTCAGGAAGAAGTGGGGAGTCGGGGCCAAGAGGTCAGTCCAGAGGTCTGGGGTGCCAAGACAAGGAATGAGTCAGTGTCCAGGCTAGGAGGAGAGATTGGGTGGGGGAGCTGGGAGGGTGAATGAGGCTGGGGGAGTCAAGGCACAGTGAGCACCGAACTTACCCAGGAAAGATACTGGTCCCAGGAGCCCTGCTTCTATTTTTAAAATTAAAATAGAGAAAGAAAATCTTGCCTAATACAAATGCAAAGTTAGACAGAAAAGTATATTTTGGTAGCCTTTTCAAATAATTGTGGATAGTCTTTACCACTATATTATAATTTTAACCAGTAGTAGCTGCTGTTTCTCCTGCTCTTCCTCCTCCTCCCTGCTACCTATAGATAAAGCTGGTCTTCAACTTTCTGTCTTGCCCAGACTGGCTTCAAACTCCCTGTTTTCCTGTTTCAGCTTCCTGAGTGCTGGGAATATAGGTATATTCTATCACATATGACTAAAAAATAATAATAGTTTCTAAAAGTTGGTGGCAATGTAGAATCTAAAACCATAGTTTGAGCTTTTCCAGCTCAATTACTTTAAACTCATTCACTTATCTTACATGTTGAGTAATCTTTTACTCAGTCCTGATTTTGTAGTATCTGTCAGTGATCAGAAAATGGTAAGTTACCCTTCTAATGTGGACAACATTTCATTACTCCACAATAATTTGTAAAACTCAAACTACTAATGTTACTAGAAAGGTCTCTTAGACTCAGGAAGCCATTACGTTCACTGTGGTGACCCAAATTTTCCAAAATTTGAATATTCACTTTGAAACTTGAATTTTATCTTTAGCAACAAAATTTATGATCTGATTTTCTAAAAGTTACAATATTACTTATTTTGAGAAAACATCTGCTAACAACCCAATACTGAACAACCATAGTTTGTCTATTATTCATTCTTTCAAGTGAAGATAGTGCTTACAGTATAGAGAATAATGGCCATGTCTTAATGGAACCTGTTAATATGTTTCCTTGAACAGCAAGTGGACCAAGGCAGATGAACTTCAGCTCATGATTTTAAGACAAGATCATCTTGGGTTATGTGGGTTGACTTGCCTATTGTACTTACTAGCATCTTTACAAATAAAATAGGGAGGTAGGAGAGTTGAAGACAAAGGAAGAAGCCAAGAGCTGAGGAAATGCAGGAAGCCTCTTGAAAATGGAAAAAGAAAGGGAAGCCCTATCTCCATGAGTCTTGAGAGGAACACAGCTGTGCTGACATCTCAATTTTAGCTCAATGAGACTCATGTTGGATTTCTGACCTCTTAATGTATAAGGGAATAAATTTGTCTTGCTGTGAGCCATCATGTTTACTTTGGTTAGCACTAAAAAAGGATTTAGTCATCTTTGAAAACAGTAGCTGCTCCAACTCTTAAGTTGATGATATAAATCTTTTCTGATAACATGGCTGTTGTGGTTTGAATGAGAGTGTCCCCCATAGGCTCCAAGTATTTGGATATTTTGTTCCCAGTTGGTGGCACTGTTTTGGGAGGTTTTAGGAGGTGTGGCCATGCTAGAGGAAGCACTTCACTGGGAACTGGCTTTGCTAGGTCTTAAACCCTGCCATATTCGTCTCTCTCTGCTTCCTATGCCTACTTGAAGATGTGAGTGCTCCTCCTTCTGCTCCTGCTCCAGCCACCTCCTGCCACCACGTCTCCCCACCATGATGCACATTGATTCCTTGGGACTTTAAGCTCAAATTAACTGTTCCTTTTATAACGATTCCCTTGGTCATGGTGTTTTATCACAACAACAGAAAAGTAACTAATACAATGGTGCTTATTACAAGATGCACCAAAGATACTTTAAACAGACTTCACTTCCATTTTCTCACAGATCAATTAAAAAATGCAGTCAACTCTGAGATTAAACAAATAATAATTTTTACTTGCCCATGGAGGACATTCTATGTTTCCCTTCTTCCAGTGGGTGTGGAAGTGAAGAACACAATGAATACTGGTAAGTTTGATGGAACTGCCTGGACTTGTGACCAGCTCTGGTGCTTTCACTCTGTTGTTTTTACACCCTCAGTACAGAAACCAATACCGCCAAAAGATAAATTATGTCTTCAGATTCATAAGGAACTAGTTTCTACCTTCAGAACCATTGGAAAGTGTTTATAAGATACTCAAGATGCCACAGTCCAGCAGCTTGAAGACCACAGCAAGCAAGAGCAAATCTGAATTTTAAAAGCATCCTTAACCACAAGGATCTTCTGTTTTTTGGAGGGGCAGGGAATGAAAAACATTCCTCATAGGCTGGGGTCCTCAGATTTTTGAAAAGTCTAGACTTCTCCCAACAGTTTTTTTTGGATCAAGTAGGAAGGGAGTGGCACTGAGATGGTGGGGATGGCCGCAGGGCTGACCAGGGAGAAAACGCTGTTTAGGGGCACTGATTACCTCTTTTCTAAACTTTGGATCCCTCAATATTTAGTTCAAAGACTCTCAATTTTGTATTGAGGCTCAAGTTCAAATGAAGATTCTGTTCTCCAAGAGAATTCTCAGTTCTCCTTTTAGAACAAGTTACACATCACCTTGCATTGGTTTGAAGGGCTTCCATAACAAAATGCCACAGATGGGAAGACTTCTACAACTGGTACTTTTTCCCTCACAGTTCTGGAGGCTGGGAGTCTATGGTCAATGTACATCTCTTAGCTTATACACTGTCATCTTCTCATTGTACCTACATGTAGCTATTTTTGATGGTCCTACAGGATTAAGATCCCACCCTTACAGCCTCATTTAGCATTATTTACTAAAAGCCCTGTATCCAAATATGTCATGTTGGGTAAAGGCTTCAACGTATGAACTTGGGAAACACTATTCAGCCTATACCACACTGCAAGCATCTTGCTTTTTGGTAAAAAATGGAATACAACTCAAGAAACAATTCTGAAGGTATTTATCATAACCCACTGTTAGTTCTGTTCAGAAGGCGAGATTTGCTCCTGGAGAAGTGAAGACACAGAGTGGAATAGATGTAGAGCACCATGAGGCCCGAAAGCAGCAGTACTGCTGTGAGAACATTTCGGTTTCTGTGTTTGATTTCCTGCACACAGCAAGTGTCAAAGAGATATCGCTGACCCACTAGTAGAAAGCCTGGAAAACAAATCAGAGGTACTTTATGGTGGGAAAGTTTCATGTGGAAGAGCTGAGCCATCATCCTTGAACTCTTCAAGAGCACTTAATAGGGTTGCTGTGTGCAGTGTGGTATTACACATAGCTCTTGTACTGCATTGCTGTGTGATTTTGGATGAGTTAACTTTAGCCTCAGTTTGATCCTTTGTTAAATGAAGACGATAAAGCGCTTAGTACTTATTATGAGGACCTAACAATCAGCCATATGTTAAAATATATCTTGCTTCATGTCATTCAAAATTTAATATCAGCTTAAAAGAATCAAACTGAATGTGGAATAGTGATTACCAGACATTCAGAAGAAGAGGCATCAATGTAGAGGGAGATTGGACTTGGTCTCTACATATTGTATGAATGTATTGCAATATCACATCGAACCCTGGTATGTACATTAATATATGCTATTCAAAAATAAAACAACTAAAAAATTCTTAAACAGCTGCAAAACTAAAAATATACTTCAACTCCAATATAGACATTAACTTAGAGGAATTTTAGGGCAAGTGGGGCTGCCACATCGAGCAGGAAGCAGAGTCTGACTCAATGACAGTGACTTCTTCCCTGGGTCTGGCCTGCCTTCCCCATGCCTCACTTGCCTTCCTTGCACCTCATCACAGGGCTGAAGGTGTGAGCCAAGACTGCCATTCCTGTCTGTGGGATCTCTGTGGTTTCATTGGATTTTTCATTTTATAGACCTTTCTGGCTTCAGAATCACCTGACTGTTAGATAGGCAGTTTGTGCTTCCCTGGATACAGAGAATCTTCCTCCCCTCAGACCATTGGACAGAAATTCTGATGCTGAAGTCAAGAAAATTCACTCTTCAACATGTAGACTAGGTACATTCAAGTTTGAGGAGACTAATGTGAAGTTCTTTGTGACTCAAGTTCCTCACCCACTGACAATTGTGCCTTATTAGATGCTGTCAGGTCACCTGTGTAAGCCTTGAAATGATCAATTTCAATTATTTTGTCATGATTCACCTTCATCCAAAAGTTATGGGGGCCTTACTTTTACTTTCAAACCAAGATATCAGGTTCTTTATTTTTCATTTTAAAAACTGTATACACCAGGGGGAACTAAATGCATTGGAACATGGCATGTCATCAGCAAATGGAAATCACATTTATTTCTTGTAATGTTTTCCTGCTATTTTGAAATGGAATATTCCCCATCTTACTCTTGCCAAAATGTTCGTCTGCTGATGAATTAATTTAAGATGCAAAGCACAAGATGGAATTAACAGAGTCGAAAAACATGCAAAAAAGGCTGTCTGTTGGAAAGAAACCTGACGTCCTAGAGACAGCACAAGTGTGCTTAGGACAGAAAGGTCCACGTAGGGTGTGTAGGGACCTGCTGACAGCAAATCCAGGCTGTGTGAAGGCAGTTAAAGGAGACTGGATCCTAGTAAAGTGCTTTGCTTTGGCCTGTGGAATCGCTCTCTCATTATCATCTCCAGAGGGCGGCCAGGTCGTCCTTGGCACATGACACTGAGCTGGACTTGGACTTACAGAACAATCAATTTTCCTGAAGCAAATTCCTGTGCAAGGCCAGTTTCCAGATGACTGCTGCTCCCTGGTTGCCAAAACCCAGTTATCCTCCTAAGATGACTATATGTCTTAGATTTCATACACTGTACTTGATTTTGTTCATCTTCATAGATTAAATAAATCCCTAAATCTAACACAAATGATCTTCATTTTATATATCTATGTATTCTAAATGTATATTGTATAAATAAATTTTCAAATATTTGACAAGTCTTTCTTGTCAGATCAGACTTCCTAAATTTTGGATCACTACTCCAAAAAGTCAGATTTTAG